>NW_028318183.1:7356875-7730000 GCF_062004578.1 Staurois parvus | reverse complement strand
AACCCATATCACAGGTGACATATCAAAGAAGGTGCAAACATATAGGGCACATGCAGAGTCCATATCACAGAGCCCATATTACAGAATGCATAACACAAAACCCATATGACAGAGGACATAAAACAGAGGGCATATCACAGTTCATATTACAGAGGGCAAATCACAGTCCATATTACAGAGGGCATATCACAGTCCATATTACAGAGGGCATATCACAGTCCATATTACAGAGGGCATATCACAGTCCATATTACAGAGGGCATATCACAGTCCATATTACAGAGGGCATATCACAGTCCATATTACAGAGGGCATATCACAGTCCATATTACAGAGGGCAGCTGAAAATGGCATAAGGAATATTGGTACAAGCAAATATGAGGTTACTGGGAAAATAGAGAGACTTTTGGTAAGGGAGATAGGAACAGGCACATTTCTTATTCTTAGAATAATCTCAAGCGTATGTTTACTGTAATTGTTTTATACAATACAATTATCCTTTAAGTATTTATTATAATATCCAGGAATACAGCAACAAACGTTAATATGAAAACACAAAAATTATTGATTACATCAGGGTGATATGGCATTGTGATATATATATATATATATATATATATATATAATTTTTTTATACAATAAATATATATTTGTGCACACACCACAGAATACAGTCACAAATATGTTGATGTGATAACACAAAAACTATTTGATGATACTGGCAATGTGATTTTATATATATATATATATATATATATATATTACAATGAATATTGTTTTTTCTCAAACACACATAATATATATATATATATATACGCACACACAGACACATGCACACACACACTATGTAAATATATACACTAAAATTGCAATTTGGTAAATGTATTTAGCAGCAAGGTCTAGAAAAGGAAGCCTTTATTATATTGTTTTCAGTACTATTGTATTTTACAGCACAGTGAATTCACAAAGATATGCATAAAATATGGACCATTAAAAATATTTTGTAAGGGCTCTATAACATCAAATGCACAATTTTATTTGTTCAATGCACAATCAACCCTACAAACATGGCTTACAGAAAAAAAGGAAAAATATTTTATTTCAGAGTGCTACATAAAGGCATTTGTATTTCCTATAGTGAATTCTGGACAGGTCACAGCTACTAATAATGAAGAGCAAATAGGAGCACTGCCAGCACCCAGCACCCTGGATTACACTGTTCCTATTATGAATGCCACAAGTGAAACAATTAGAAAGTAATCAGTATTGCCAGCCATGTGCTACCCTGAAGACTACAGTCATTTTCAGCAGCCCCAACAATGCTGCTACTGTAGTTGTATTCACAGTCACCTATTCTGTTAAGCAGAGGCTTCCAATGGCATGCATCTGATTTTTACTCCATTTATGGCGATAAAACAGTATGTAACAAGCCATTACCCACCAGTCCTCACCTTCCAAAAATCCTAAAACTGATCATTTAACTGCTAAATATATCAAATATTATTAATATGAATATTATGCAATTATAATCCAGTGATGTGTCTGGATCAAGCTACATTTGTGCTGTATTAAAACAGCATCAACAATTTTTCCAATCATTTACATACTGTATATTTACATAGTTCCCACTCTAAAGTTGCTCTCCCACTCCCATACTATTTTATATAGATAGGGCCACCTAGGAAAGGAGCCAATCAACCTATCTTTATAGTGTGGGAGGAACCCAAAGTAGCCCATGTGAGCACAGGGAGAACATGCAAACTCCATGCAGATAGTGTCCTGACCAGGATTTAAACCAATGACTACAATGTGGTAGGGCAGAAGGACTTACCACTAAGCAACTGTGCTTCCCAGCTGAGAGTGAAGACTTAAGCAAGTGCCAGTAGTGCAGCAATGTAATGTGCAGATGACCCATTGCCAGATATACTCATAAAGGCTCCATGATTTACAAAATAATTTGTTAGGATCCCTGAATTTTTTTTTTTTTTGCAAGGGTTGGTCTTTGGGGCAGTGGGTTGCTATGCTGAAGAGGTGAGTATGTAACTAAGGTGTTAGATTTTCATTGGGAAGGGTTATGGCTGCAAAGAGGGTTAGTGTTAAATTTGGGGTTACAGGTAGGATAAGTGATTGGACTGATGATTCAGGAACTTCTAGTGTGAAGGTTAGTGTAGGGGCTAGGATAGCAAGAAGGGTTAGTGTAGGAGCTGGGTATATAGGGAGGGATAGTGCATGGGTTAGTTTTATTTTTAGGGGTTACAGGGAGGGTTAGTGTAAGGGCTGAGGTGATAGGGAGGACCAGCATGGCTGGATGTAGGGGGGTGCTAGGGTGGGCTATGCCCCCCCAGATTATAGTTGTGCCACCCCTCCCCAAAGAAAACCATAACCTGCCACTGTACTGCCACTATACTACCCTAACCTGCCACTATACTGCTCTAACCTGCTACTATGCTGCCCTAAATTGACACAATACCACCCTAATCTGATACTTTACCACCCTAGGTTGACATTATAATGCCTTAGCCTGACACCATACTGTCCTTGACTGACACTATACTGATTTCAGTTATGCATTGTGTGGGGAGGAGGAGCTCTGCTGCCTGTGCCCAGGATGTGTGCAGTGCAGGGTTGGGAGACGGAGCTGTGCCCCTGTCCTCTGCAATGCCAGCAGTGACCCCTGTCCCTCTGCCCCCCCCCCCCCAACATTTTTTACTGCGCCCCCACATCGGACAGGCTAAATCTGGCCCTGGGAGTTAGTGTTTGAATTAGGGATACAGGAACTTCTAGTATGAGGGTTAGTGTTAGGGCTAGGATAAGAAGAAAGGTTAGTGTGAGGGGTGGGTATACATGGAGGGCTAGTGCAAGGAATAGTATTATGTTTGGAGGTTATAGGGAGGGTTAGTGTAAGGGCTGAGGTTATAGGGAGGGTTAGTGTTAGGGCTGAGGTTATAGGGAGGGTTAGTGTTAGGGTTGAGGTTATGGGGAGGGTTAGTGTAAGGGCTGAGGTTATCGGGAGGGTTAGTGTAAAGGTTGAGGTTATAGGGAGGGTTAGTGTAAGGGTTGAGGTTATAGGGAGGGTTAGTGTTAGGGCTGAGGTTATTGGAAGGGTTAGTGTAAAGGTTGAGGTTATAGGGAGGGTTAGTGTAAGGGTTGAGGTTATAGGGAGGGTTAGTGCAAGGGCTGAGGTTATAGGGAGGGTTAGTGTTAGGGCTGAGCTTATAGGGAATGTTAATGTTAGATTTGAGGTTATACTGTATGTAGGGTAAGTTTTAGCGTTGTGATACCAGGGAGCATTAGTGTAAGGGCTGAGGTTATAGGGAGGGTTAGTGTAAGGGCTGAGGTTATAGGGAGGGCTAGTGTTAGGGCTGAGCTTATAGGGAGGGTTAATGTTAGACTTGAGGTTATACTGTATGTAGGGTAAGTTTTAGCGTTGTGATAATGGGGAGGGTTAGTGTAAGGGCTGAGGTTATGGGGAGGGTTAGTGTAAGGGCTGAGGTTATTGGAAGGGTTAGTATAAAGGTTGAGGTTATAGGGAGGGTTAGTGTAAGGGTTGAGGTTATAGGGAGGGTTAGTGCAAGGGCTGAGGTTATAGGGAGGGTTAGTGTTAGGGCTGAGTTTATAGGGAATGTTAATGTTAGATTTGAGGTTATACTGTATGTAGGGTAAGTTTTAGCGTTGTGATACCAGGGAGCATTAGTGTAAGGGCTGAGGTTATAGGGAGGGTTAGTGTAAGGGTTGAGGTTATAGGGAGGGTTAGTGTAAGGGCTGAGGTTATAGGGAGGGTTAGTGTAAGGGCTGAGGTTATAGGGAGGGCTAGTGTTAGGGCTGAGCTTATAGGGAGGGTTAATGTTAGACTTGAGGTTATACTGTATGTAGGGTAAGTTTTAGCATTGTGATAATGGGGAGGGTTAGTGTAAGGGCTGAGGTTATAGGGAGGGTTAGTGTAAGGGCTGAGGTTATAGAAAGGGTTAGTGTAAGGGCTGAGGTTATAGGGAGGGTTAGTGTAAGAGCTGAGGTTATAGGGAGGGTTAGTGTAAGGGCTGAGGTTATAGGAAGGGTTAGTGTAAGGGCTGAGGTTATAGGGAGGGTTAGTGTAAGGGCTGAGGTTATAGGGAGGGTTAGTGTAAGGGCTGAGGTTATAGGAAGGGTTAGTGTAAGGGCTGAGGTTATAGGGAGGGTTAGTGTAAGGGCTGAGGTTATAGGGAGGGTTAGTGTAAGGGCTGAGGTTATAGGGAGGGTTAGTGTAAGTTCTGAGGTTATAGGGAGGGTTAGTGTAAGGGCTGAGGTTATAGGAAGGGTTAGTGTAAGGGCTGAGGTTATAGGGAGGGTTAGTGTAAGGGCTGAGGTTATAGGAAGGGTTAGTGTAAGGGCTGAGGTTATAGGGAGGGTTAGTGTAAGGGCTGAGGTTATAGGGAGGGTTAGTGTAAGGGCTGAGGTTATAGGGAGGGTTAGTGTAAGTTTTGAGGTTATAGGGAGGGTTAGTGTAAGGGCTGAGGTTATAGGAAGGGTTAGTGTAAGGGCTGAGGTTATAGGGAGGGTTAGTGTAAGGGCTGAGGTTATAGGAAGGGTTAGTGTAAGGGCTGAGGTTATAGGGAGGGTTAGTGTAAGGGCTGAGGTTATAGGGAGGGTTAGTGTAAGTTCTGAGGTTATAGGGAGGGTTAGTGTAAGGGTTGAGGTTATAGGGAGGGTTAGTGTAAGGGCTGAGGTTATAGGGAGGGTTAGTGTAAGGGCTGAGGTTATAGGGAGGGTTAGTGTAAGGGCTGAGGTTATAGGGAGGGTTAGTGTAAGGGCTATCACAGTCCCACTAAAGTTGCTGATTACTAGTATAGCGTCATAGCTGTGTAAATTCCAGTATAAATACCATAGTTTGTAGACACTATAACTTTTGCACAAACCAATTAAAATACACTTCTTAGAAGTTTTTTTGTACCAAAGACATGTAGCACAATAAAATTTGATTTTTCTTATTGGATATATTTTATAACAGAAAGTTGAAAAAGAGGTTTGTTTTTTTTTAATGTTCATTCTTTTTTCATTTATATAACAAAGAATAAGAAACCCAGGAACCCAAAGAATCAAATACCACCAAAAGAAGGAAGGAAGGGGAGGAAGGAAGGAAGAGTAGGTGGGAGGAAGAAAGGAAGGGCGTGTGGGTGGAAGGAAGGAAGAAGGGTGGGTGGAAGGAAGGAAGGGTGTGTGGGTGGAAGGAAGGAAGAAGGGTGGGTGGAAGGAAGGGAGGGGTGGGTGGAAGGAAGGAAGGGTGAGTGGGTGGAAAGAAGGGAGGGGTGGGTGGGTGTAAGGAAGAAAGGGAGGGGTGCGTGGAAGGAAGGGAGGGGTGGGTGAAAGGAAGTAAGAGAGGGAGAAGTGGGTGGAAGGAAGGGTTGGAACCAAGGAAGGAAGGGTTGGTGGAAGGAAGGAAGGGGTGGGTGGAAAGAATGGGAGGGGTGGGTGGGTGGAAGGATAGGGAGGGGTGGGTGGGTGGAAGGAAGGGAGGGGTGGGTGAAAAGAAGGAAGGGTGGGTGGAAGGAAGGAAGGGGTGGGTGGAAGGAAGGAAGGAAGGAGTGGGTAGAAGGAAGGGAGGGGTGTAATGAAGGAAGGAAGGGTTGGTGGAAGGAAGGAAGGGGTGGGTGGAAGGAAGGAAGGAAGGAAGGAAGGAATGAAGGAAGGAAGGGTGGAAGGAAGGGAGGGGTGGGTGGAAAGAATGTGAGGGGTGGGTGGGTGGAAGGAAGGAAGGGAGCGGTGGGTGGAAGGAAGGAAGGAAGGAAGGAAGGGAGGGGTGGGTGGAAGGATGGGTGGGTGGGTGGAAGGAAGGAAGGGGTGAGTGGAAAGAAGGGAGGGGTGGGTGGAAGGAAGGAAGGAAGGAAGGAAGGAAGGAAGGAAGGAAGGAAGGAAGGGAGGGGTGGGTGTAAGGAAAGAAAGAAGGGATTGGTGGATGGAAGGAAGGGAGGGGTGGGTGGATGGAAGGGAGGGAGAGGTGGAAGGAAGGGGTGGAAGGAAGGTAGGTTGGACTTACATCACTCAGTCAGAAACATCAGAGCTGTCGGCTGCTCTGTGTTCAGATTCCCACCCACACATCCTCTGAAGTTGCACGGACTGGGGTGTGAGCGGGCACAAGGGGAGGCAGAGCAGATCCAGCCTCTCTCTCCCCTCCTCTCATATTGGTGTGGAGGATGGAGGGAGGGGCTGGGCAGTGAGGGCCAGAAAGAAAACTGAAGCCGTGTCTCCTCCTCTCCCGCCTTGCTGCTTCATTGAAAGCCATACAGGAGATCACTGCATGTCACTGCCCCCACTGCCGTCCCTCCAGCACCCCTCTAGTCCTGGCACTGCTTGCTGCCCCCACCTTATTTCCTTGGGGCGAGTGGATCGAAGGCTGCAGGGGTGGTTGGCATCTCTCCTTTGGGGAGAGTTCAGACCCCCCTGACCCTCCCCCTTATCTATGCCCCTGATTGATAGAGATAGAGTTATAGAAATGGTTGGCATCAGGGGCGGACTGACAACTCATGGGGCCCCGGGCAATAGGGGATCATGGGGCACCTGTGTCCTCGCCAACACCCAAAAAAGCCTATGAAAAAGCCAATGAAAGGTACCAGGGGCATCTCATGGGGCCCCCTACTGACCCTGGGCCCTCGGGCAGTGTCTTGAGTGGTCAGTCCACCCCGGTTGGCATGATGGTAGGGTTATAGAGAGTTGTAATATAACTGTTAGGGTTACAGGGAGGGTATACTGTAGCTTACCATATGCACATCCATTTTATTTTTAGTACAGCCTGCCAACATATACTGCCTAGCCTGCCAGCCTATGTTCAAATGTAACCTTAAAGCTAGTTCTCTAAGAACAAAAGTTACATAACACCAATTTATAATAATTTGTACATCCACTTTTCACATAAACTATTTGGAATAGTTACCCGCCTGGATCAATTGAATATTTACTTCCATTGATATTGATATGCATTTGCCTCATGTAGATAGCGAATTCTTCAATAGATATCTGGTAATCTGATTGGTATTATTTTAAATTTTATGTTTGCTGTTTGTTAATATTGAAATTCTCTACAGCGTCTGACTGCTCTCGTATGACTTCAAACAAGGGTAATTCTTTTCAGATGCAGCAGGGCAGATGCCATTTATGTTTAGAATGCACTTTACAATTTAGATGAAAAATTGTAAAATACTTTGTTGAGTAATATAGCTCTCATTAGCACTGAGCTGATAGAACACATTGAAACTTGAAAACACGCTTAAAGCTATGTTAATAGTGTTTATGGGTTGAATGGATAGAGTATTAGAAGCGAGGAATTACTTTTCCACTCCTGCATAGTAATTCTTTTAGTATTACAATTTAAAATGTAAAGTTAGTAGCAGAGATTCAAAATATAAAGTTAATGACAGACATGAGATCTCAGTCAAAATATCTACCTGATCTACCTTTTATTTAACAGTCCTGGTATAATTTCTTTTATATCAGCCAGGGAGTGCCTGCAGATGTCAAAGGGGTCAAAATAGGCACACAACTGATCCCCAATTCCACTGTAATCAGTAAGAGTGAACAAAGATCATCTCATCTCTATGGGTACCTTAAACATTACAGATACTTCCTGTTATGGGGTGACAACTGTCCCTAAATTTTCATCATGTGTTTTCACCCTGTCACATGCTCTTCTAATGGACACTGGCTGTGTAGACACACATTGAATGACCATGGTCCACCATTGTCACTATCATCGGTAAGCTGGTTTAGAGCAATGATGTGCTACTTGAGAATAGGGTATGATCTGTAAGGTATCCAGTTGGAAAATCTCTGGGTAAAATGAAAAGCCCTTTCAAGGTCACAGCTGTTGCAGTTCCCAGGGTATCTCTAAATGGATGAAGCATGTTTTTTGATGGATTTAGCCATTATTCCATTGATCTGTAACTAATATTTATTAAAGGTACACTCCAGGTAAAATTGAATACTAAACTGTATGATGCATACAAGGATAAGCCTTCGGTCACACCAAATCTGACTTTGAAATCGTGCAACTTCACTTGTATTCGCATGATTTTAAAGTTGGATGTCAGTCTGACTTCAGGTGTGACTTGAAAGACATCTGTCTGACTTCATGCACAGGTCTCTATGCAAGTCATGCCTGAACTTGCAAAAAGTAGTGCATGAACTTCTTTCAAAATTGGGGTCGACTCCAATGGAGTCAGAATCGCACTGATATGACCGCTTTCATTTCGAACAATAAAGTGCGACTTGTCATGCGATTTGATACTATCAAATCGCATGGCAAGTCACACTGGTGTGACTGGGAACTAAGAGCCTACCTGCTCAGTTCTTGAGTACTACACCCAGGCATTCCTGTATAGTACAAACCTATTGCTCCTGATGGCTTGTAGTTCTCAATGAACTACTAGGGAGCTGTAAAGCACTCTCATAGTTCATCGATCTTCGTGCTCTCAATTTACTGCCTGCCTGTATGAAGTACAGGCAGACAGCTATCCTGATAGTATGCAGGAGCCTTAGATTGCAGATCTGCTGATTGCGGGTGCAATGCTCTGCAGGCTCCTTAGAAAAAAAAATAAATGCACATTTTTTTACCAGCAAAAAAAGTGATTTTTTTTTCAAAAGGTGAACTTATCCTTTAAAAGGCAACAGTAAAACTGCAAATTCCCTAGCATGCATGAGGGATGCACTTAACCTGCCCAGAAGTGGCACATCTGTACAATGCATACAACTTACTGCAGCAAAACTGACATTTACAAAGAGAAATGCTATTCAAATTACCGACAAATGACAGCTACAGCCAGTTTACTTCTCTTTGTAAACAAATGGTTGAGGATTCTCTTCATCTATACCAGATCCTTATCCTAGATGGGTCTGGTATAGAGGTTATTGTTGGAACCCCTTGCAGAAAAAAAGAGGCATTGGGGTCCCCCTAAAACACACACCAGACCCTTGTCCTTGATAAGGGTCTGACGTGGATGTCATGCAAAAAAATGGCATGTGGTCCCACTAAAAATTTGGGATTTAAAGGGGAACCCAGTGCAACACAGCAAGAAAATAGTGGGGTTCCCACAAAATCCATACTAGACTCCTATCTGAGCATGCAGCTTGGCTGGCTAGGAAGGGACAAGCATGACCCCCCCAAACCATCCTTTACCCCTTAACATGGTGGGGTACCTTGTCAGGAGGTACTTCCGTAGCAAAGTTTATGTAGATGAGTAAGGGGTAAAAGTGAATAAGCATGTTACATGTCTTTGGAAGTCCTTTATTGTAAATCCATCATCAATCATATTGTTCAGTGATGCAGATCCACATCAATAATAATGAATTATGCCTGCCAACCCTCTGAAAGAAAAAAATCCCACAGATCACCTACAAGATCCACGCCTGTAATCCCTGCTACTAACAGTAAACAAAGGGGCAGGGTTTTCTGGATGACTTCATTGACCAAATATGAATATGGCCATGTGGCTACATTTGGTCAGTGATGTCTGCACCAGGGGCGGACTGACCATTTGGAAACTCGGGCACTGCCTGAGGGCCTGAGGTCAGTAGGGGGCCCCATGAGATGCCCCTGTTACCTTTTTCATAGGCTTTTTTGAGTTTGGGCAAGGACACAGGGGCCCCATGATCCCCTATTGCCGGGGGCCCCATGAGTTGTCATTCCGCCCCTGGTCTGCACTATCCCTGCCCCTTTGTTTATATGGCCAATGAGTCCCAATTGGCAAATGAATAGGGCTGGGTAACATCACTGGTTGCCAAAGATATGGAGGATGCTGGCACCTGGCGCTTCCTTAACGATTGACAGAAAGCTGTCGGAAGAAGAAACATTACTATATATGATGTTCGTCTCCTGACGAACAAGCAAAGAGTCCAGATTTCCGAAAAATGCCCAAACAGGCAAAGTTCAGTCTGAACCTGTGTTAAAGTAAAATGTATGATACCATAAAAAGAACATATCTTATTTGCTCCCCCCTGGTCTGTTTGGAAATGTGTTGTTATAGCTGCTTGATAAGTGCAAAAAAAAACTGTTGGTCTTGTCAGAAATTAAGAATTATCCTGTATCCTCAGCCCACTTTCTGTGTTATCAACAACCCTACTAGTTCTTATCCTGGACTACAAAATTATCAGCCTTTAGAGTTCTAAGAGTGGGAGTGGTTGAGTAGTTTAGCAAAAGAA
Organism: Staurois parvus; assembly: GCF_062004578.1. Taxonomy (NCBI): domain Eukaryota; kingdom Metazoa; phylum Chordata; class Amphibia; order Anura; family Ranidae; genus Staurois; species Staurois parvus. The sequence goes on along the minus strand of NW_028318183.1, from coordinate 7,719,836 downwards.
ACTGGGCAGAGCTGACACCACTCAGTCCACAACAGGAATTACATCACAAGACACAGAAAATGTGCACATATTGCAAAGATGTATTGCATATGTTTTTTCTAATTTTGCTTTGACATACATTTGAGGTATATTGAGTGAACTATCTGACTTTAGCACATCTCCAGTGTTAGCTTGATAGCATTAGAAGATTTTTTATCATTTTCTTGTTGCATGAAATTGCTCTTTAAAGGAGAAGTTTACCTTTTTAGAAAAAACTGTTATACGTGTGCTGTTTGTGGCCCGAAGGCAAATTGCCCTTAATTGGACTTCCCTGCACCCTCCGACCTTATCTGATTGGATATTTGATCTCAATAAGTCTATCTCTTATGAGAGACATACTTTTTTTCTTAGAAATTCATTAAAGAAATTTGACTCAATTTGGACATGTTGGTTAGTCCACATGCGTCAGATATTGAGTTAGGATGCAGGCCCCTTTAGATATAGCAGCACTGTCTAGTCTATTAAAAATGGGACACATATACAATATGGGATCCTTGCTGGCCACCATATTGCTTCTTATTCATTCTTTTTTTTTTTTTGCCTGGACTATTGATTTGGGTATTTTCTAGGTTGTTTTTTCTTCATTTTCTTCTTTTTTGTGCATGTATTTTGTTTCTATTTTTGATCTGCTGTGTATTTTTTTTTGTTTGAGATATATGTATTTAGTGTACTTGTTTAAGTGTTTAAAAAAAATGTCAAATGTTTTCAAAATAAAATCTGAATTACAAAAAAACCAAAAACATATTTTTGTAGAAAAAAAAGTACAATTATTGTTTTTTCCTGCATGAGCCTTTTAAGCACTGCACCCAAGATCAGTGAATCAGGGGTACAATTCCGGGCTTCTGCAGACAAGCTCTGAAGCTTTCAGCCCATACCTCCATAAGGACTGTTGGTTTGAAAGCTCCAGGGCTTGTGAACGAACTATGAGAGTGCTCATCAGTGCCTTTGAAGTTCATTCAGAACTACAAGGTGTTAGCTGCAGTGGCTGATGGTACTTACAGTTAATTCATTCACAGGAGACTGTAAATGAAAGATGCAGCCATGTGGGCCATATTGTTTCTGAATTGTGACAGCGGGTGAGGGGAAAAGATCCTCCATCCAATATCACACTGAAGAGGGGATCAGGAGACAAGGTGGCAGATGCTGGAACAGGTTACATGTTCCACCCTAAATGTTCCAAAAGGTGGACTTGTCCTTGAACCAGGTCTCACCCTAATATTACCATGTCAATGACAGCAACAAATCACAGATGATTAGATGTAAACCCTAAATGGATGAAATTTAGTATGCTATGTGCACTCTTTGTATTTTAAACAATTGGCATGTCGTTTTCTTTAAGAAAAGTCTGTTTTCACGTGTTTCATCCCTTGTTGCATCTCATGGCTGTTGAGCTCCCACAGCCTCCATCAGCCATCTCTGGTCTACATTAATTCAATCTCTTCTTAGGTGCACATTATTGCTCTGGAATGGCTTCTTGCCAGTGAAAACTGTGGACCTTGCCCGTGCAATGTGTGCCAGCATGGCTACTTGCAGTCCCGATCAGGGGTACATGAAGCAGGTTAATTTTCCTCCTGAAAATTGGGAAACAGTTGTCACCCCAGAACAGGATATGCCTAAGGACCTTCATGGCAGACTCAACAGGTATTACAATAGTTTAATGAAATCTGACAATTTAAAAAGACTCAAAACAGCATTTGAAATGACATTAACAATGTAAAGGCTTATATGGGACTTGACTGATTGGGTTTAGATCAACTTCTGCTTTTGATTTCTCTGCTATCTAAGCTGATATTCTAAACCAGATCAGCAAAATATGCAGTTTTCTGAATAGTGTTAGATATCAGTCTAAGATATATATCAGATATCTAGTCTGCTGGGGAAGAGAAATAATACTGTCAGTCAGTATGACATGCAGATGAGTGCCGTCGATCTTAGAATCACCGCACACTTCACTCATTTGGGCAGTCACGGGGCCAAAACCAGAGTGTGGAGCCACAGTGTGGCGGTGGAGGCAGCAGCAATGGGAGGCCATACAGCACCCTATGACAAAATGGAACCCACCAGCAGTGTGAGGAGACCTGAAAGTGGCACATGGCACAGTGTGGCGATGGAGACAGCAGCAATGGGAGGCCGTACAGGGACCCATGAGACACTCTGGACCTGGCAGCAGCATGAGGAGGCGGTACGGGGGCCCATGGCAGATTACGGGCCTGGCAGCAGCAATGGGAGGCCCATAATCTGCCAGCACCCTATGACAAAATGGAACCCACCAGCAGTGTGAGGAGACCTGAAAGTGGCACATGGCACAGTGTGGCGATGGAGACAGCAGCAATGGGAGGCCGTACAGGGACCCATGAGACACTCTGGACCTGGCAGCAGCATGATGAGGCGGTACGGGGGCCCATGGCAGATTACGGGCCTGGCAGCAGCATGAGGAGTCGGTACGGGGGCCCATGGCAGATTACGGGACTGGCAGCAGCAATGGGAGGCCCGTAATCTGCCAGCACCCTATGACAAAATGGAACCCACCAGCAGTGTGAGGAGACCTGAAAGTGGTACATGGCACAGTGTTGCGATGGAGACAGCAGCAATGGGAGGCCGTACAGAGACCCATGAGACACTCTGGACCTGGCAGCAGCATGAGGAGGCGGTACGGGGGCCCATGGCAGATTACGGGCCTGGCAGTAGCATGAGGAGTCGGTACGGGGGCCCATGGCAGATTACTGGCCTGGCAGCAGCAATGGGAGGCCCGTAATCTGCCAGCACCCTATGACAAAATGGAACCCACCAGCAGTGTGAGGAGACCTGAAAGTGGTACATGGCACAGTGTGGTGATGGAGACAGCAGCAATGGGAGGCCGTACAGGGACCCATGAGACACTCTGGACCTGGCAGCAGCATGAGGAGGCGGTACGGGGGCCCATGGCAGATTACGGGCCTGGCAGCAGCAATGGGAGGCCCGTAATCTGCCAGCACCCTATGACAAAATGGAACCCACCAGCAGTGTGAGGAGACCTGAAAGTGGCACATGGCAGAGTGTGGCGATGGAGACAGCAGCAATGGGAGGCCGTACAGGGACCCATGAGACACTCTGGACCTGGCAGCAGCATGAGGAGGCGGTACAGGGGCCCATGGCAGATTACGGGCCTGGCAGCAGCAATGGGAGGCCCGTAATCTGCCAGCACCCTATGACAAAATGGAACCCACCAGCAGTGTGAGGAGACCTGAAAGTGGCACATGGCACAGTGTTGCGATGGAGACAGCAGCAATGGGAGGCCGTACAGGGACCCATGAGACACTCTGGACCTGGCAGCAGCATGAGGAGGCGGTACGGGGGCCCATGGCAGATTACGGGCCTGGCAGCAGCAATGGGAGGCCCGTAATCTGCCAGCACCCTATGACAAAATGGAACCCACCAGCAGTGTGAGGAGATCTGAAAGTGGCACATGGCAGAGTGTGGCGATGGAGACAGCAGCAATGGGAGGCCGTACAGGGACCCATGAGACACTCTGGACCTGGCAGCAGCATGAGGAGGCGGTACGGGGGCCCATGGCAGATTACGGGCCTGGCAGCAGCAATGGGAGGCCCGTAATCTGCCAGCACCCTATGACAAAATGGAACCCACCAGCAGTGTGAGGAGACCTGAAAGTGGCACATGGCAGAGTGTGGCGATGGAGACAGCAGCAATGGGAGGCCGTACAGGGACCCATGAGACACTCTGGACCTGGCAGCAGCATGAGGAGGCGGTACGGGGGCCCATGGCAGATTACGGGCCTGGCAGCAGCAATGGGAGGCCCATAATCTGCCAGCACCCTATGACAAAATGGAACCCACCAGCAGTGTGAGGAGACCTGAAAGTGGCACATGGCAGAGTGTGGCGATGGAGACAGCAGCAATGGGAGGCCGTACAGGGACCCATGACAGATTACGGGCCTGGCAGCAGCATGAGGAGGCGGTACAGGGGCCCATGACAGATTACGGGCCTGGCAGCAGCAATGGGAGGCCCGTAATCTGCCAGCACCCTATGACAAAATGGAACCCACCAGCAGTGTGAGGAGACCTGAAAGTGGCACATGGCAGAGTGTGGCGATGGAGACAGCAGCAATGGGAGGCCGTACAGGGACCCATGACACACTCTGGACCTGGCAGCAGCATGAGGAGGTGGTACAGGGGCCCATGACGGATTACGGGCCTGGCAGCAGCATGAGGAGTCGGTACGGGGGCCCATGGCAGATAACGGGCCTGGCAGATGACGACGAGGCTGCCAAGTGCGATCAGCCTCATCATCATCAATTAGGGTCTCCGCCTCACTACTAGCCCCCTCGGCTGCGTGTGGGTCAGGAGACAGACCTGTCTCTAGACCGGCTACCGAGCCACTCTCCTCGCCAGTACTTCTTCGCCTGGCTGCTGAAGAGGCGGATGTCTCCCCCCGTTCCTGACCGCCCTCTGTTAGCTCTTCCTCACTGTACAGTGGGGCTGAGCCCACAGCATGCGATACTTCGCTTGGTGAGGGAACACCAAAGGACAGGGGCAGGTAGAGGACACGTGATTTCAGTGGGCTTGCTCCCAGGCCATGCCAACTAACGGTTGTGTCTGACGTACCCACCGACCGTTGGCTGTAGGTGTCAGAGGTGACCTGGGAAGAGGAAGACGACCGAGCCAACCAATCGATGACGGCAGGGTTGTCGGTGGAGACACGACCGCTGGATGACACCGGGAGCACTGGCCTCTGGCTGCGACTAGTGCTGCCTCGACCCCTTCCTCTGCTGCCACGTCTGCTCGCTCCTGAAACATTGCCTCCTCTGCCACTCCTCTGCGTGTTGTCTGACATACTCTTTAATTCAACGATTCTGTGTCCCTGAGTAACGATTCTGTGTCCCTGAGTAACAATTCTGTGTCTGTCCCTGAGTAACAATTCTGTGTCCCTCAGTATCAATTCTGTGTCCCTCAGTAACAATTCTGTGTCTGTCCCTGAGTAACAATTCTGTGTCCCTCAGTAACAATTCTGTGTCCCTCAGTAACAATTCTGTGTCTGTCCCTGAGTAACAATTCTGTGTCCCTGAGTAACAGTTCTGTGTCCCTGAGTAACAATTCTGTGTCCCTGAGTAACAGTTCTGTGTCCCTGAGTAACAATTCTGTGTCCCTGAGTAACAATTCTGTGTCCCTCAGTAACAATTCTGTGTCCCTCAGTAACAATTCTGTGTCTGTCCCTGAGTAACAATTCTGTGTCCCTCAGTAACAATTCTGTGTCCCTCAGTAACAATTCTGTGTCCCTCAGTAACAATTCTGTGTCTGTCCCTGAGTAACAATTCTGTGTCCCTGAGTAACAGTTCTGTGTCCCTGAGTAACAGTTCTGTGTCCCTGAGTAACAATTCTGTGTCCCTGAGTAACAATTCTGTGTCCCTCAGTAACAATTCTGTGTCCCTCAGTAACAATTCTGTGTCCCTCAGTAACAATTCTGTGTCTGTCCCTGAGTAACAATTCTGTGTCCCTGAGTAACATTTCTGTGTCCCTGAGTAACAATTCTGTGTCCCTGAGTAACAGTTCTGTGTCCCTGAGTAACAATTCTGTGTCCCTCAGTAACAATTCTGTGTCCCTCAGTAACAATTCTGTGTCTGTCCCTGAGTAACAATTCTGTGTCCCTCAGTAACAATTATGTGTCCCTCAGTAACAATTCTGTGTCCCTCAGTAACAATTCTGTGTCTGTCCCTGAGTAACAATTCTGTGTCCCTGAGTAACAGTTCTGTGTCCCTGAGTAACAATTATGTGTCCCTGAGTAACAGTTCTGTGTCCCTGAGTAACAATTCTGTGTCCCTGAGTAACAATTCTGTGTCCCTCAGTAACAATTCTGTGTCCCTCAGTAACAATTCTGTGTCTGTCCCTGAGTAACAATTCTGTGTCCCTCAGTAACAATTCTGTGTCCCTCAGTAACAATTCTGTGTCTGTCCCTGAGTAACAATTCTGTGTCCCTGAGTAACTGTTCTGTGTCCCTGAGTAACAATTCTGTGTCCCTGAGTAACAGTTCTGTGTCCCTGAGTAACAATTCTGTGTCCCTGAGTAACAATTCTGTGTCCCTGAGTAACAATTCTGTGTCCCTGAGTAACAATTCTGTGTCCCTCAGTAACAATTCTGTGTCCCTCAGTAACAATTCTGTGTCCCTCAGTAACAATTCTGTGTCTGTCCCTGAGTAACAATTCTGTGTCCCTCAGTAACAATTCTGTGTCCCTCAGTAACAATTCTGTGTCTGTCCCTGAGTAACAATTCTGTGTCCCTGAGTAACAGTTCTGTGTCCCTGAGTAACAAATCTGTGTCCCTGAGTAACAGTTCTGTGTCCCTGAGTAATAATTCTGTGTCCCTGAGTAACAATTCTGTGTCCCTCAGTAACAATTCTGTGTCCCTCAGTAACAATTCTGTGTCCCTCAGTAACAATTCTGTGTCTGTCCCTGAGTAACAATTCTGTGTCCCTCAGTAACAATTCTGTGTCCCTCAGTAACAATTCTGTGTCTGTCCCTGAGTAACAATTCTGTGTCCCTCAGTAACAATTCTGTGTCCCTCAGTAACAATTCTGTGCCTGTCCCTGAGTAACAATTCTGTGTCCCTGAGTAACAGTTCTGTGTCCCTGAGTAACAATTCTGTGTCCCTGAGTAACAATTCTGTGTCCCTCAGTAACAATTCTGTGTCCCTCAGTAACAATTCTGTGTCTGTCCCTGAGTAACAATTCTGTGTCCCTCAGTAACAATTCTGTGTCCCTCAGTAACAATTCTGTGCCTGTCCCTGAGTAACAATTCTGTGTCCCTGAGTAACAGTTCTGTGTCCCTGAGTAACAATTCTGTGTCCCTGAGTAACAGTTCTGTGTCCCTGAATAACAATTCTGTGTCCCTAAGTAACGATTCTGTGGCCCTAAAGTCTCTTTGGCCCTAACTCTGTCCCTAATACAGAGAGTTCTGTCTCTCTTGAATGACCGGAGGCTAATGGAGAATTCTAAGATGGCCGCAATTTATAGCTCGATCATTACACAGTGCTGGCTGGCTGGCTGCTGATTGGCTAATGCGATCACATGTCATGAATGAATGCATTATGGGTCAGCGCGCCTTGTCTGCGCGTCTTCCCAGAGATCCCCGCTCCGTCGCCACACATGTCGCCGCCATTTTTGGAAAATTTCGATTCGCGCATCCGAAGTCTGCTATTTTTCGGATTCGAAACGAATTCCACTTCGCCAAGTTCGATTCGCTCATCTCTAGTCATATACTTAAAAAACACAATAGTGCATAATTCAAAAATATGAAAAATATGTGTCTAGTATCTCAACATAATCAAGTGAATAACAAAATAAATGTCCATTCAAATAAATAGTCCATGCAGTGATTTCACTAAGGTAACTTTCTCTGCCGTGTGCCCAAAACCAGTGATGAGTACATTTTTTTAATGTTATTATGTTATTCGCTTTGTTGAGATACTAGACACATATTTTTAATATTTTTGAATTACGCACTATTGTGTTTTTTTAACTATATGAATATTGAGAATAGCGCACTTTGTTTGTTCGCCTGATTTGTTCTAATATCTGTGTAAAGGATCTTAAAGGTTCTACCGCACGTAGTCATGAATATTTGAATTTTGCTTTTGAGTTGTGGAACTTGAAGTAATATAGACTGCAAGGCTGATTTACTAAAGGATTGAGAACCTCACTCAATAAATTGAGTGAAGGTTCACTTAAATTACCTGACTATGTGTCATGAACCTGGTGGGGGAGCCTGAAGTGGAGATGAAAGCGTCCTCTTACACCTCCTGCTTGGTGTCCCTGATAGAGCAAACAGAAGGAACGAGAGCCAGGAGTGGCACAAGTCCCTGGCAGGTCTGCGATGTCAGCCGAAAGGTGGGTAGTCCGGATGACAAGGATGCAGGTCAGCAGGAGCAGCAGCTGGTAGATTCTAGTAGGAACTCTGCAATTGCAGACGGTTAGTAGCAAGTGGTAGTCCCAGGCTGGAGAGTCAGACAAGCCGGGTTGGGGTCTATCAGGTGGATCAGGCACAGGTAGCAGGCAAGCGGATATTTGAAATTCAGGCCAGGAGTCAGCAACCATTAGGCAGACAGCAAGGGAACAGGCAAAGGCGTAGTCCAAGGGTAAGCTAGGTCAGTGCAGGCAGAGTTGAAGCGACGTCAAGACAGGTCAGGTCAGCAACAGGATCAAGATACAACAGAGAGCAGATAACAGAACATGGTAGACCAGAAAGGAAGGACTCCTAGTGCCATTGAGGTTTAAATAGTCCACCTGGCGCCAGTCCTGTGGCAGGAGTGCATGCCGGCGTGCACATGTGTGTGCACACACATGTGCACTGACGTGAGCACGGCTATTGGGCAATTGGCTTTGGCGCATAAATTTGCACCTGGGCATTCTTTGTTTTCCCTGACACTATGTGAAAAGCAAAGGCCATAATATTTATTTTATCTGCATTTGATTGGGAATTCAAAGTGAATGCAGCTAGGATTTGTTATGTGTATATCCTCAACTCCTTTAGGGATCATAAATTCCTGCTCCAAGCTGCTCCTGCTTATCATCACTCAAACCCTGGGTGCTGGAAGTAGACCAAGCAGTCCTTGCTTACAGACAGTGCAGGAGAAGGAAGCCACCACACACCAGAGGGATTGGAAATATCCATTGTACAGGACACCCACAAACATAGAAATATCAGTCCCTACGCTAGGACCGTCTCTGTGCCACTGTTCTCTCAGCTGGTGGCTCTGACAAAAAATCCCTGCTTCTACCAAGATGGCCACAATCACACGAGACACAGTGGAAAACAAGGCATGGTAGGTCAGTAATGGGGAGAAATCAGCTACAGGGAGACCACAGTGAATACTGGTGACTAGTCTTTTGCCCTCTGTCTGCCTTTTTTGGCCACAGATTCTAGAGGTCAGTTATAGAAACCTGTCTTGAAAGAATGTGGAAGCTTCCATTGCTGAACTCTCCTTAAAATATGAGTTTCCCATCTTTGGGTTCAATGGTTTTGAAGATCAACATTGGAACTACTATGTGAATAAGGAGTTCTGGTATGTCTCTGATTTACTTCCCTGAGCTGCATTCTTATTCTATGGCAGTGATCGGTCTGTCAGTTAGCATCTTCATCAGGAGATCCTCAATGGTAGCACATGCATTTCTCTGATGACAGGTTTACTTTAAGATAAGTCCTGCATTGCAGATGCATTCATCTTGTAAACGCCATATCTGGACCATGGATCCTGCATTTGAAAATTTCCCATTCATCTAACAATCCCTGCTTATGAAAACTGAATAGTTAATGTATACTTTCGGCACCAAGAAATCACTCAACACTAGATCTGGTGACGTTGATGACTACCAGAGATTCCCTCACTTTGAAGGGTTTTCCTCCCACTTAAGTGAAGGGAAATCTCCACAATCAGATGGCAGAAGAAAACCTGCCAGGCCATATAATCGCTTGCCATTGCCTGCCATTGCTTTATCCAAAATAAAAAAAGTTTTGCCGTTAGTTCTGCTTCAATTGAACATTCTGTGAAACAATCAAGATATCATGGGCCAAACAGATGTTCAAGAAAATGTATATTATAGTATATTATATAGGGCACACTTGTTGGAGCCCAACCTCTGTAGCTGTAGGATAAAGGTGCCAGATGGATATCTGGGATGGATGGAATGGATGGATGGGAGCAGTAACACTGAGGTAGCTCTTCTTAGAGTGGAAGCAAGGCTCTAATGCAGTAACACACAAAAGAGAGGAAGGCGCCTCTAAGTGCAGTATTGACAATTTATTTAGTAAACAATGGATAAATTGCACTTACAAGATAAATAGTTAAAAAGACTCATCATATGGTAATTAGATCCAGGTGGGACAGCCAGCCTTCCAGCAGCAAACTCTGTCTATAGGATCAGGAAGTAGAGTCCAGGATGTGCCTGTGCATCAAAATGAAGCTAGGAGAGCAGAGTCGGATGTAGGAGGTGAAGGGGGTGGTAATGCATTTCGGAGCATGCGCAATAGGCTCCTTCTTTAGACCTCGGAGCCCATGATCAAAAGTTTACATACCCTGGAATGTTTGGCCTTGGTACAGACACACAAGGTGACACACACAGGTTAAAATGCTGATTAGAGGTTAATGTCCCACATCTGTGGCTTTTTACATTGCAATTAATGTCAGTGTATAAATAGTCATTGAGTTTGTTAGCTCTTATGTGGAAGCACTGACTAGGCTAGATACTGAGCCATGGGGATCAGAAAAGAACTGTCAAAAGTCCTGTATAACAAGGTAATGGAACTATATAAAGATGGAAAAGGACATAAAAAGATATCCAAAGCCTTGACTATGCCTATCAGTACTGTTAAATCATCTATTAAGAAGTGGAAAGTTTGGGGAACTCTTGATACCAAGCCAAGTTCAGACAGACCAAGAAAGATTGCAGCCACAACTGCCAGAAGATTTGTTTGGGATACAAAGGGAAACCCATAGGTAACCACAAGAAAAATACAGGCTGCTCTGGAAAATGACAGTGTGGTTGTTTTAAAGGAGCACAATTTGATGACACTTAAACATAAATGAGCTGCATGGTCGAGGTGCCAGAAAGAAGCCTTTACTGCATCAATGACACAAAAAGGCCTGGTTAGGCATGTCAGGGTGTTGTCAGACATATTGTAACTGGGCTTTTTTTTTGCATTGGTGCAGTAAAAGCCTCTTTCTGGTACCTCGACTAAACAGCTCATTTGTGTTCAAGTATCACCGTATTGTACTCCTTAAAAACAACCACACCATCTTTTTCTAAAGCAGCCTATATTTCTTTTGGGATTGCCTGTGGGTTTTTCTTTTAATCCCGGACAATTCTTCTGTCAGTTATGGCTGCAATCTTTCTTGGCCTACCTGACCTTGGCTTGGTATCAAGAGATCCCCGAACTTTCAACTTCTTAATAGGAGATTTAACAGTACTGATTGGCCTATTTAAGGCTTTAGGCATCTTTTTATGTTATTTTCCATCTTTATAAAGTTCCATTACCTTTTTACGCAGGACTTTTGACAGTTCTTTTCTGATCCCCATGGCTCAGTATCTAGCCTAGTCAGTGCTTCCATGTAAGAGCTAACAAACTCATTGACTATTTATACACTGACACTAATTGCAAGCCACAGATGTGGGACATTAACCTCTAATTGGCATTTTAACCGTGTGTGTCACCTTGTGTGTCTGTACCAAGGCCAAACATTCCAGGGTATGTAAACTTTTGATCCGGGCCATTTGGGTAATTTCTGTTGTCATTTTGATTGAAAAAGGAGTCAAACAACTATTTTATAATAAATGGCTTAATTTGATCATCCTTCAATAAAAGAGCATTTTTTGGCATGATCAGTCATATTTTCAATATCAATGCCAAAATTTTACAATTTCTGCAGGGTATGTAAACTTTTGAGCACAACTGTATATATATATACTGTAACAACAATTATCCATAGAAACAGCATTAAACAATAGAATAAATATTAAAACTTACCTCCTTAACCGGTTGCCGACCAGCCACATTATATATACCGCGGCAGGGCGGCACCGCTGTGCAAAATCACGTATATAAATATTATTTTGCATATCAGGTAGGGGGCGCGCGCGAGGCACGCGACCGCCCTACCCGCGCTGCCTTTCGCGGCCGTGGGTGTCATTACCCGTCGAGTCCCAGTGATTGCCGGCAAACAGTGACACAGAGCACAGCTGCATTGTTTTCAATGCAGCTCAGCTCCCTGTCAGTTCCCAGCACGCTGTCCTGGAGAGCAGAGATTAGCTATCCAGGACAGTGTGCAACAGTGAAGAACACACACCCCGCCCACTAGTAAAACACTCCCCTCACACAGTCAACCCTTTGATTGCCTAAAAAAGTTAACCCCTTCCTCCCCAGTGCCATTATTACAGTGCCAGTGGTTTTTTTTTTTGCACTGATCACTGTATTGGTGTCAGAATGTTTGCCGCAGTCCCGCCATAAGTCGCTGATTGCTGCCATTATTAGTATAAAAAGAAATAAAAAATCCAGTATCTATACCGCCATTTGTAAACGCTATAACTTCCACATAAACCAATTAATTTACACGTATTGGGATTTTTTTTTAGCAAAGACATGTCGCAGAATACATTTTGGCTGAAATTTATGACAAAATTTGATTTTTACATTTTTTTACTGGACATGTTTTATAGCAAAAAGTCCAAAATATTTTTTTTCTCAAAATTGTCGTTTTTTTTTTATAGCACAAAAAATAAAAATGCACAGGTGTTTAAATACCACCAAAAGAAAGCTCAATTTGTGGGGAAAAAAAATTAAATTTTGGTGCAGTGTTGCATGACTGCGCAATTGTCAGTTAAAGTAATGCAGTGCAGTAACACAAACTGCTTATGTAACCTCTTCCTGACCTCCCTATAGCAGAAATACTGCTAGACGGCAGCACAGGTGCGCAAAATCACATATATATACGTGATTCGCGCTCCCTTGGTTTTCACGACCTTCCCAGATGGCGTCAGATTGCTTTCAGTACACCAGTCATCACATTTAACCCCTTGATTACCCGGAAGATGCTCATACACAATAAACCTTCATTGCTAGTATAGTGTCTGATCGGATCAATATCTTTAATCAGATCAGCACTTTACCAGAGTTCACATTAGTATAGTGTTCCCAAAAATGCAGCGTTAGCGGGATCAGCCCCGACACCTGCCAGCACCTGCGTTTAGCCGCTACGCTTACCCACCTTCTCCCCCAGCAAGTGCAGTGTCAGTAGGTCACTGTCACTTGATACAATGCACACAAAACCGCAGTGTTGGCAGAATCAGGCCTGATCTCTGTTAGCACTTGTCGGTAAATTTTGATGACTCTCAAATGCAGCAGAGTGCCAGTACTAGTGCCGCACTACCTTTTGGTGAGCTGGCAACACCAGTGGTCTAATAAATCCTGGTCGTTCACATACCTCTTAGATTGTAAGCTCCCAGGATCAGGCCCTCCTAACCCTCTTGTATTGAACTGTATTGTTGCTGTATTGTCTCCCGTTATATTGTAAAGTGCTGCTCAAACTGTTGGCACTATATAAATCCTGTACAATAATAATAATAATAATACCAGCACTGCAGTATGACTTGGCAACGTGGTGAGTCCCATAAGTGTCGTACAAGCTGGTGTGGTGGCGAGCACAAGTATTGTTCGGATTTACGAGGGAAAAGATAGTCACGTGGAACCCCCCAGATGCCCATACTACATGGGGAGCAGTGGCAAGATAGTTTGGGACTTGGTGTCATCCTTCTCCATATGGGGTAGTACTTATAGGTGGACAATTTTTATTCAAGCGTGCCACTATTTAGACATTTGTACAATCTTGGAACTGGCTCATGTGGCAAAGTGTGACCGAATGTGTGCCCACCATTAGAAGTTGGTGGATGCAGGGCGGTATATTCCAATGGTGGGCATACCACACACTTTTTCTGGCAGATATTTCTTCTCTTTTTTTCATTCAGTCCACAGGCTGCATAAAAAAAAAAGAACATAGCATATACAGTAATACCTCGGTTTACGAATGCCTCTGTTAACGTAATTTTTGGTCTACGAATGAAAATCCATTGAAAATAATGCCTCGGTTTACAAATTTTTTACTAATTGTTTTCACAATACTAAGTGTATGTCAGTGCTGATTTTTAAATGCAATTGCCATCTTTTTTTTTCTTCAGTATAGCTCAGAACATTAGCTGTCAGTTTTCTGGAGCTAAAGGATACGTTGTATATTTTACGAAACTGAAAGGATACATTGTATCTTTTAAGAAACTGAAAGTAAACATTGGATCTTTTAACTTGGGGAAATAAACTAAAATATACTTTCTCTCTTTCAGCTGGAGAGAGAAAGTAACTGCTGAATTTCTGAACTACTGTATAGTGAAGGAAACAAAATGGTAATTACATTTAAAAACTGGCACCTGACAGCTGAGTGAATTGCCTGCAATTAAATTTTTTTTTTTAATTACCAGCAATTCTTTTACATTCATCTGTCAGTGGGGAACCCCGCTGACAGCTGAAATATTAACACATGGCTGTCACTACTAAAGTACTGCATGAGTTAATAAAATAACTCATGCGGTATTTTAGTAACGTTTACTGTTTTTCTGACCTTCTGAATGGATTAATTGGTTTTCAATGCATTCCTATGGGAAACGGTGTTTCGGTTTACGAATATTTCGCTATATGAAATGTCCTGCAGAATGAATTAAATTCGTAAACCGAGGTACTGGTACATCACTGGACTTTGAATGGTTATACCAGGATGATGCCTACAGTTGCAGGCATCATCCTGGTAGCGTTTTTTTCAGCCAGTGATCGGCTTTCATGTAAAAGCAATCCTAGTGGCTAATTAGCTGCAGGATTGCTTTTACAAGCAGTGGAAGACGATGCCCCCCTCCCCCACTGCCTTCCACGGCCTTCTCGGGCAGTCTCGTGCCATCGGGGCAACCTGAGAATGCAGCCGGTGTTTCTGCCAGCTGACCATAGAGCTGATTGGAGACCAGAATGGTGCCAATCATTTCTATAGCCTAAGAAATCGGAAGCTATGAGCATTTCATTACTTCAGTTTCACAGGATATAAACAGCGCCATTTGTAAATTGGGAAAGCATCTGATCAGACCAATCTTGATTTGATTAGATAATGTAAGGGCAGAGGAGATATCTAGAGTCTGATAGAACCCAGATTTCTCAAAAAAGAATATATGACAATGCCCATTGAAGTTATAGGGGATATTTGCATTCCCTGTGATAGCATTAGAAGTGATAAAAAAAAATGAAGGGACAGTGTAAAAATAATAAAAAAAAATCAAAATAGCTTAAAAAAAAGTACCCTCACCCCCCTGCGCATGACTGCATCTGCGTTTGTGAGCATTGATCCTGTGCCAGTATGGAAACAGCGGTTGCACCATGCATGTGAGGTATCGCCACGAACGTCGAATCAAGGGCAGTAATTTTAACACTAGACATCCTCTGTAAATCTAAAATGGTAGCTTGTAAAGGCTTTTAAAATGTTGCCTATGGATATTAAAAACGTATGCAGTTTGTTGCCATTGCACGGGGCATGCGCAGTTTTAAAGCATGTCATGTTTGGTATCTATTTACTCTGCATACCATCATCTTTTATAGTTTACCAAATAATTTGCCAATATTTAGTGTTTCTGTGCATTAAACGTAAAAAAAAGTGTAATTTTTTTTTTAATTGCATTGAAAAATCGCTGCGCGAGTACTATGTGACATAAAAAATTGCAGCACCCACTATTTTATTCACTAGGGTGTTTGCTTTAAAAAATATATAATGTTTGGGGTTTAAATTAATTTCCTAGCAAAAAATACAGATTTTTTTCATGTGAACAAAAAGTGTCAGAAAAGGCTTGGTCTTCAAGTGGTTAGAAGAGTGAGTGATGTGTGGCATAAACTTCTAATGCTGGGCATAAAATGCCCCCACCCCCCAAAACAACCCCTTTTTGGAAAGTAGACACCCCAAACTATTTGCTGAGAGGCATATTGAATCAATAGAATAATTTATTTTTTTGCCACAAAGTTTGGAAAATGACAAACAAAAAATGTTTTCTTTTTTTTACACAAAGTTGTCACTTATATGATTTACTGCTCACACATGACATGGGTATATGTGGAATTACTCCCCAAAATACATTCTGCTACTTCTCCCGAGTATGGGGGTACCACATATGAGAGACATTTTGGCAGTCTAGCCAAGTACAGGACCCCAAAGTACTGGAGTAAGCACCATCAGGCTTTTAAAGGGCTTTATTTCCTCATTACACTTCCAGACTACCTATCACAGTTTTGGAGGCCCTGAAATGCCAGGATAGCACCAAACCCCCCCAAATGACCACTTTTTGGAAAGTAGACACCCCAAGGAATTTGATAAGAAGCATAGTAAGTATTTTACAGATCTCGTTTGTTGCCACATGTTTTTGGAAAATTGAAGAAAAAAAGCAAAAACATATTTTTTCTTTTCTTTTTTTATATTTCAAAACCTTGTGAGAAAAAATGAGATCTGCAAAATACTCACCATGCCTCTTTTTAAATTCCTTGGGGTGTCTACTTTCCAAAAAGGGGTAATTTGGGGGGGGGGGGGGGGGGGTTGGTGCTATCCTGGCATTTTAGGGCCTCCAAAACTGTGATAGGTAGTGAGGAAGTGAAATGAGGAAGTTGCTCACCTTCAGGCTTTCAAAGTGGTCATTGGATTTCAGGCTCCTGTATGTGGCTAGGCTCCCAAAAAGTCTCACACATGTGGTATCCCCATACTTGGTAGAAGTAGCTGAGTGTATTTTGGGGTGTAATTCCACATATTTCCATGGCTTGTGTGAGAAATATATAATTTAAATGACAACTTTGTGTAAAAAAAAAGTTTTTGTCATTTTCCAGAAACATGTGGAAAAAAAATAAATCTTCCATGGACTCAATATGCCTCTCAACAGATAGCTTAGGGTGTCTACTTTCCGAAAAGGGGTAATTTGGGGGTGTTTGTACTATCCTGGTATTTTAGCACCTCAAGGAATGTGATGGGTAGTCAGAAAGTAAAAGCTGTATAAATTCCATTATCTATACCATAGTTTGTAGATGCTATAACTTTCACACAAAGCAATCAATATACACTTTTTGGGATTTTTTTAACCAAAAACATGTAGCAGAATACATTTTGGCCTAAATTTATGACGAAATTTTAGTTTTTTGATTATTTTTTATGACAGAAATAAGAAAATATTGTTTTTTTCAAAAACAATTTTTTGTTACTCAAAAAGTTTTTTGTTTATATCACCAAAAATAAAAAGCACACAGGTGATAAAATATCACAAAAAGAAAGCTCTATTTGTGTGAAAAAAAGGACATAAATTTAATGTACCGTATTGCATGACCACGCAATTGTCAGTTAAAGTAGTGCAGTGCTGTATAGCAAAAAAATGGCGTAAATTGCAATATCTATACCATAGTTTTAGGATGCTATAACTTTCACACAAAGCAATCAATATACACTTATTGGGATTTTTTTTTCCAAAAACATGTAGCAGAATACATTTTGGCCTAAATTTATAACTAGCTTTAAGTTTACTATATATTTTTTGTAGCTGAAAGTAAAAAATATTGTTTTTCTTCAAAATGTTCTGTCTTTTTTGTTTGTAGCACGAAAAATAAAAAGTTCACAGGTGATCAAATATCACCAAAAGAAAGCTCTATTCGTGTGAAAAAAAGGACGTAAATTTTGTTTGGGTACAGCAGTGCATGACTGCGCAATTATCAGTTTAATTAGTGCAGCGCCGAGTAGCAAAAACAGGCCTGGTAAATCCTCAGAAGGGCAAGTGTTTAATTTGAAACTTGTGCTTGCTTTTTTTTGCACAGATGCTCAATTCTGGGTCAAACTTGAGATAAGCAGAGTAAGAAGGTCAGCAGGGCAGAGCACAGGGAATCCAGGAGGGAAGAGTACAGGGGAGCCAGGAGAGGACAGTATGGGGGGAGCAGGAGGAAACAGCATTGGGAGGCCAGGAGGGAACACTTTAGGGGGGCCAGGAGGGAACAGTATAGGGGAGCCAGTAGAACATGGGGTACAGAAGGAAACACCACTGGAGGGCACAATACTGGGGTCTGTAGTGGTTTTCCCTTTTTGGAGTAACTCAGGAAAGCTTCTGGATCACATCTGACACACTAATCCCCATCATCTCTCTTGTCTTTCCTGAGTGGAGTGATATCACACACAGGCACCTGGGATAGGTAGGAGGAGACAGCTAGATGGGATTGGTACAGAACAGTGATGCAAGTTGTTATCCTCTGCAGTTTTACAGTCAGCCTTGTGAGGATGTGATCTACCCATCTTCTGCTTGTGATGGACAGGCAGATCATGGCAGAACCCCTGAGGACCTCTCATAGAACCCTGGTTAAGAAAAACTGCTCTAGATTTTGGTCTCACCATTTTACTGAGAGGAGGAAAAGAAAAGAAAACTATTTACTGACCAGAATATACAGTAGGTAAACATTATGGTGGGGAACATTAATAGGAAGTTTTAAAGGTGATATAGATAAACTAATTTGTCAAATTTACCCTCTCACCTGTCAATTAAGGCCTGATAGGAGGACAGAAACTATCAACAACTGTATCCCAACAATCACTCAACTGTAGGAGGTACAAGATGAAGCTCACAAGCAAACTAAATTGGAGCCTTTCTCCTGCAGTGTTCCCTAGTGGAAGAAATGCACATTTCTCTTGCCTGAGAACTGCACTGAGAGGTACAGTGTTACTTGAATTGTATTCCAGGATTTGCTTGTGTTCAGATGAGGGAACTTTACATAATGTCTCAGAATCTTTCATTAAGGTCTTCATGTTATATAGTTTAAATACCATGTCATAAATATATTATTTATCAACATAAAGAACATATTTCAAATTTCTCTTTCCTTTTTTATTTTTTTCCAATTTTTCCAGAAAAAAACAAAAATGTATTTTGAAAAAATGGAAATAGTTTTTTTCCAATTTTTCTATTTTTTCCCCCCCAAAAAAATCTCGTCAATACCGGCCCCACAAGCTGCCTGCAATTACCATTATCAGCTCGCCCAAGGGTTACTAAGAGCTCAACTTTTCTAAATTTTTGGGCTGACCTCCGTCCATGAAAACAATGCCTCACCTACCCAAAGGGCTCCACAGTACAGGACTGTCTAGTTAATCATGTTAGTAGGCACATGTGTAATAGCAGGTGCTTTGTGGTTTAGGATGTTCTGGGTATTCCTGTTACACCCTTCAACATAAAATATAGATTAAACTTCAACAGAGGGGGTCAACCTGACAATGAATGCAGGTCTGGAACAACAAAGGGGGGTGATCCATCCAAAAATGATGTTTCAATAATCGATGTCAGGTGAGTTAATTAATGTTAGTATTCCACGGTACTTTGCTGTCTGCAAGCAATGATACCTGTACTGAGTACTGACTCCACCTCCTGAAACTCCTCCTCTCAACACCTCTGTAGTTCAGAAGACAGGCTCTGATAGTGAATACATGTCATTGAATTAAAAAAAAATAAATGTGTGAAGATCTTCACAAGTTAAAAAAGGAGTAATAAAAACCTCCTTTTTTTTACACTTTACATACCAGTAATTTATGAACGAAGACTACAACAGCAGCTTTCATTCACAAATGAATGCAGAGCAGGACTAGGCTCTCTGTATGTAATCAGCGGAGCTCTGCTGTCAGTCTGACACCCATTTGCTGTGCTCTGCTTATCACAAAGCTCCTGTTACAGAACAGGCAATCTTACTGTGTTCTCTACAGGATGGAGCTGTGATATGGAGACAAGAGAGGCTCCCACTCAACTGGGACCTACCTCAGCACAATAGATGAGGTAGGTGTCTCTGATGCTTTCTGTTTCCTCCCAGTCCTGCATTAGTAACTGAGCTACACACTGCAGAAAGTGCTACGGTAAAATTAATGGCTGCAATTGTTTCCAAGCAACAAAACTTTAAGGAGAGCATTTCTGTAGCTTCTACAAAATTGCTTTTACAAAAAATAATTTGGCCCTCACATTAGCGTTACTAAAATTCCAAGCAATTTGTAGTTCAGCTACTGGGCAATTGACTATTTGAAACATTTAGAACTAGATAGAAAATCACCATCTTCAGTAACTACAGTACTTACATTATCCAATAGTGCTGACAATGATCCTGGCACACCAGGCACTTGTAGCAGCTTGGATAACTACTGTAGTCAGCTACAGCAGCCACTCTGTATCCAGATACAAATCACAATTTACCAACATATGTAACTGATACAAATCTTTGCTTAAAGATTGCTCATGTGACATGGCCCACTGACTGATTGAGACATAAAAGTGTCAGTTGGCAGTTTTCATCTGTATACTTCACAGGAATTCATCTGCACAAAAAGAAATATCACTATTATTATTATTATTACATCGAATTTATATAGCACCAAAGGGTTTGCTCAGCGCTGTACAATAGAGGGGGGGGACAATACATGAAACAGTACAGCAACAACAAACAGCCCACGAGGGGTTAGAGGGCCCTACTCTTTCGAGTTTACAATCTAGGAGGGAGGGGGAAGTGGTACAGAGGGAAGTGGTACAGGAGGAAGTGGCTGAGGGGGATGGAGTGGTGGGAGGAATGAAGGGGAGCGGCTGTTATGTGAGGGTGGGGTAGGCTTCCCTGAAGAGGTGGGTTTTGAGGGAGTGCCTGAAGGTGAGGAAGGAAGGTGACAGTCTGATGGATTGGGGTAGTGAGTTCCAGAGGATGGGGGAGGACCTGGAGAAATCTTGCAGTTGTGCGTGGGAGGAGGAGACCAAGGAGCAAGATAGAAGGAGGTCCTGTGAGGAGCGAAGGGTACGGGTAGGGTGGTATTTGGGAATCAGGTTGGTGAGTTAGTTGGGGCAGTGTTGTGAATGGCTTTGTAGGTCAGAGTTAGTAGTTTAAATTTGATGCGTTGGGCAACCGGGAGCAAGTGGAGGGAAAGGCAGAGGGGGGTGGCAGAGGTGGAGCGTTTGGTGAGGTGGATGAGTCTAGCCGCTGAGTTCAGGATGGTCTGAAGCGGGGAGAGCCTACGCTGGGGTAGGCCAGTGAGAAGGGAGTTACAGTAGTCAAGGCGTGAGATAATCAGGGAGTGTACGAGTAGTTTAGTGGTGTCTGGGGTAAGGAAGGTACGTATCTTGACGATGTTGCGAAGGTGGAGCCTGCATGTGTTTGTAAGTGATTTGACATGAGGTTGGAAGGAAAGGTTTTAGTCCAGAATGACACCAAGGACTTTGGCTTGCGGGGCAGGATTGATGGTGGTGTTGTTGGTAGTGATGGATAGGATGGGGAGGGGGGCGTGGGCAGGGGGAAAGACGAGGAGCTCAATTTTGGAGAGGTTAAGCTTGAGGAAATGGAGCGACATCCAGTCTGAGATGTTGTTTAGGAGGTGAGTGATGCGGGCAGAGACTGTGGGGGTGAGGTGAGGGGTGGAGAGGTAAACTTGATTGTCATCAGCGTAGAGGTGATAGTTGAAGCCGTGGGAGTGTATGAGTTTGCCAAGGGAGGAGGTGTAGATGGAGAAGAGAAGGGGTCCAAGGACAGAGCCTTGGGGGACCCCAACAGAGAGGGGGAGGATGGGGGAGGTGGCACCGTTGTAGGAAATGCTGAAGGAGCGTCGGGATAGATAAGAGGAGAACCAGGAGAGAGCGGTGTCTCTGATGCCGAGGGAGAGTAGTTTATTAAGGAGGAGGGGGTGGTCAACTGTGTCGAAGGCAGCGGAGAGGTCCAGGAGAAGGAGGACAGAGTAGTCACCTTTGGCTTTGGCGGTTAGTAGGTCATTAGTGATTTTGAGGAGGGCGGTTTCAGTGGAGTGTAGGGGACAGAAGCCGGACTGTAGTGGATCAAGGAGGTTGTTGTCAGTTAGGTGGGCACTTAGGCGATCGTAGACTATGCGCTCAAGGAGCTTGGAAGTGAGTGGCAACAGGGAGATGGGTCTGAGGTTGTTTTGGTCAGTGGGATCCAGGGAGGGCTTTTTGAGGATGGGGGTGATGTGCGCATGCTTTAGGGGGGAGGGGAATGCACCAGTAGAGAGGGAGAGATTGAAGATGTGGGTGAGGGAGCGGATGAGGAAAGAGGGGGGTGGCCGGAGGAGTTGAGAGGGGATAGGGTCCAGGGGACAGGTAGTGAGGCGGGCTTCTGAGAAGATCCTGGTGACTTCCTCAGTGGTAACAGGACTGAGGGAGTACAGTGCAGGGGGGGTTACGGTAGGCGGGGCCTTGGGTGTGGTGGGGGGAAGTGCGGTTGCGAGGACAGAGGAGGGATGAGGGGGTGATGGGGGGGAGGCTAGTTGGGGAGGTAGATTGCAAGTTGACTATGTCCTTATGGATTGCTTCAATCTTGTTTTGGAAATGAGTGGCAATCTCGTGGGTGGTGAGTGAGGTGCTGAGTGGAGGAGGGGGGGAGAGAGCAGGGAGTTGAAGGTGGAGAAGAGCTGGCGAGGATAGGTGGAGAGGGTGTTGATCAGGTTTACAAAGTAGGCCTGCTTGGCGGCGCAGAGGGAGGAGGTGTAAGAGAGGAAGGCAGATTTGTGGAGGGAGAACGCATGAGGGGACCTGGTTTTGCGCCATAGTCTCTCCAGTGCGCGATTGCGGCATTTGAGGCATTTAGTATGGTCGTTCTGCCATGGTTGAAGTGGTCTAGGTTTGATGTTGCATGTGGCTAGTGGTGCCAGAGAGTCTAGGGCAGCTGACAGTGAGTCGTTGTACATGGTGGTGGCTAGGTCAGGACATGACAGTGGAAGGATGCTGTCGTGTAGGCGGTCGACAGCCATATAAAACCTTCATATGAAAGTGGAACATAAACCACTGATTTCCCAAAATGGTTACATTCAAGACATGCATTGAATGATAGCTGTCACAGGTGCTTGTACTCTCAATAGAACTGTCAAGCCATCAAATGTCTGGGTGTCATAACTGATTACATGTACAATGCCATGACAAATGCAGATCAAACAGAGCCCAAGATGGCAGCTTTCAAGGAAGGTTTAGTTCCACTTTAAATATATTTAGTTCTATTGATTTCCTTAACATAAACCTATGCCTTAATTTTTTTGTAGTAATTCCTTTAATAATTAAAAATATCACAGTATAAAGAGATATGAAACACATTAGGAACTTGTACATCATGCAATTGCATCAGAGCAGGTGTTAGATATGTAAGATCCAAGGTATTTTCAATTGACAATATATAAAACAGCATGTAGTGATTGTAACAGACAGTAGCTTAACCAATTATGGTTGAGACAATAAATGGGCAGGGTAACTGAAAATTGTCAACAGAACAAGAAAAAAGCTAGAATACACAAAACATCCCTCATAATAAGAAATACATGAAGCAGAATAAGACATTGCTTTGTGTGATTAACAGGAAGGGCCATAAAAAGTGAAAATATTAAGCTGACCATACATATACAGTAAGTGGGTGGGGGGAGTAAAGATGGGCAGGGGGGAGAGAGGGGGCAGTGAAGACTAAGGATTGTTCAGGTTGTGTTTAGCACAGTGAGGTAAGCATCAGTATAAATGTTGCCAGGGTCTCCAAGTGGATTGGAAGGTTTCTTCCATTTTGTGCAAGGTTCTCCATGTCCTGTACTTTATTCTCTTTGGCGAACAAGAATGACTTAATTGGCAGGCAAGTTTGCTTCCTACAAAGTGGAATACGCATTGCTGCGTTCATCAATTGAGTGATCAAAGATACCTTTTGTTTGTTGATGGGTCTCTCCAACAGAGGCAACAGGCATGCTGCTGGATTGTTGAGTGAGTCCACCAAAGTTTGTAGTTTGATTAAAAAGGTAGAATTTTCAGGCAATGCCAGAATATATGGAGCATGGTACCCCTCTTCTTTCTGCATCTCCAGAAATCACTAAGGACTTAAGTATAGACATGGGAAAGGGCACTAGAGGCCCTTTACCACTTTGTAAGTATCCTGTAGTCCATCTTCTGTATCCTAGTAGCAATAAAGGACTTTGGGATGAAGTGGAGAATCCACTCTCATTGTTGCGCTGTGAATTAGGTACCCAGGTTGCACTCCCAACTTAAGAGGAATGGTGGGGTGTAGCTGAATTGTGGCCTAACTATGGAAGTGTAGATAGTAGAGAGATAGTTAACTTTATGGCAGATATTCACCAGCTGGGTGAGAAGGCTGGCAATACCCTTTTGTTTGGAGAGCATATGGGGGAAGTGGCAGAGCTGAAGGCCATTCCAGAAATCCAAAGGAGGGTTCATGAGTCAAGAGAAGTTAGTTGGGGAAAGTGCCCCATTTTGTGTAAAAAAAAAGTTGGTCATCTGAAGGCATCTAAGATGTTTGTTGTAAAGACCCGAGGCAATTATGGGGAATCCGTGGTCACCTTGCCATTACCCATAGGGTCCTGGAGCTGAACTCCAGGCAGATGTGAAAGACACAAATTAATGTGGCTCTGTAATAATTAACTCATCACTAAATGTTTTTGTTTTCAATACAAGCAGTTCAAGTACTGAAATTTGACATGGCATTGGCCTCTTACATTCTTTGTACAGCTGAACTCAGACAGGTGGACAGAGAAACTGATCCAGGAGCCAGTCAGGTGCTCTACAGTTCAAATTGTATGCTAAAAGGAGGAAAAAGCAGAGTGACAGGAAGATGAGCTCATCAATATGCTATTCAGTCATATGCTGGGAGTGGGGAGGATACCTATAAGTGAAAGTGAAACTGCAGAAATTAGGTCCTCTGCCCTTCCAGACAGGACTGTTGTGTGACTGGCCTATGTAAATATCAGGCCAACCGTCATTCTAGTGTCCAATAAGATTGCTTCAGTGGTCAGAAACAGAGTTCTCATTGGATAGCAAGATAGCAATCATGTTAGTGAAAGTCATGCCCCAGAATCCAGAAACAAAGTAAAACTAAAAGAAATAGCTCCAAAAGCTGGCATGGTATTTAGAAAAAGAAAAAGCTGCTCTTTATGATAAAGTCTAAAAAAGTAAAAAGGTTTGGTCCCCTTGGAAAGCACATTATTCTCCCTGGAGATGACTCCTTGTGGGCCTTCTAACATTTCTCAAGATAAGATGCGTTGTCCTGGGTGTCGTGGGGTCCTTTCTACTCCCCTTTATCCTGGAATCATCTCACTGTCATCTTCAATATTCCTTTATGCTCACCATTTCTCTTCCAGGAGTCAAGGAATGGCTCCCCAGGAGAGGGCTTTCTCCCTTTTGGGCTCAGACATTTTAGAGGTTTGCTTACCCAGTTACCCCATACCTTATTTGGCAAAATTCAATTTGTTCAAATTGAACATTGGTCAGACCCTATGGACACAGGCGGATGTAAATTCCTGGCGCTCAAGAAATTCAAACCTTGTGTTGACTATCCATGTTTTATTGTAACTGTAAAGCATGTCCTAATTTAGGATCTGATTTTGCGTGTTGCTCAAAGACTTGTATGCCTGGTCTTGGGTGTATTCTGTAAAACAGTTCCAATAAAATTATTGAAACAAAAATAAAACAAAGAAGACCACTGAAAAGGCTATTTGAACAGAAAAGGGAATAGTGAGTACTCTGTGATATCTGCTCTTAGGCAGACTATTTACTGTACTTAAACATGTTTAAAATTCAGTAGGATTCACTATAAGGAGTCAGCTGGGAAGGGTAGTATGAACTGATGCTTTCTGTAATTCCACTTTAACATAAGATACATACATTTTATATTTGCAACTTTTCAGCATGATCTAGAAACGATGTTTCATTGCACCTCAGTCACTTTTTAGCATATCTATACATTTATTTAGCATCCCTCCTCTGGGGCAGCCAGTGCTGTTGCTCCGTGATATAACTGAATTTTAAGCCTTCATGCTTCAGCTTATGTATATCAGCAGTGTATAATGGTGACAATGGCCATCCAGCCCGGTGCAGTGATGAAAGTGGTCTACTACTGGATTAGAGCTACTCTAACCAGTCCTTGAGGACCACTAACAATCCAGGATTTAAGGCTTTACTCAACAATTGTGTTTAAGCAGAGATATATGTAAATCCCAAACCATTAGTACTCCCTGCGGGCTACTCTGAAGGATGCATGTTTACATAATAACTGCCACCAATATATATTTCTAAGCTGTTAACCCTCATACTTCTAGTCTGTATTACTTATTGTCTCCATTTATTACAAAGACTGAATTAGAGGATAGATGATAGATAGATAAATAGATAGATAGATAGATAGATAGATAGATAGATAGATAGATAGATAGATAGATAGATAGATAGATAGATAATACAATTTAATATATATATTTTTTAATTTTTGTAATGTATTGTGTAAAGTGGAAGGACCAAACTGCATTGTGCATTATCCCATGTTTCTAACAAAAATATGTTTTGCAGGCTTAAGATTTGCTGCTGTCATTTTTTATATATCTTTGTCTTATTTGATATTATAGAGTTAGGTATCCATATGTCATGTTAGAGGGATTCATTCAAATAAAAGAGTACCTGGATATGCAGCAGCTTACTCATTACATAAAATAATATTTTATCTGTCAGCATCCAGGTCAATAATATAATGCAATTTAAAAATGTGCCCTCTCTGCAGTCATGTTGAATAATTATCTCTAGTGGCTGGACACACAGCGGAGTAGTTATATCTGGCATCTTCTATGTGTGTTTTTGGTGAAGGTATCAGAAACTTAAAGTGGTATTAAATCTAAAAGAAAACATTTATTATATTGCACCTTACCAGTTTGTATATGTGATGGCTGCATTAATTTTTTTTTTTAGACTTTCTTGCCTTTAATTTCAGATGGTGATCTAGCCAGTAATTCTGTTATTTTTCAAGCTGTTCTGCAGATGTAGCAGTTAGAAGGTTGAGACAAACCATTTACCACTAACAGGGGTCTGTATGATGATAGGCTTTTATTCATAAAAAACCTTTACAACATATTCCAAAAGAAAAAATAAAACTGCTGCTTTAAACTGATTAAACACTGTGAGCTGTATTTTGGCCTCAATTTGTATGTGTATCAAAATCTGCTAGGCCATCTAACACTCCCCTCAACCTAGATAAACAATACTGCTGTCCAAAGGTGCCCCTGTGCTCCTTCATCCAAAGTGGGGGCATTCTAATATAAGAGGTGTGTTACTGGCCAGATCACCAAGTGAAAACAGAGGGGAAAAAAGCATAAAAAGGGAAATCAAATGCAGCCACCACATCTAGGGGCTGGTAATCTGCTTTATATTCAATTTTTGGTTTAATACCACTTTAAATAACAGGGTTCAGAAAACACTGACTATACACCAATGGCAGCATGCTTTTAAAGGATAAAAACAAAAGTACTCTTACAACACTCTACCCTGACACTCCAGGGACATATACTCAGAGTACACCACCCTGTTACTCTAGGGGAGTACTCACACAGCACCTTACCCTGACAGTCTAGGAGAGTACTTATACAGCATTCTATCATGAAAAAGCAGGGAATATGCTTAGAGCACTCTACCCTGTTACTCCAGGAGAGTACACATACAGCATTCTAGCCTGACACTCCAGCACTCTGCCCTGACCCTTCAGTGGCCTATACACAGAGCACTTTACTCTGTTACTCCAGTTTAGAATGCATACAGCACTCTACCCTGACAATCCAGGGGAGTACACAGAGACCTTTATCCTATTACTCCAGTTGAGTACTCACACAGCACTCTGCCCTGACATTCCAGTAAAGTACTCTCACAGAATTCTGCTTTGACACTCCAGAGAGGTACTCTCACAGCACTCTATCCTAACACTCCAGAGAAATACTCTGACAACACTTTACCCTGACACTCCCAGTGATAACCACACTCTACCCTAACACTCCAGGGACATACACCCCAAATACTCAACCCTTGCACTCTAGGTACAAATACCTAGAGCACGCTATCCTGGAACGTCAGAAAATACTCACACAACACTCTATTCTGAATTCAGGGGAGAACTTTGTCAGCACTCATGACATTTCAAGGGAGTAAACCTCAAACACTCTACCCAGACACTCCAGGGGCACAGGGGCGGACTGACAACTCATGGGGCCCCCGGGCAATAGGGGATCATGGGGCCCCTGTGTCCTTGCCCAAACTCAAAAAAGCTTATGAAAAAGGTACCAGGGGCATCTCAAGGGGCCCCCTACTGACCCCGGGCCCTCGGGCAGTGCCTGAGTTTCCAAATGGTCAGTCCGCCCCTGCAGCGGCATATACCCAGAACCCTTTACTCTGAAAATTGAGGGGTACATATCCAGAGTACTCTAACCTGCCACTCCAGGATGGTACTCACACAGTTTCTACCCTAACACTTCAATTAAATACTCTCACAGCAGTCTTCCTTGACACTCCACGGGAGTACTCTCGCAACATTGTACCCTGACACTCCAATGGAGTACATCTCCAGTATTCTAAACCCTCATGCTCCAGCAGCATTCACCCAATGCACTCTACCTTGACATTCCAGGGGTTTTTTCTCAGAGTAGTCAAACATGACACTCCACAGGAGTACTCTCACAGCACTTTAACCTGAAACCCCAGGGACTTATACTTGGAGCAAACCCCCAATGTTCTACTCATGTTCTCTCTGGAAGCACACCAATGCTGTTGTATCTTTGTACTCTAGGAGAAAACGTCTGACAGATTCTACTTTAATATTCTAGAGGGTTACAACTTACATGACAGGACTGCTTTTTGTATTATTGGAAAAGGTATGGGAAGTAAATTTACTGGTCACTAGAGCATACTTCCAAAACTTAGTGAGCCTGAAATGAGTGTGTATGCTCTGCTTCCAAGGAGGACTATATACCCAAATATGTCCTTATACTCTCAGACTTCCCTTTTCTGGTGCTATTAAACACGCTAAAAGGTCCACGGGCTGCAGCCACTGAGCCTTTTACTCCCAATCAGATACAAGGGCTTATACTTGAGGAATAGGTGAAGGCCTCACAGACCCAATAGTTATGGAGACAATGGAATTCCTGTCACCTCTTGACCATAGTACAGATCCCATCAAGCCCCAGTGACATCCCAGTAGCAGTTTAGACAAAGATACTTGTTTCTTGAATGTTTGAAGGTACAAGTCCCTGCATGCTGCATAATTTTTGTTCCTTGGGTCTTTAAACCCCAGGATGTCACACTGGTCTCTATCTTTCATCTGTAGAACTACTAGAACCGGCATGCCTCACAGACATCTCTCATATTTGCAGAGCTACCCCTAGCACATGTCAATGGTGTATATCTTCTCTTTACGAAAACTACAAGCCCAAGCATGCCCCATTGATGTTTTTGCATGTTATATTTCTAATTTATGCATTGTTATAGACTTTTTTAACAGGTTTTTGTTTTCTGTTCCTATTTATAAAACAGCATGCTAAGTGAATGGGCAATGTGGTGGTTATTTCCAAAAGTAAATACAATTTTAGTCTTTACTTGATTATTAGTGGATATAATAAATAAACAAATGCTGGCTGTATCTGTTAATGGAAAACTTTACATTGATTTCTTATGGCAAAATGTGTTGTTATTTTTTTTTACATAACTCTGTTTTTACTAATACCCATACTTTTGCTGAAAAGTTCTGAAAATACTACACAAATCTAAGATCTTGAATGGGGATCTCCCATTACATACTATGTTTTCTTACCTAATTCTAATGTGCAATGGGTGGCATCTGAGGGGTTAAAACACTAAAAAATACTAAAACAATATTTATATTTCCTTTAAATGGCCACCATTTAGAACGTATATTTTACTCCTAATTCTGCTTGACTTACATTACTGATTAATTGAATTAGCCCCAAATTTTACACAATTCTCATTCTCTTATTCCTGCTTAAAGGAATGTGGTTTTCTCTTCATTTATGCACATTGTTATATGGTATTCCCACTAAAGCTTCATGTTTTGCTTTTTATTTACCCTATAAACTGTATCCAATATATTTTTTTCCAGCTCAGAGAGTCACTTTTCTTTTTCTGATACTAATACCTTATAATCAGATTAATTAATAATGTATCATGATTCAAAAGGACCTGTGTATGATAAAATTCTAATATATTTAGGATATTTGATCATTTAGTCAGAATATAGCTGTTAGTAACAGTTGCTTCCTTTGATGTGAATATTACCAATATTTTATATTGCATTAACAGTTCAATGTTTATAGGTTTTTAATCTGAATTTATGTTATTACATCTGGCCATTATGAAACATATAGAGATAAAACTTCCTCTCATTAAATAAGTATAACATTCAACCATTACAACTTTAATAGGACGCAGAATCTATTTTATTTATGAAAAAAAACGATTTTTATTTCTTATACATAAATAAATAAATATATATAATATACAGAAACAATACAGTGAGACATATTTTACAAAAGACAGTTAGGTTTCAGAGCTATTTCCAGAGATTGGGGACCAGTTTGGAGCAGTGTATGGATGGATAGGAATAATTTGCAGGTAAAGGGTCACTTTCTAGACACATACAAGATATCTGCAACCTTAGAAGTCAGGAATCTGGACGAATAGAGAATTACTGCCCGATACCTACATACAAGGACAATCAGGCTGGGTAAGTTCATAGTAGGAGTTCTGTACAGTATATACAAAGTTTCTGGAAAGTCTATGCTTGGATGGTGGGATCATGGGCTCGGGGAAAGGTCTCTGTCCTCCTTTTCTGAAGAAGAAGGAGACATGAGAGAGTCATCATCCTCCTCATCCTCCAGGCACTTTGCGGATGGAAAAGAAGAACATTTGCAGTTGTGAGGACTGCCCCGGTGGGAGCTGCCCTTCCCTTCCTTCTTGTGCTTGACCCTTCTGTTCTGGAACCAGATCTTCACCTGTTTCTCGGACAGGTTGAGGTAGGTGGCTATCTCTATACGCCTGAGCCGGGACAGGTACATATTAGAGGCGAATTCTCTCTCCAGTTCTAGGAGCTGGGTGCTGGTGAAAGCTGTACGCATCCTCTTACTGCTGGGCAACTGGCTGGAAGATGTGTCTGCAAGGGAGAAGAACAACCATTAGTCACAGGAAGAAAAGCTTGGACCAAGCAGGTGACACTTCATCCGGAGGTCAGCACCCTCAATGCTAGCGCTACAGTTATACATGGGCTGTTTAGACATACAGTTGGTTCAAGTTCAAATATGGACTCAATGTCAAGCTGATAGCGCTAAAACTTCATTGCTAAAGTCATATATGGACTGTTTGGACTTACAGCTGGTTATGGATAAGACTGTCAAGCCGCTAGCACTAATACTTCATTGATTAATTCATACATTGGCTTTGTGGACGGCCAACTAGTTATGGCTAAGAATATGGACTCAATGTCAAGCCGATAGCACTAGAACTTCATTGCTAAAGTCATACAGGGGCTGTTTGGACTTACCGCTGGTTATGGCTAAGAATATGTACTCAATGTCAAGCTGCTAGCACTAACCCTTCATTGATTAAGTCATACATGTGCTTTCTGGACGGCCCACTAGTTATGGCTAAGAATATGCACTCAATGTCAAGCTGCTAGTGCTAAAGCTTCTTGGCTAAAGTCATGAATGGCTGTATACTGAATATCAAGCTGCTAGTGATAATATAGCTTCATTTGCTAAAGCTAAGCATGTATACGCAATATCAACTGCTAGATCTAAAGTTTAATTCATAAAGTAATGAAAGGGCTGTTTAGTCATACAGCTGATTATTGTTAAGCATGTATACTCAATGGCAAGCTGCTAGCGCTAAAACTTCATTGTTGAAGTCATTGGACTGCTTAGACACAAATCTACTTTTGGCTAAGTATATATACTTAAAGTCTTGCATTGGCTGTTTACACTCACAACTGATTGTACTAAGCATGTGTACTCAATGTCAAGGTGTTAGCGCTAAAGTCTCATTGCTAAAGGAATGCATGGGCTGTTTAGGCATACAACTGACTATTACTGACTATTATGTGTACTCAATGTCAAGGTGTTAGCGCTAAAGTCTCATTGCTACAGTCATGCATGGGCTGTGTAGGCACACAACTGACTATTGCTAAGCATGTGTACTCAATGTCAAAGTGTTAGCGCTAAAGTTTCCTTGCATGGACTGCTTATGTCGGAGCTACCTAATGTTCATTCAATTCTTCATCAGATTTATTTTTTTGCAAAATGAATACCATAATATAACGTATTTGAAAAAAAAAAACACATTTAATAAAACATACAAGTAAAAGTGCAAACAAATAAAAGTAATGAACTTTTCAACAAGCATCTGCCATAAACACTGTAGCGAGTCCAGCAACAAATGACTTACCGACAGAGATGCAGTGGAACTGTCTGGGATCCGGCATGGGGTATGCCGCCTGGTATATGGCTGGACCATGGCTCAGGTTGAGGGGTGAGGATCCTGAATGTTGCCTGCCAATGCCTGATGGACAATACTGGGAGCTGAAGGAGGAGAACGATGCCTTGAGCAGTGGGATGCCCGGTGGAGGGGCATGGAGCTGGGAGGTTGCCACACACATTGGGCACACACACAGCAGTCCTGATTTTCTGGAGTGGCAGGAGCCAGCAGACAGTCCGTGCAGGGGGTGAGAGGGGTGCACTGCATAGGGGAACAGAGGAGGACTGTTTTCATCCTTCTTCTCATTGGATTCCCTTAGGATGAGGGAGTCTACTAGGAAGGAGCGAGGCATGGGTGCAGGATGCGCAGGCTCTGGAGGAGCAGAGCTGAGTCCTGGGGTGAGAACAGTTCTGAAGGATCAGCGCTGGGTGTACTGCAGAAGAGACACTGGGTGCTGCACCCTATGCTCGGTGTACTGCAGAAGAGATGCTGGGTGCTGCACCCTATGCTCGGTGTACTGCAGAAGAGACGCTGGGTGCTGCACCCTATGCTCGGTGTACTGCAGAAGAGATGCTGGGTGCTGCACCCTATGCTCGGTGTACTGCAGAAGAGATGCTGGGTGCTGCGCCCTAGGCTGGATGTGCTGGAGCAGCAATGCTTCTTCTTTTCAGAGTTCTATGAGCATTGGTTCTAGTTTGCCTGTAGCTAGGACCGGTGCCTTGGCTTGTGTCGAGCCCTGGTATGCTTCTGGTCCCCAGACTGAGCTGTCCTCGAGTTGTCTGTACTAGGAGTGTCTCCAGAGAGCTGAGCACAGGAGGGTGCTGGCCAGCAGTGTGGTGCTGAAACTCCACTCCCTCAACTTATATAGCCTTCTCCTCGCCATGTGATGCGGCCAGCACTCTCAATAGCCTCTTTTTGTGGCTTTTCTCTTGGCATTCCCTCTGCACGCTTCTTCATTATTTCACTTGTTAACTAAATGAACTGCATAATGTACTCTATTCTTGTCAGCCCCACCCAGGCCGTCTCCCACCCTCATCTCCCCTCTCTGGGATTTATTTTCCTATTCCCTGGCTATTTAATATTCTTTTATCTCTCTGCATTTTGCGTTGATGAATATAAGAAGGTTTCCCCCCAATTGCTGATATATGAAAATAGTGTTTGGGTATTATTGGAAGCGTGGTAAGGGTCAGCCCTATTCTCTATTCTTCAGCCACCTGTAGAATCCTGCTTCACTGCACTTAGCATGTCCTTGGTGAGAGCAGCCCTGGGTCTCTTCAGCCCGGATTACAGTATATACTATATACATTTATTCCAGCCTGGGAACGTAGGTTATTCTTCTTTAGAGACCCAAGTCACTAAATTACATTATTTGGAAACTTTGTATCATTTTGTTCAATGTTCTGTATACCTAAATCTTCACCTGTCCTTTCTTGTTTTCTTTTTTTTTTAATTGTCACTTGCATGAGAAATAAGAAACTAGATAGGTCCTAAATTTTCTGTATATGAAATCTCCATCTTTCTTTATATCCTTTTTGCTCTTAAATTTTCTGTATATGAAATCTCCATCTTTCTTCATATACTTTTTGTTCTTAAATTTTCTGTATATGAAATCTCCATCTTTCTTTATATCCTTTTTGTTTTACAATTTCTGTATATGAAATCTCCAGCTTTCTTTATATACTTTTTGTTCTTAAATTTTTTGTATATAAAATCTCCATCTTTCTATCTATCCCTTTTGTTCTTAAATTTTCTGTATCAAATCTCCACTTTTTTTTATATCCTTTTAATTTTTTATCTTTATCACCACTTAACTGAAGATATGAAACTAGATAGATAGACAATTATAAAAAGGCTCCAACATGTATACACAAGCAGATACTATTTCACATGCATATAAAATGCATATGTAAAATTGAGGTATACATACAACACAGAGATTAGTATTAATTGCTAACATTACTGTTGGATCCTGTACACAAGCATTCACATTAGAATGGGTGAACAAAGTCCTCTTTAGTGGTCAGCTTTTGGGATGTAGTTTACTAGGTTGATTATTTAAATTAAAAAAATGTACACTATTGGGTTTTGAAAGATTAAAATAAATATAGTGGAAACAATGGCAGATTTTCACAAAATTTTAAGATTTTGTAAATTCTAAACAAATTAATAGTTATAAAAATATGAACTGTATGTGCAGTCTGACTTATGCATGTGCAGGAGCTGTAATGTGGGATAAAATGTTCAAATTGAATGGGTACAACTTCCCCTGAGCATATATAAACACCAAAATACAAACTGGTAGAGCGGGACTTTAATATAAATAAGTGCACCTGTTTACTGTTTTTATTGTTTTACAAAAAAGTTACATTATAAATAAAATATATAATTGTCTTATGGAAAGTAGTACACCAGCTACAGCAAAGCTCTCTAAAATATATGTTCACAAATATAATTACAGTATAATTAGGCAATGCAATCATTATTATAAATATAGCTTTCCAAGTATGATGGTAACTCAAACTTTTTAAATAAATGAAATATCAATATTTATTTAACTCATTGCAGTAACATGTTTACATATACATTACAATAATTTTCAAACAAAAAAAGCAATAATAAAATTACTTTCAAACATAATAAAATACAAAAATGAAAATATTTAAATGTAGTTTTAAAGTTGGTCATTACTGTCTACTTGAGCAATATTTAAATTTAAGTTGAGATAATAATGCTGAAATCAAAATGTCTCAAACAGAAGCCAATGTATTCACAGGTATTAGCTGGCTCTGTATAAAATTGTTCATAAGATTGAATCTGTCCATACTCCTTACAATGTTTTTAAGGTCAATTTTAGACATTGTATAGTTAGATAAGAAAATCTTTGTACCTAAAATAAGCAAGTTGTAATGTATGACCAGTGTAAATTGCCTATTTGCAAGTTTTTGTGAGGTGAGGGAATAAATGCTTAGAAATAGGATATTAAAGTCATGGATATATGTGGCTGGCTACGCTGAGCTTGACAGTGAACCTTCATTATGTTTGGCTTTTAGAAAATCAGAATGAAACATCCCT
This sequence comes from Staurois parvus, assembly GCF_062004578.1. Taxonomy (NCBI): domain Eukaryota; kingdom Metazoa; phylum Chordata; class Amphibia; order Anura; family Ranidae; genus Staurois; species Staurois parvus. Next base: position 7,684,862 of record NW_028318183.1, on the reverse strand, counting down.
AACTGTCCCATAAAATCTAAGACCCAGTGATCTTAGTAAATTAGGCCCACTTTCAATGTATGTTTAGTTTAGCATTTGTTGTTTTCATTTAGGCATCTGGTTTGGTATTATAATTGTTGTTTTTGTTGTTAATATGAGTTTTTCTTTAATATTCCACAAAGGTCCTTCATTTCGCTCAACTATATACTATAATTTGCATGTTCAGCTCCATTTTGGCAATGAAAAGTACCGCTTTTGTTTGAACGCACATTTTGTTGGCACATTGTGTGCGAAGAGAAGAGTCTGCACACGATACGTTTCACACAAAACAAGCAGAAAATAAGACCTATTCCACAGGGACCCACATGTAATATATTCATTTAGAGAGTATTAGTATATATAAATCTGTTTAACAGGTAATACATATTAATAATGATATGGGCTATTAAGGCACAAAAAACCCTTTGCTTTGCATAATTGATGGACTGATGCTGAGAAGATGGATAAGCGGCGGATAAAATGACCATATTATGTGCTTTAGGGGGCAGAAAACCAGTTTTGCACCTGCAGTCCTCCCCACCCTCAGGCAAGGTTCCTGCAGAGCTGCCTGGGGGTAAAAGAGTTAACTCCCCCTTCAATGGACACCCAGCCAAAGCTACTGGGAAGAATATCTAAAAAATAACCAGTTTTTTTTCTTCTGCAGTTTGAACCTTATTGAATGTCATTGAAGAAAGTTTTGAATGCCTGATAAAGAGGAGCGAATTAAAGTGTGTGACAGCAGAGGATAAGCAAACACAAAGAGAACTCTGTCACACTTTGGGCAAAATCTGTGGGCTTTTTACCAAGCCTCCTTTCTATGATTGAATTAAGAAATAGGAAGACACTTTCTTTCACTTTACAGCCATTAGGGAAGGGAAAAAAAAAAAAGACTTCAAAGCAGATTGCACTTTCTAATGTGTGTGCTGACAATGGCATCTGTTTTGTGGCAAAATGTTGCAGAAGGATTGTTTTGCAATTATGGAGTAAAACAAGTCAGACTTTGTGAAATGGTCAGTGACTGGTTCACTTCTGGTTATCACTGGTAGGAAGTTCTGCGACGGTAGTGGTGGCCCTGCTAATGCAGTATGGCGTACCCTTACAAGCACTGTGCAAAGAGCATATGTTATGTCAAGAATGTATTTGATCTTAATGATTTTCCTCCAATACTTAATTAAAAGAGCTTTTTGGGGGGCTCCAGTTACACATTTTACACTTACAAATACAATAGTTTATATGCAATTGTATTCAAGTATATTTTTTCAAGTTGTTGCATATATTTGAAATGCTTTCATGCATTATAACTTGCGCTTTATGTTTGCTAGAGGGATGGTATGTCTTGCATTTTATCTTCAACTGTATGTATTAACATACATGGAACACATATGTATACAGCATTTTACATGTAGTACCATTCTGTGTTTAGAGAAAACAAAAGACTAGCTAGAAACCAGAGCCAGATTTAAAAAAAAAACATCTTTCAAAAAATGTATCGATAAAAACTATACTAACGAGAACCATTGTGTGTTTTAGGTGCAATTTAGAGTTCTGTAAAGTAGGCCTTAAAGTGCAAAAGTAAGAAAGAGGTCTAAAGATACCCATTGTATACATTACAATTTTTTTTAAATTCACTATTCATGTTACAATTTGATTGTACAATCTCATTTCAATCTGCCACCATTAATGTAGTACAAGGGCCTGTCTGATTGGTTACAAAATGAATGGATTGTTTAGGAAAGCTTTCATATTGTATAGGTTTTTGGGAAATCTAATGAGATTTTTATTTGTGTGGCCAGCTAAAGACTAACCACAATTATGAAATGTGAGGACCTGCCTATAGAATTAATTTGTATGCTTTCAGGCAGGCACTTTCATTATGTATATGTTGGTAGATCTAAAGTAGATTGTATACTTAGATTGTAACCTGTATGGTCAACTTAACTAAAGGCCAGCATTTCTCAATCTTTGAACCCCAAAAATAATTTTCAGGTTGCATAGTAAATATTTCTCATACTCAATTGAATTTTCTTATTCTGTTGTAATTCTCATTCTCAATTGAAAAAAAATCTCTATACCTAAAGGTCTCTGAGAACTTTTACCAAATCCAATTTATGAGGGGGGGGGAGAGCAATGGGGAAAATGCCCCTTATTTAGTTGGTCGATGGGGAGAGTGCCCCCTTACAGTGGCGGTCAGAATGCCACCCTTACAGACAGCTGACAAGGTTATTGGTGTCATGCTGCTGGTTTGGCCCTGAATCTATGCAGGCACCATCAACTGAGAGGTCGATCAGCCACTGCTCAAGGAACCCCTAGCGACTTTTGGAGGAAACCTGGAAACCTGGATAAGAATGCCTGCTATAGGCAATCATCACGCTTCATCCCCCAGGGGAAAAGCAATCTACGTTAACCCATAGCAACCAATCTGAAGTTGTATATCGCTAGTGAAATTCATTCAGTTGCTAGAGGTTACTTCACTATATACACCACCATATCTTCCTTTCCTGCTTTACGGAAAAGGCTTGTATATGTGATATAGCAACATCTATAAACAGACTGTACAAAGATTTAAATCATTTACATATCTGGTTGTAAGATAGTAAACTGATCTCTTTCAAAATCAGGCAATGTGAAACTTGGGTTGATTTACTAAAACTGGTGAGTGCAAACTCTGGTGCAGCTGTGCATAGAAACCAATCAGATTCCAGGTTTTATTGTCAAAGATTAACTGAACAAGCTGAAGTTAGAAGCTGATTGGCTACCATGCACAGCTGCACCAGATTTTGCACTCTCCAGGTTTAGTATATGAACCCCTGTGTGCAGTGGCGGACTGACAACTCATGGGGCCTCCGGGCAATAGGGGATCATGGCGCCCCTGTGTCCTTGCCCACACTCAAAAAAAGCCTACAAAAGGTACCAGGGGCATTTCATGGGGCGCCCTACTGACCCCGGGCACTCAGGCAGTGCCCGAGTGCTCGAATGGTCAGTCCACCCCTGCCTGTGTGTTTTATGTAGTACAGGAAACACAATATATAATTAGTAAATCTGGCTGTTCAATGTACACTTTATAAAAATTACAAGTAAAAACCCTTCAAAAAATAAAAAAAAATGCAACTTGAAAGCCAATGTCTGATCCCATAACATATTTATTTGTTTGGTATAGATATCCTAAATATGCATGTTCAGACTTTTATTATTATGATTAGAAAACATCCTATTATGCCTGCCTCCTGTAAATTCAATCTGTACAAATAGTACATTTTGGGATCAGAATAACCTGTTTTGAGAATCTTTGCCATGTGACTGTTGAACTAGACCTTCTAATGGTAACTGGAAGTCCAGTTGCAATTTCCACTCACTTCCAAAAAATAATGTGCCCATAATTTGTCTGTCCATTCAAAGATTGTGTTAGGAATAACATATTCTTTGGTTATACAATTTTTTTGTGGGAATTTATTGATCTTACTAATCAAATTTGACCTATGGCATTGTGAATTAATATGCTTGATGAAGTGAATCCTAATAGCCCTAAACCCACAGGATTAAGAATTTATCCTGCAGATTACTTTTTTAGGTATCTGGGAAAATGATGAAAAAAGTAAAGGGCTGACATTTGCAGCAGACATTTAGGCTCCATGCACACTAGCATTATTTAAGGTCCTAGAAGATATTATCAGCATATTTTTTTCTGCTCCTAGAAGTTAAATAGTGTTATCCAATGTGTCCATGCACACTACTTTAGGCTATTAGCATTTTTTGAGCTTCAGCGTCTAGAAACAGAAAAAAATGTTTTTTTGTACACTCTTTTTGGAGCTTTTTTCTAGCAGTAAAAACCACTAAATGCTCCTAAATGCTTCTAAAACGCTCCTAACAGCTTTTTTTCCTCTATGTGTACTGTAAAAATGCTAATAAAATGCTAACGCTCCTTAACGCTCCTAAACACTTTTAAATACTACTAAAACGCTACTAAAAAACGCTATCACCAGCATTTTTTATCCAACGTTTTTAGGGCTTAAAAAAAATGCTAGTGTGAATGGAGCCTTAAAAAAAAGAATCAATAGTCACAATGTAAAAAGCATTAAATAATTTCCCCATTGCATTTCAATTATTTCTAGCCTACTCCTATTATTCTTAATTCTATAACACATATTCACTATGCCCTGTGATTAGTCACTGATGTGTCACACATTTCGAAGAGCCTGCCTTCGGAACTACAGAGGTGTGCCAGGAGGTGGAGTCAGTACAGGAATCACTGTTTGCAGGCAGCAAGGTACCATGGGATATGTAGTCCTTAGAAAATGAAAGCAAACAGCAGTGGGGAATGCATGCAGGGAATCCAGGAAGTTGTGGAAAGAGATGGCCAGCATACAAGCAGAAATCACATCATGAAAGGAGATTTTTCAAATAAGCTTTTATTGAATTCTTAAAAATAACTATTGTTTGTGTTGCTATTACATTGCTGATTTTATAAAATGAAAATGTATGCGGTGACCAGAGATCTCCTTTAATAATTCAGCACTGCTTGATTTTTCATGGGAATGAATAAGCAAGAGCAACTCCAGGAGATGAGACATATCGGGAAAGATTTGCTAAAACTGGTGCATATGGAATCTGGTGCAACTGTGCATAGTAACCAATCAGCTTCTAACTTTAGCTTGTTCAGTTAAGCTTTGACAATAAAACCTGGAAGCTGACTGGCTACTATGCACAGCTACAGCACATTCTGTGTGCCCCAGTTTTAGTAAATCTCCCCCTTTTTGACCAGATATAACATCATTTTCTTATCTACAAAACTTTGCTGATGGTATTTTTATACCTCTAAAATTGATTGGTAAAGTTTTATCCAGTCAAATATCAAGCTCTTTCAGCATAGGCAAGGAATTCTATGTGCAAAGGACGAAATGTTATAGTGTGCAATAATGATTAATATCACAAATAAAGTCAAACACATATAAAACTTTCCACATTGTATCCTAGGGTCATGAACATAAGTCTTTTGGCAGTTTTCAAAGTGAAAGGCTTTGGCATCACTTCTTGAAGTACATCTAAACCCAGTCACTAAAATCATATACAGGTGAAACTCAAAAATTAGAATATCGTGCAAAAGTTCATTTATTTCAGTAATGCAACTTAAAAGGTGAAATTAATATATGAGATAGACTCATTACATGCAAAGCAAGATAGTTCAAGCCATGATTTGTCATAATTGTGATGAATATGGCTTACAGCTCATGAAAACCCCAAATCCACAATCTCAGAAAATTAGAATATTACATGCAATCAATAAAACAAGGATTGCACATAGAACAATATCAGACCTCTGAAAAGTATAAGCATGCATATGTACTCAGTACTTGGTTTGGGCCCCTTTTGCAGCAATTACTGCCTCAATGTGGCGTGGCATGGAAGCTATCAGCCTGTGGCACTGCTGAGGTGGTATGGAAGACCAGGATGCTTCAATAGCGGCCTTCAGCTCTTCTGCATTGTTCAGTCTCATGTGTCTCATCTTTCTCTTGGCAATGCCCCATAGATTCTCTATGGGGTTCAAGTCAGGCGAGTTTGCTGGCCAATCAAGCACAGTAATCCCACGGTCATTGAAACAGGTTTTGGTGCTTTTAGCAGTGTGGGCAGGTGCCAAGTCCTGCTGGAAAATGAAGTCAGCATCCCCATAAAGCTCATCTGCGGAAGGAAGCATGAATTGCTCCAAAATCTCCTGGTAGACGGCTGCGTTGACCCTGGACTTAATGAAGCACAGTGGACCAACACCAGCAGATGACATGGCTCCCCAAATCAACACAGACTGTGGAAACTTCACACTGGACTTCAAGCATCTTGCAGTGTGTGCCTCTCCATTCTTCTTCCATACTCTGGGTCCTTGGTTTCCAAATGAGATGCAAAAGTTGCTCTCATCAGAAAAGAGGACTTTGGACCACTGAGCAACAGACCAGGTCTGTTTTTCTTTAGCCCAGGTAAGACGCTTCTGACATTGTTTGTTGTTCATGAGTGGCTTGACAAGAGGAATATGACATTTGAAGCCCATGTCCAGGATCCGTCTGTGTGTAGTGGCTCTTGATGCACTGACTCCAGCCTCAGTCCACTCCTTGTGAAAGTCCCCAACACTTTTGAATGTCCTTTTCCTGACAATCCTCTCCAGGCTGCGGTTATCCCTGCTGCTTGTGCACCTTTTTCTTCCACACTTTTCCCTTCCACATAATTTTCTATTAATGTGCTTTGATACAGCACTTTGGGAACAGCCATCTTAGTTTGCAATTACCTTTTGAGGCTTTCCCACCTTATGGAGGGTGTCAATGATGGTTTTCTGCACAACTGTCAGGTCAGCAGTCTTTCCCATGATTGTGATTCCTACTGAACCAGACTGAGAGACCATTTAAAGGCTCAGGAACCCTTTGCAGGTGTTGTAGCTTAATTAGCTGATTAGAGTGGGACACTATGAGCCTAGAATATTGCACCTTTTCACAGTATTCTAATTTTCTGAGATTGTGGATTTGGGGTTTTCATGAGCTGTAAGCCATAATCATCACAATTATGACAAATCACAGCTTGAACTATCTTGCTTTGCATGTAATGAGTCTATCTCTTATATTAGTTTCACATTTTAAGTTGCATTACTGAAATAAATGAACTTTTGCACGATATTCTAATTTTTTGAGTTTCACCTGTATATGTTTTGCCTTGTTAATGCAATTCCAACAGTTATTTTCAATCTTTATAAATCTGCAGCTTTCATTAAAACAATACCTGTTGATTATACCACTAAGGACTTTGTCTGGGTACTTCCTGTTATAAGGTGACAACAGTCTACTAATTGTGTTCCTGTTGGTGGAGACTACAAGCAGTTGCACCAACATATACTGTGTAGGCATTGTTACTACTAGGACGGTGGTCTAGATGAAAAAGGATGAAAACAAGGTAAAAAGAGTATTTTTAATGAAAATAAAATATGTCCATTTTTATGATATTTATTGTTTTGGAAATCTCACAGTTGTCCAGTTAGGGTATACTTCTAAAGGCTCCTTCATGATGGTGTAAAACGTTCCAAGTTCAGTTACTATGTGATGCACAAGTCTTATAAAGCAAACAAAAATCTTTCTTTACCTTCCCTGATTGAGCCAAATCCTTCTTTATATGTGTCTCACACACTCCCCTCCCAGACACTGCAGCTCACAGTGAGAGGGCAGCAGAGGCAGTGTTGTCAATCCAGAAAGCTGTGGGCAGGGCTTGGTGTTGAAAGCATTGATTGATAAGCTACAGGCAGTGACACTACTGATAGCCACACCCTCAGCAACATCATCTTATATCACTGTACTACAAGCAGGCAATTCTGCTCTGAATTCAGGAGCAGTGCAGCATTGTTGTCACACCATCACAGGAAGGTGGAATTCGCTGGCAGGATCAACAGGTATTTGTGTGACTTTGCAGGCAGACTAAGAGAAACCTGTAAGTACAGATAAACGTACAATTAAGAGGTATAGCACTTGTTATTTTCATGGGCGACTACAGTTGTACTTTGAATACAAAAAAGATTCATTAAAAATGTAGGAGATTGTTGCTACAATGATTGGAAGGCTATGGGCAACCTAGGCCGTAGCACAGAAGCATTAGCTGTGAGGGCCCCCAGACCTTAGTTACTCAAACCAGACTGTCATACGCAAGAAAAGAAGAATTCTTAACATGTATGTAAAGTGGTTGTAAACCTAAGACATGAAATGTGAACAAAGCATATACCTCTATAATGTGCTCTTGTCTCAGTCCAGAGTACTAAGTATCATTTCTGTTTGCTGCTTTATTCCTCCACTATCTGCAGGAATCACTTCTGACAAGTTTTTCTGACACCAAGAGAAAAATGGTGACAGGGGAGGGACTGCCAGCAGATTGACAGCCCTCAGCTCTGTTCCTGTGAGCTGTGTGGAGGGGGGTGTGTCCCTTCCCTCCAATTAGCTCTCAGAAAACTCCTCACTGAGCTCTGCAGAGTGTAATTTCAACTCTCCACCCCATGCTTTCTAAACTCTTAGAGAAGCTTTAAACTTTGAATGGATGTAGGAAAGAGAATACTGCAGATAAACAGGTACAATGTATGTAGGAGGATTTGTTTCACCTCTGTGTATCACCTGAGGTCAGTCACTTCACTGGGTGTATGTGTGGGTTTACAAGCACTTTAAAGCCAAAACTTTTTTTTCTTTTGGATAGAACAGGGAAGGGTTAGAACCCTTGTTAGAATTGAATTGCTGTCTGGACCCTCATTAGGCAGTTTCACTCTCCCTGTCCGGGTCACCATTGTCACTGGGATTGAAGGTGAGGAGAAATCCAATACAGGAAGATATGGGACACGTTTACAATGACAACTGTCTAAGAGGGGGTTTCCTCTTACTTTGGGGGATTTGATCTTGCTTCCATTTGTGTTTATTTTTTATTTATTATATTTTTTATTAATTGTAATTAACATACATTATTTCACATCCTACAACAGTATTTTTCCATATGAAAAATGTTTACACTAAACAAACAAAGAAAAAATCCTACACATCACCCTCCCCAACCCCCTTTCCCTCCCTGGTCACCTTAACCATCAATTAACCTCATTCCTTCTTTTACCGCAGACTTCCCCTTCTCTTTCATCTCCCTTCTTCTTCCCCTTCTCCCTTTCCTTTCTCTTCCTTTCAATTCTTCATAACTCTTAGTTGTTTTGTAAATTATGCACTCCTCCCACATTCTTCTAAATTCTTTGGTTTTATCTTCTCCAATATGGTAAAGTTCCTCCATCCTATACACATATTCCACTCTGCCAAATCAATCTTTTAATTTAGAGGTTTGCTTACTCTGCCAACATTTCAGAATCAACCCTTTAGCTGCATTTATTAAGTGAAATATTAACGTATTCTTATATTGCTTCACCGTGAAGCAGTGGCGGACTGACAACTCATGGGGCCCCCGGGCAATAGGGTATCATGGGGCCCCTGTGTCCTTACCCAAACTCAAAAAAGCCTATGAAAAAGGTACCAGGGGCATCTCATGGGGCCCCCTACTGACCCTGGGCCCTCGGGCAGTGCCTGAGTTTCCAAATGGTCAGTCTGCCCCTGCCGTGAAGTCTCCTTTGTGAAATATACACACTCAAGCAGGGGCGGACTGACAACTCATGGGGCCCCCAGGCAATAGGGGATCATGGGGCCCCTGTGTCCTTGCCCACACTCAAAAAAGCCTATAAAAAAGGTACCAGGGGCATTTCATGGGGCCCCCTACCGACCCCGAGCCCTCGGGCAGTGCCCGAGTGCTCGAATGGTCAGCCCGCCTGCACCCAAGGGTTATTTGTTATTCTTGTTCCTGTTATTACCTGAATTTGTAGAATTATTCCTTGCCAAAACTCTTGAATAAAAGGGCAATCCCACCATATATGCGCCATAGTTCCTTCAAACCCACATCCCCTCCAACATAGCAGTGAATTTTGTGATCGTTGTTTATGTGCTACACTTGGTGTACAGTACCATCTTACTAGACATTTATAGTTCATCTCTACTATATTCAGATTTATAGCACTATGCGCCAGTCTAAATATTTTCTTCTTAGGGCTCATGTACACTGCAGCTGATAAACTGATGTTCAGGAGCTGTTGAGCGATTTTTTCAGCAGCCCCTGAACTCTCCCTAATGTTTTCCTATGTGTCCATGTACACATAGTCGTTTACAATCGTTTACAGGCAGTTGAGTTTACAGTTGTTTTTTTGAACGCACCAAACTTGCATTCAGGAGCAAATTTTATCAGCATTTCAAATGCCAAACGCGAGTAAACGCAGTTAACCGCATTTATAAGCGTTCGCGTTTAGAAGCATTTTTTAACTTTTCCATGTCCAGATGCTGTCCAGAGCCCTTTTTCATCATCAGAAATGCATACAAAGCATTTTCCATGTACGCAAATGGACCCGGTACACCAGCGCAGTCAGTTGCAGGTTTTTGCGTGAAGGAAAAAATGGTAGAACGTGCCGCATTATACTCATGATGGGATCCATAGTGAATACAACCAGAAAAGACAGGTCATCTCAACACATACTGTTCTCTCTGCTTCTGCTCTCTCTATTTCTCTCAAAATGTCTAAAATAGTTAATTTTTTACTATTTGTCAGTGCATTCTGGGCATTTGGGAAGGTCTCCTGAGGTTATCTTTAAAAAACGCTTCTAAACGCTCATAACGCGCATATACGCAGTATGCAAACGTGCCTAAACTTCCGTTTTTTAACCTACGTTTTCCAGCAGTCAGTTTCCATCATTCAGAAGAGTTTTCCAAATGCCCCGTGTACATGAGCCCTTATCATGCTCTTCTAGTTTTGTTCCAAGCTTTTTTCCCATTTCTCAAGATACAGCAGACAGACAGCTCCTGCAATATTAGTGACAATCCTATAAATACAAGACGTTCTATGTTTCCATTTCATCTCCTGACTAAACAATCGTTCCAGAGGTTACATACTGTCCACCATCCTTAATGGTTGCGGAAGAGCTGATACAAAATGGTACCGCCACACATCTAACCTTAAAAACTTCCTGTTGTGTTTAGAGGCCAGAAGGTCAAGGGAAATCTCCCCGATGGCAGAATAAAAACATGGTCTCTTCTCCAACTGTTTCCAGAACTTTTCAAAAGTTTGGCTTTAAATATACTTAAAGCTAATTTTATCTCAGGCTGCCTTCAATGTATTTCAAGACAACAACTGAAGGTAGCTGTAAATGTGCGTAGGACACTCCTTGCACATATGTTTCTCTAAATTATCTCCATATCTGATATGTTCCTGAAGCTTTTAGACATATCAGCTGATTTCTCTTATTTAGAAAAGAATTGTAAGGTACCTATTGTCACCTCTTCCAGGTTCACCCCTTTGCATCGCAGTTATATATGTGTTCCCACAATGCACAGTACTGCAACATGCACATATTAGTGTATTACCGTGACATTCATTCTGAATGATACCCCAAGGCACTAAAGTGGTCCATTATTCTGCATTTCAGAGTGCTGCAACATATTGAAAAACAATGCCGAGCATTGTGGTGAACTGTGTTGGGAAAAAAGACTCAAACCTAGTATTTGGTGAACTGGGGTGAGTTGGCATCTTATTTAAAATGAATTGCCCACCTTAACACAACACACATAACAGTTATACAAAGTTGTGCGAGGCTCCTAATTAACTGGGCCAATGATTGTTATCTTGATAAAAGCATAAGAAGCATAATAACATATTTTTATAGTAAATATACATTTTTAACTAGTTTGATATGTTTTGCAGTTGCATTAAGGAAGTCCAATGAAAACAATGGGCTGCCAATGCACCAAAATGGCCCAGAAATCAGACTGCTCGGCATTTTTAAAGACAATGCAATTGCAGCTGATCACTAATGTTTTTCCTGGGAAAAGTCCCACCTATACAGGAGTAAGTACATGCTCAGATGACACAAACAGGCATGTTTTGTCACCAGTCAGCAACAAAAAATGTAATCTATTAGAGAGAAAGAGCCCTATCATAACTATAGTGGCAGCAAACACAAGTCTTGATTGCACTGTGATCATTTTGCCTAAAGTATATGTAAACCCTCACTTTGTAAAACAACCAATTCAGTTTAAAATCAAACTGAAATCAAAGGCAAAATATCTGTGTATGGATTAAAAAAAAAGATAAACACCTCCCTATTTTTATAAGTGATCACACATCCTCTGTTCTCAGCTGCATAAGAGTTGGGGGAGGAGGAACAGAAGTACACTGATTTTCGCAGTGAATGCCTGTGTGTGTGTGTGGGGGAGAAGTCTGATCATTAGAGGAGAGCACATTGAGTTCCCAACACAGCTAGAGAACTGACCATGCTGTGCTCTCCTGCCTAGTGTGGTCAGTTGTTAATAGGAAAGTAGAGGGTTTGGCAGGAACACCAGGAAATTCACACAAAGGAAGCAATACAAGGAGAACAGGATACTTTTTCATACAATTACATGGTACAGCAGGAACATATCAGGAATATGTTGGGTTTATCTAGTCTGTAATTTAAATGTATGTCAGTAGCCAGAGTACAGTGTTTCAGTCTGTTACCTCTAGGAAGAGAGGAGCATGCAGTTTATTTCTAAAAGTAAAAAACAAGAGAAATGCAATGTAAGCATCAGCCATAGACACCTCAGTGACGCCTGTGCTTTGTGTTCAGTTTGCTATGTGCCCCTTAGGAGTGAATCACATCTATTCCTTTTTATTGAATAATCCTATCTATTTCCTTTGATTTACAATCCCTTTGCTACCACACACATATATCAAATTTACTATTATGCTAAATTTTCCCACTAGCTTACTGTCTTTTAAATCTGTTGTAATGCTGTTTGTGACCACCGGAGGGAGCAATGGGCAAAAGCAGCTGCAAACAAAAAAGTAGATTTGTTTCTAAAATCCAAAATCATTCATTTCTATCCTTGGAATGTCACTCTTAATTGTGCTGTTCTCATGATAAAAATCGAATTTCCTTTCTCTATTTATTACCAGAAATTAACTATTCACTTTTTTGCCTCTAGAATTTAGCATTTCATTTTCGCTACCCATAACTGGATGTAATATGTTTTCAGCTGGGGGTGGAGGGAGGATGTTTGAACCTCTCAAGGTGTGTAACTGTTGGGGGTTTTTTATGTTCTTTTTTTTATTTTTTATTTTATTTTTCCTCTGACAGTTCATGTTTTTAGAAATTAGCAGAAAAAAAGAGGCAGACAGCAGAAAAGAAAAATTGAAGGTTTTTTTAATACCTTTTCCAGGAATCCTACTCTTTAAGTCTTTCCCAGAATTGCCATTAGAAGCACTCTTTCCCAGAAGTCCTCATACAGCAGGGTGGACAAGGGGATACGCTGTCTCAATGCTCCCCGGGAGCTCCATACCATAAAACAGGTCACCAAAAAATAAAGAAAAATAAAGAAAACATCCTCTAGTAAAATGTTAAAGTTTAATTTAATTGTTAAATTTAAAAAAAAAAAGTCATACTATATGATGCAGTCTGTCCCTAACATTAACACCACAGTTCCCCATAGTAGCATTATGACTCTTAGATTGTAAGCTCTATCGAGCAGAGCCCTATGAATCCTCCTGTATTCATTTCTATTGTACTGTCTGCCCTGTACTGTCTGTTGTAAAGCACTGTGTAAACTGTTGGCGCTATATAAATCCTGTATAATAATAATAATTACCTGTTGATCCATTCAGAAGATCTATTATTTTCCCTCTGAGAGTAACAGGCAAAGCTGTCCTGATAAAGGGGAAGATGCATTAATAGGAAAGTCCGGTCTGAGCTGCTAAATGGTCAGAGTTAGCCATTAGGAGACATAGACTGCAGCTGATTGGATGAAAGCATTGGGAGGACAGCATCCTGCAGAATTGGGAGCTGGTGGACCCATTACTTTAAAAAAAGGCCTTAGAGAAAGAGCAGAAATTGTCAGGAGCAGCAGGTAGTTTTTAAACAATTATTCAAGCATAAATAAAAAAACTTTGCACAGTTAGATTTACAAAGCAAAAAGGGAGTTATGTACACAATTTTAGTATTTACATACACTTTAAAGTTGAACACCAGGATAACCCTTACTACCCTTTAAACTGTCCCCTCCCCCCTCCTAACACCTATACGTAATAACCTAAATAAAAGAAAGATGTACTGTATATACTTACTTCTTTTTAGGCCACTCTGGTCCAATCATGTGATCCAGCTCCCCTGTGTCAGCCACCAGCGCTGCAGGGGAGAGGAGGGAGAACTAGCAACAGATAAGGCATGGAAGCCTATGGATGATGTCATTGCTCCAGGCTTTACCAGCCATTGTTGAAGCACTCTCTCCCCTCCCCTGCAGCCAGCGCTGGCTGAGATAACAAGACCGGACCAGAGCGGCCTGAAAATAGGTGTGTGTGTGTGTGTGGGGGTGGGGTGCAGAAGTCTGATCATTGCGTTCCCAAAACAGCTAGAGAACTGACCATGCTGTGCTCTCCTGCCTAGTGTGGACCTTTTTACACAGGTTATGAAAGATAGGTGGTAAGAGTGGGATTGGACAGTTTTAAGAGTGGTTAGAGTTATCCAGGAATTCTACTTTAACCTCCTTGGCGGTATGATTCTTTCCGATTTTTTGTGCTGAAAGCGGTACCATTTTTTTGCATGGAAATATGTAGTTTTTTATTGTAGGCTGTAATTTTTAGGAATAACTCACTGAAATCTGTCCAAACAAGAGTCTAGTAAACATCCTGGGTAGGATAAAACTTGAAACACGAAATCATAAATTATAATTTAATAAATAATCATAAAAAATAATAATATAATAATAATAAATTTAATTCAATAATATAATCAAACCAAAAACACTGAAATTTGAAATACAGAGGCAAATTCGCACATCGCTAAGCAAAGTCGCAAAATCGTTTTCAGTGTCTGATGACGAATTTCCCCACAAATCATTATCACTCAATTCTGCAAGTGGTTCTGATTTACTATCGCTGTTCTAAAACCGCTTTTGACATAAAGGGACGCTTTTTGGACGCCATGGACATTTCTAAGTTTCCAGGCAGAAAGAACAGTCAAAATGCAGGCAGGGCACAGGACAAAGCAGTAGGGACAAAATGTATGTGAAATGCATTGAAATAGCAATGACAGCAAAAATGACATTTTTAAAAAATTTCAAATTTCCCGCTGGTTCCGGTGCCCTTACGTCCCGACGTCACAGGGACCGGAACACAGAAGCCGGATGCCAGCATCGGCCGGAGGAGATGGCCGGGGATGCTGCAGGGGACACATCATGGGAGCGAAGGACAAGGTAAGTGCTGCAGGGACCCCCAGAGCAACGCCGCATGCTAAGCCCGAGTGTAGCTCGGGGTTACCGCTCTTGGTATAGAAATTTTACCCCGAGCTACACTCGGGACTGTTAATAATACTTAACAGTCCTGCCACCCATCACTTGCAAAGAAACGCCAGCATCCAACACATCTAGGTGTGTTATAATGCTGTCATCCTTGCTGTGTGTTGGGATTCCGCCTGCTAGCCTTACTGTGTCACTGCAAAGCTGGTGACAACCAGAGGGCAAATAAGCTTGCAGCTAATGACGGACATCAAGCACACCTGGAAATGTCGAATACGGATTTCTCTATAGCAGGGAACATTGGGAGCAATTCAATAAAACATTTTTCCTACACATTTCCAGCGCTGGAATGTAGTTAGAAGCCTTGCAAGCAAATCATAAACACCTTGCCACTTTTCATTGTTAGTACTGACACATGCAAAAAATTCAATTTGTGAAATTTTTACTGTTTGTTGCTTTTGTTGTGACATATTCGTAAAGAAACACCGCCATATCGGTGATAAGGAAAGGGGATAGAAATAAATACATTATGTTGGAGTAAATTGCTGATTGTGTCGAACGTGTAATTATTGTGTTGTATCTTTCAGACAATTCCGGGACAAAATTTATCTTCATGCTCCTTTCAAACTGACATTTGATATTTTCTATAAAATAGCTTTTCATGATTGTAATGTTAGTTTCATACTTGAGCTTGACCTCCTCAAGTGTGTTTGCAGCATTTGTAGACACATTTTTTGGCATTTTTAGGCATGAGTGTTTTTGTTTTGCCAAAAGAAAGCTAGTTATTAAAGGGTTAGCTCACCTTTACCCCCTCAAAAAAACTGTCTATGCAGATAAGGGGTGTCTGTAGATACTGTGCAACTCTGACTAAAATTGAAAAATGTCCTTGCTATAGGTGTAAGACATTTAGGTAGCTCATAAAGCCTGACTGGAATATTCCCAGGACATTACTAAGATGTTGCTAAGTGAGGCCTAGTCGTTACTGCTCACCTACTCCATCACAGGAGTGCGCACTGAAATGCTGAGCTCAGAGCTACTGTGTCAGAAGAGAGAAAGAACATGTGAGGGGATTAAAATCAGGGAAAAAGCTCACTCCTGGGATGGTTGCAGAAAAAACCCAGATATGGATATTTTATACATACTTACATTGCTTCAGCTTTCACTAATGTATATACCATACCTGGCTGATTCCCTGGAAACTGGAAATTACTGAGACCCCACTAGTTCAGTCATCTCCTCTTGCTTCCAGGTCCCATAGTGAGCGGATGGCCTGATGCACTCTGAACACAGGAGGTTGGCTGCTCAGCATAATTGTCATTCAAACAAGGTGGAGAGACAGGGTGGTGGCATCACGTATGCTCTGGTTAGGGTATAGTTACAATGGTACAAGCTGGACCAATGTAATTATATTATAAAATATCCATAAATGGAATTCCATTATAATCCCTTCCTGCCCGAGAGCCCTATTATACTGGGAGGACATCATACAACGTCCTTCCAGGATCGTGCCTCATGCGCGCCCCATAGTCCGCGCTGCAGCGTGATGAGCTCTGTGACTGGTCACAGTGATCACATGGTACAGACAGGGCCAATCAAAACCCATCTGGACCATGTGATAAGCTGTGGCCAATCACAGATCTCATCACAATAGTAAACACTGAATGAATAGTTTTCATTCAGAAAAACAGTTGCTTATAACCTAAAAATTCAGTTATAAGTAATCGTAGTGTGTAAAAAACAAATCCTGATCACCTCCCCAGAGTAGTACAGTGTTACTTTGTGTTGTAAATTTTTTTTTATTTTTTTACATGCTGTCACAAGTCAGTTTCCCTGATTGCCGCCACACCAGTTATATGATGACATTGCACTGCACTGGTGACAGTATTTTTTAAAAAAATAAATAAATTGTGAAAAAAAAGCATTTTTTTAAATGTCCCCATTTTCCAAAAAATTGTGTCAAAAAAATTAGCTTTCAGGTATATATACCATAGTTTGTGGACTTTCCTACAGACTAAAAAATAGACACTGATTTGCGTTATTTTCACCAAAGAAATGTAGCAGAATATATTTTGGCCTAAATTTTTGAACAATGATTATTTATTTGCAAAAACACTTGTTTTCAAAATGTTTGGTCTTTTTTAGTTTAATTAGCAAAAAATGTAAACATCAGTGATGATTAAATAACACTGAACGAAAGTTCTATTTGTGTGAAAAAAATTATAAAAATGTAATATGAGTACAATGTTGCATGACCACGCAATTGTCATTTAAAGAGCGACAACGCTGAAGGTGGTAAACGTGTCTGGTATCGAAGTGTTTAAATAAAATAATACAATATTTTTGTACAAAAAAATTACTCTATTTAGTAGTCTTGGTTTGGTCACTAAGAGTTGCATGTGTTGAATATAAAGTCCTATGATTATATTTTTGTGCCAAAACTATGAAAGATAAGGACATCAACACAGCAATACATTAATTAAAAGGTGTTGACCCCCATTGGGTTTAGTACATTTTCTTAATGTATATAAAGGTATGTAATGATTTTTCAATGGTGCCATTCACACTTAGCGTTTACCTGCATTCAGGTGCATTTAGTTTGGCTGCGTTTAGAGAAAACCAAATTCTGTGTGTCCAAGATCCAATTAGAAACTCTAAACACATCTAAATGCAGCTGAACCTGCTTAAGGGCTTGTTCACACTAGCCGCTGTTCAATTGCCGGATGCGTGGTGCGAGGCAGTGGATTTCTTCACACTGCACTACTCTGAAAAAAGTACTGCATGCATGCACACCGTGCCCACACACCATAGCAATGCAGTGATGTGACCTGGACACATAGGAGACATTTTGCCTTGTCCATGCGGTGGGACTGTGCTCCAATATTATTATTATTATTATTATTATTATTATACAGTATTTATAAAGCGCCAATAGTTCGCTCAGCGCTGTACATTACAAAGGGGGACAGAACATGTGACAGAACCACACCAATACAATGCAAAACATGAGGGGATCGAGGGCCCTGCTCTTTCAAGCTTACAATCTAGGAGGGAGGGGATGGTGGCACAGGAGGAGATAGCTGTGGGGGATGGAGTGGTAGGAAGAGTGGAGGAGGTCGGCAAGTTAGCAGGGGCAGGGTAGGCTTCCCTGAAGAGATGGGTTTTCAGGGTGCGCCTAAAGGATGGGTGACACCCTGGAGAAGTCCTGGAGGCGGGCATGGGAGGAGGAGACCAGGGAACTAGAGAGAAGGAGGTCTTGTGAGGAGCGGAGTGTGCGTGCTGGGTGGTACTTGAATATTAGGTCAGTGATGTAGTTCGGGGCAGTATGGTGGACAGCTTTGTACGTCAGCGTTAGGATTTTGAATTTGATCCGTTGCGCAATCGGAAGCCAGTGGAGGGATTGGCAGAGGGGGGTGGCGGAAACGGAGCGGTTGGAAAGGTGAATGAGTCTGGCAGCCGTATTCAGGATGGACTGAAGCGGGGATAGCCAGCGGCGAGGCAGGCCAGTGAGGAGGGAGTTGCAGTAGTCGAGTCGTGATATGATGAGGGAGTGGATGAGCTGTTTAGTGGTTTCTGGAGTTAGGAACGTGCGGATTTTGGCAATGTTGCGGAGGTGGAGTCTGCACGAGTTTGTTAAAGAGTGGACTTGGGGCTGGAAGGATAGGTTGGAGTCCAAAATGACACCAAGTACTCTGGCCTGCGGGGTGGGTTTGATGGTGGCGTTGTTGGACATGATGGAGAAGTCAATGGGGGGTGGTGTCCGGGCTGGAGGGAAGACAAGAAACTCGGTTTTGCAGAGGTTCAGTTTAAGGAAGTGGAGCGACATCCAGTCTGATATGTCGCTCAACAGGTGTGTGATTCGGGCGGAGACCGAGGGGGTGAGGTGGGGGGTTGAGAGATAGATTTGTGTGTCGTCGGCATAGAGGTGGTAGTTGAAGCCGTGAGAGTGTATGAGTTGGCCAAGGGAGGAGGTGTAGATGGAGAAGAGAAGGGGCCCGAGGACAGAGCCTTGAGGGACCCCAACAGAGAGGGGGAGTGAGAGGGAGGTGGTGGCATTATAGGTAACGCTGAAAGAGCGTTGTGACAGGTAGGATGAGAGCCAGGAGAGAGCAGAATCTCTGAGGCCGAGGGAGTGTAGTATTTTGAGGAGGAGGGGGTGGTCGACTGTGTCAAAGGCCGCAGAGAGGTCAAGGAGTAGGAGCACTGAATAGTGGCCATTAGCTTTGGCGGTTAGCAGGTCGTTGGAGAGTTTGAGTAAGGCAGTTTCGGTGGAGTGTAGGGGACGGAAGCCGGACTGTAGGGGATCGAGGAGGTTGTTGTCGTTGAGGTGAGAGCATAGGCGGGCGTAGACTAGGCGCTCGAGGAGTTTAGATGTAAATGGGAGCAGGGAGATGGGTCTGAGGTTGTTCGGGTCATTGGGGTCCAGGGAGGGCTTTTTAAGTATGGGGGTGATGTGTGCATGTTTCAGAGGGGAAGGGAAAGTGCCGGAGGAGAGGGAGAGATTGAAGATGTGGGTGAGGGAGCGTAGGATGGAGGGGGAGGGAGGTTGTAGGAGTTGTGAGGGGATAGGGTCAAGGGGGCAGGTGGTGAGGCGGGCATCAGAGAGGATCTTGGAGACTTCTTCGATGGTAGTAAGGTCAAAGGTGTGGAGTGTTGGGGGAGCTTCAGTATGAGGAATGTAGGGTGGGGTGGGAGAGGAGGTCAGAGCAGTGGTGGGGCCGTGGGAGAGGGGTGTAGAGGGGGTAGCTGAGTGAGGGGGAAGGGGGTTGGAGGGAGTTTGAGCAGCGACGACGTCCCTGTGGGTTATGTCGAGGGGGAGGGGGGATGAGGGGGTAGCTGTGTGAGAGGGGACGGGTTGAGAAGGCGTGTGAGTTGCGGCAATGTCCTTGCGAATTGTGTCAATCTTGTTTTTGAAGTGATTGGCAATCTCAAGGGCAGTGAGTGAGGTGCTGGGTGGAGGTGGGGGTGGCGAGAGTAGAGAGTTGAAGGTGGAGAAGAGTCGGCGAGGATTGGAGGAGAGGGCCTTGATGAGGGTCAGGAAGTAGGCTTGTTTGGCAGTATGGAGGGAGGAGGTGTAGGTGTGGAAGGCAGATTTGTATCGGGTGAAGGCTTGTTGGGATTTGGTTTTGCGCCATAGTCGCTCCAGGGCACGACTGTGTCGTTTGAGGGTTTTGGTGTGATCAGTCTGCCAGGGCTGGAGCGGTCGGGGTCTGATGTTGCGTGTGGTTAAAGGCGCTAGTGAGTCAAGGGCTGTTGACAGCGCATTGTTGTAGGCGGTCATAGCCAAGTCGGGGCAGGACAGGGGGAGGATGCGGTCATGGAGTTGATCAACTGCGGAGTGGAGGGAGGCAGGGTTAAGGTTGCGGAGGTTACGGCTGGTAGTAGTGTGACATTTGGAGGGGTAGGCGTTGGAGGATGAGAAGATAGAGAAGGTAATCAGGTTGTGGTCAGAGAGAGGGAAGGGGGTGTTAGTGAGGTTGTGGGGAGCGCAGCGGTTGGAGAAGAAAAGATCAAGGATATTACCGTCGGAGTGGGTGGTGGATTGTATGCACTGTGCAAGTGCAAAGGAGGAGGTTAAGTGGAGGAGACGGGCTGTGTCCGGGTTGTCGAGGTTGACAGGGATGTTGAAATCCCCAAGGATGATAGTGGGTAGCTCAGAGGAGAGGAAGAAGGGTAGCCAGGAGGAGAAGTCTTCCAGGAAGCGGGGTATGGATCCAGGAGGCCGGTATATCACAGCAATCTTCAGGGGGGTTGGGGAGAATAGTCGGACGCAGTGGGCCTCAAAGGAGGAGAAGGATAGGGAGGGGGGGTTTGGGAGGACTCGGAAGGTGCTCAGCGGTGACAGGAGCAGGCCAACCCCACCACCTTTACGACCGTTGGGCCTGGGTGAGTGGGTCCAGGTGAGACCGCCGTAGGAGAGTGCAGCAGGGGAGGTAGAGTCAGTGGGCTGGATCCAGGTTTCCGTAATCGCCAGGAGGTTGAGGGAGCGGGAAACAAAGAGGTCGTGGATGGCGGTAAGCTTGTTGCACACCGATCGGGCGTTCAGGAGTGCACATGAAAACGGGGGGGAGATTTTAGGGAGCAGGGGGACAGATACTAAGTTGCGGGGGTTGCGGCAGGACGTGGAGGCGGGAGGGTTTTGTGCGGGTGAGGGAGGTGGTGGAGGGCCAGGATTCGGGGAGATGTCCCCTGCGGTTATGAGGAGGAGAAGGGTGAGAAAGGTGGCATGGGAGCGGGATGTGCAGGAGCGTGAGAAACTACTAGTGGAGGTGTTCGGGTCAGTGGGAGAGTGGAGTAATAGGAGGAGGTGGTAGGTGCCATAGAGGGGTGAGGGAAGCAGTGAGGGCACAATATACAAATGTTTGGGAGGAGCAGAGGGATATAGTGAATGGATTTTGGGAACAGAGGAGAGGAAAATGAGAAGGAGGAGTGGAAGAGGCATTTTGGGGAGGTGATGAAAGCAATAGCAGCCCAACACAGTCCTACTGTGGTGTAAACATACCCTTAAGGCTCATTTCCACCACAATCCCTGGATTCAGTATGCAGTTCTGCATGCACATTTCATGCATTTGTAATCCATTGGCAGTGCATTTGCAGTGCATTTTTGTTGCGTTTTCAGTGTGTGGTGTGTTTTTTTCTTTACTTTTTGTATTTCATGTATTTGCAAGCTTCTGCATTTACGTGCAATCCAGTATGTTCACATGTAAATAAATGCAGCATGCTTATTTCTTTTAAAATGCACATGAAAGCATTGCAATGGTGTAAACTAGGCTTATTGAAATATATTGTAGCCATTTTTCTTACACAGGTGTTCAAACTACATTTAAAAAATGCGTTTGACTGCTTGTGGTGTAAAAGAGCCCTAAAAGACAAACTAAAGACAAGAACATTCACCTACAGTATGCTCCAACAGTCCAACCTCTGTGAGGTCCTTCACCATCACTGGCATCTGCTCCCTGCATGCCGTTCTTTGCCCATCTTGATTGGCGCAGGAGTCATCAATCCCAGCACACTGGCACTAGGCTGGAAATGTAAATGGAGCTGCTCATGCACAGCTCAGTGTACGTCCTGTAAAGGATTGTGAACAGACGTTTATTTTATTGCGGAAGAAACATTGCACTTCTCTTCTGCAATAAAGAGCATGCCTGTTCGCAATTTTTATTTTTTGCCTTTAATTCCACTCCAAAGCTGGAACATCCAAACATAGACATAAGTAATCTGGGAGGCATAAATGTTGTTCACACTTCCCGGATCACTTCTCTGGCATTTAGAAAAGCTAAACACAGGACTGCCAATGTGAATGTAGCCTTAGGCTCCTGTAGGCAGACCCTAGTAAATATTTATTTTTCTTTATAAAGTAAGACGAACGTCCTTGAAGGAAATTATGCGATACGGGAGGAGCGCTGGGAGAAGTTACTAGCAGGTGCAGGAATAAACAGCGACACACAGCCCAGCAGCATCAACATTGTCTGTGTCTGCCTTTCACTCCACACAAGCACAAAAAAACAGAAACACAAACTTGTCATTTTTATGTGACACCCACTTTTGTCTTTGTGCAGCACACCTCACACCAGGCCCTCCTCTTTCCAGCCCACTTGCATGGGCGGCTAGCTAGGGACAAAGCTTTAAAAGCTCATCAGTACGAAAGAGATCACAAAAGGGCTAGCTAGCTTCATCAGCTGCATTCAGTGACATTGGGTGGAGGGACCCGTCTCCGTCCCATAACCTCCCCATACAAGGGGGTTCTCTGTCCAGCCACCACACCCACAACACCACAGAGACACTGGGTTTGGTTGTTCAATTGAAACATTAAGTAATAGAACACACTGTGATTGTCTAAAAGTGCCCATAGACCTTTTGTCAATTTAGGCTGTGCTGGCAGGGCCGTACACAAAAGTAAGCTGAGCCAGCAGGAATTGGCCAAAATTTGAGCAGAGTACGACCAACTTAGGTAAATCTTGTCCATTCATTATTTTCCATCTGATAAGCTCATGTCGGAGATGTATGCAGTGCTTTTCTTTTTCTCTGCTTCACGGGCTAACCAGAAGCAGACGTCTTTAACAAATGGTTGTTGCCATATTCATTGGCTTCAACTATATGCTTGTTCTGGGTTAGTGACTCATAAAGTATTGACAGGAAAGACAGCCAGGCAAGTTACAATTCCAGATCAGCAATGGTGGTCTGTTAATACAGGTTTCCTTCAGCTGAACTCCAGGTAAAGAGCTAATCTAAATACATATGTTGGGAACTATATTATCTGCTGCCAAAAGATTTGTATTTCCATCCACCAGTCCTGAGATTTACACAACCCTTACAGACAACACAGCCAGCCTGGTGACCTGAATTTTCCCTGCTGCAGTTATGCAATACAGACTGGTCACCTCCTTGCTCCGAGCTTGTGATTGGACAATAAAGGAGCAGCAATAGACTGACAAAGTCATATCTCTGCCCTCTCCTTTAGTAGGCACGTATCTTTGTCAGCTAATGATCATAGAGCACCAGGGGTGGACTGACAACTCATGGGGCCCCCGGGCAATAGGGGATCATGGGGCCCCTGTGTCCTTGCCCAAAATTAAAAAAAGCCTATGAAAAAGGTACCAGGGGCATCTCATGGGGCTCCCTACTGACCCCGGGCCCTCGGGCAGTGCCCGAGTTTCCAAAGGGTCAGTCCGCCCCTGTGCAGCACACATTATTGGCCAATCCCTCTCCCGGTCTAATTGCTGCTGTACATAAATTTACAAAAGTCTGAAACCAAGTTGAATTTAATATTTACATAAGCTGCATTTAAAAATAAATGTAATTATGTTCAATAAACTTAGAACTGTGTAAACAGACCCCTGGATCACCTCCAGCAACAGTCATGCAACAGTCATGCTAGCTCAGAGCACCTCCCTTCATCCTCCTGCAAAAGGAACGTAATGGGGTATCGAACACTTGTATAATAGAGGAATGTCACCAACTTGGTTACTCATGTTCTCCTGGCCTGGTATGCACTTCATGAAATAAATGATTGCCCATATGATCAGCCTCTTTAATTGTTTTACTGTATACATGAATAAAGCGCAAAGTTCTCTCCAGTAATGTTGTACATTACCTAATTCTTTCCATGACACAGCTCCCACTGTTCATTACAAGTTCAAGTTTAATGATGGGTGCCAATCAGCTTCATCTGCCTTCCTTCTGTTATAGGTTTCCTGCAAATGGGCTTTGTTTCCTTCCCTGTTCCTACCCCAAACGAGCTCATTTCAGTGCTAGTTTGCAAACTTCATGATGGCTCACCACAGGCTACCATTTCCAATCAACCTCTCCATTAGCTCACCAGCCTCTGACTTATAAAGAGAAAAGTCAAACCAGCCTTTATTTTACAGGAGTGAGGCTTCCCTTAAAGCGGTACTAAATAAAAAAACACAGCAAAGTAAACCGATACATACTTTCAACTACAATATCTGTCCCAATTCTTCAACTGTTACAAACACGTTGCAAAACAGCAACAAGCACATGCATGTTAAAATTTCAACATCAATAGACATGTATAAAATAGATCAAAGATAATAATTAGGATCTGGAAAATCCATCCACTCACTATTTTTAGGGTGCTGCTTGTGCACATAGTAGTACTGGTCAGGACAAAACAACTTTATCCATGAGATAAGATGTGTAATCCATAATTCCATTCCTCATAACATCTTCATAACTCCCATGTAGTAACATTGTCCCCTAACAGAGAACACCTTGCAGTAGGTACCGTCAAATGTTTCCACACAGTGTCCTCATAAAGCTCGTGATATTTGGCCTCAACTTTCAGAAAGAGAGTCTAGGGAAAGTAAGAGAACTCCATCCCAGGGTGTTTACTGTATCTTACAGGCCTAATACCTTTGGAGCCATGACAATGGGTTAAGGGGTACAGAGGACATTCTCCTGGCCAATGTGAATTCTTTAGGCTCCTTGGCACCATTGTACTCTTCCTTGACTATCATTATGGCACAAACTCCCACAAAAGTGTTAGAAACCCTCCTACAAAGTGACTGCTCTTCACTCTCTTGAGGCAGAATTGCACTCCAAAAAGCTCCTTCTGCATCACTTGGCACTGCCTCAAGATCCAGCTCCAGCGCTGCTACTTCCTAGGCTGCACCAGACACCAACCCAATGGAAGGGTAACACTCCCCTCTGTGAACTCCCTCTGGGGGTTCCAATAAATCTTCCTGCTTCCAGTCTTGCTTTTGCCCCTCCAACACCTGGGAATCATAGGAGGAATCAGCCCCCTTGATCATCAGCACACTATGAACTAACGCCATTGTCTCAGATGTAAGGGAAAACATATTATTATTATTATACAGTATTTATATAGCGCCAAAAGGTTTGCTCAGCGCTGTACATTATAGTGGGGGACAGTACATGAGACAATACAGTAGCAAAACAATACACGAGGGGTTCAATACATATCCTCAAGTTCTTCACCTATGGGCTCTTTATGGACTGGCTCAACCCCAGTAGCAATGGAGGAGCTTATCCATGGCTCACCCAGGTGACACTGGCTGGGGCCAGGAGAACCTGGGGGTTCCACACCCAACAGATGTGCTTGAATCCTCTTACTGGATGGGGCCTCTTCCTAACCTGCATCTTTCTCCCATGGCAGAGAGGTACAGGGAGAACCTATGGGTTCCATCTTGCATGAAGGGTCTTTTCCAGGGGAACCTGAAGATATCTGCACCCTGTTCACACAGTCCGAAAGAATGTCTTGCTCTCTAGCTACCATGTTCTCTTCAGCTCCACCCTCTAGTATAGATCCAACTGGCAAGGCCAAAACATCCTCCTCAGGCAGTAACTATGACTAAGCCAAATGTAAGCAGTCTCCTGATTCATTGCCAGCAATGGTCATGCTAGCTCAGGGCATCTTCCATCATCCTCCTGCAACAGGAAAGTGATGGGGTACCAAACACTTGTGTTACAGAGGTACTCCACCGTCTTGGTTTCTGATGTACTCCTGTACTGAGGCACATGCCATGAAATAAATGACTGTTCACATGATCATCCTTTTTAAGCATTTTACTGTGCAAAGTTCTCTCCAGTACTGTAGTAGATCACCTCCTTCTTCCTATGACACAGCTCTGACACTGTTCATTACAAGCTCAAGTTTAAAAAGAGGGTGTCAACCAGCTTTACCATCTTCCTTCCATTACAGGTTCCCTGAAAATGAACTCTGTTTCCTTCCCTGTTCCAGGCCTACTCCAAAGAAGCAGATTTCAGCACTAGTCTGCAATCTACAGTCAGGTCCATAAATATTGGGACATCGACACAATTCTAACATTTTTGGCTCTATACACCACCACAATGGATTTGAAATGAAACAAACAAGATGTGCGTTAACTGCAGACTGTCAGCTTTAATTTGAGGGTATTTACATCCAAATCAGGTGAACGGTGTAGGAATTACAACAGTTTGCATATGTGCCTCCCACTTGTTAAGGGACCAAAAGTAATGGGACAATTGGCTTCTCAGCTGTTCCATGGCCAGGTTTGTGTTATTCCCTCATTATCCCAATTACAATGAGCAGATAAAAGGTCCAGAGTTCATTTCAAGTGTGCTATTTGCATTTGGAATCTGTTGCTGTCCACTCTCAAGATGAGACCCAAAGAGCTGTCACTATCAGTGAAGCAAGCCATCATTAGGCTGAAAAAACTAAACAAACCCATGAGAGAGATAGCAAAAACATTAGGCGTGGCCAAAACAACTGTTTGGAACATTCTTAAAAAGAAGGAACGCACCGGTGAGCTCAGCAACACCAAAAGACCCGGAAGACCACGGAAAACAACTGTGGTGGATGACCGAAGAATTCTTTCCCTGGTGAAGAAAACACCCTTCACAACAGTTGGTCAGATCAAGAACACTCTCCAGGAGGTAGGTATATGTGTGCCAAAGTCAACAATCAAGAGAAGACTTCACCAGAGTGAATACAGAGGGTTCACCACAAGATGGAAACCATTGGTGAGCCTCAAAAACAGGAAGGCCAGATTAGAGTTTGCCAAACGACATCTAAAAAAGCCTTCACAGTTCTGGAACAACATCCTATGGACAGATGAGACAAAGATTAACTTGTACCAGAGTGATGAGAAGAGAAGAGTATGGAGAAGGAAAGGAACTGCTCATGATCCTAAGCATACCACCTCATCAGGGAAGCATAGTGGTGGTAGTGTCATGGTGTGGGCATGTATGGCTGCCAATGGAACTGGTTCTCTTGTATTTATTGATGATGTGACTGCTGACAAAAGCAGCCGGATGAATTCTGAAGTGTTTCGGGAATATTATCTGCTCATATTCAGCCAAATGCTTCAGAACTCATTGGACGCCGCTTCACAGTGCAGATGGACAATGACCCAAAGCAGACTGCAAAAGCAACCAAAGAGTTTTTTAAGGGAAAGAAGTGGAATGTTCTGCAATGGCCAAGTCAATTACATGACCTGAATCCGATTGAGCATGCATTTCACTTGCTGAAGACAAAACTGAAGGGAAAATGCCCCAAGAACAGGCAGGAACTGAAGACAGTTGCAGTAGAGGCCTGGCAGAGCATCACCAGGGATGAAACCCAGCGTCTGGTGATGTCTATGCGTTCCAGACTTCAGGCTGTAATTGACTGCAAAGGATTTGCAACCAAGTATTAAAAAGTGAAAGTTTGATTTATGATTAATATTCTGTCCCATTACTTTTGGTCCCTTAACAAGTGGGAGGCACATATGCAAACTGTTGTAATTCCTACACCGTTCACCTGATTTGGATGTAAATACCCTCAAATTAAAGCTGACAGTCTGCAGTTAAAGCACATTTTATTCGTTTCATTTCAAATCCATTGTGGTGGTTTATAGAGCCAAAAATGTTAGAATTGTGTCGATGTCCCAATATTTATGGACCTGACTGTATATGATGGCTCACCACAGGGTACCATTTCCCATCAGCCTCTCCATTAGCTCACCCGGCCCCGACCTATAAAGGGAAAAGACAGCCTATCCTTAATTATACATCCCGAGTACAGCGCTTCCCTTTTTTAACATAGCCAACAGAATGATCTTTTGTATGTAGGCTAGTGTTTGTTATGTGCCAATAGTGAGGGGCAGTGCTTTGAGTTTTTAAAACACAAGCCACTAATTACCTTTTTTTTTCTTTTATTGAGTGACATTTCATTCTCTTCATCCATGGGTGTGATGACTGTGTATCACATCAATTGAGGTCACATGCGTTGTGCAAAAATGTAGCATTTTTCTGCAATGCACTGCGACCCACAAGAAAAAGAGTTAGTTACACAGTTACATAGTTGGTAAGGTTGAATAAAGGCATCAGTCCATTCAATTAAACCTGTGTGGGTGTGTATGAGTGTGTATGTACTTATGTCCCAACCATTTCCCATATCCCTGTATATTGCATTTGCTAAGATGCCCATTTAAGGGTGTTTGCTCATTATTGACACTACCCACTGACACCACCAGTTGTGGAAGGGAGATCCAATTCCTTACCACTTTAACAGTAAAGAACCCCCCACATAGTTTAAACTTAAACCACTTTTCATCCAACTTCATTGAGTGGGCATGTGTCTTCTTAAGTGACTTGATAATGAAGAGTTTTTTTTTACAAATGCTGGAATCACCATTTATATATTTGTATATCACTATCATATCCCCTCTTAAGCATCTCTTCTCCAGGGAGAATAGGTTTAATGTATGTAGTCATTCCACATAACTGAGGTCCTCCAGTCACCTTCCCAGCTTTGTTGGCCTTCTCTGGACTCCAGTTCCAGCATATCCTTCCTGAGGACTGGAGACCAAAATTGGATGGCATACTCGGGATGTGACTGAACCAGTTTTGTACAGCCTCTATTCCTCTAGGACCCCCATATCTTTTTCCATCCTAGATTCCCCCAGAGATTCTCCTGCTACCTCATAACTTGCATCATATTTTTAGTCCCCAAGTGCATTACTTTACACTTATCAATATTAAACCTCATTTTCAATGCAATTGCCCACCCCTTCATTTTATCAAGGTCTTCCTGTAAGGTTGCTATATCCTGTTGTAGGGTTATTACCCTGTTTAGCATTGTATCATCAGAAAACACTGAGATTTAATTATTTATTCCAACCTATATATTATTTATGTAAAAGTTAAACAGAACTGGTCCCAGGACAGAGCCCTGGGGTATCCTGCTAACAACTCCAGACCTTTCATAAGATACTCTGTTTATCACCACTCCTGTAACCAGTTTTCTATCCAGGCACATACACTATCGTCAATGCCAACAAAACTCAATATGTAAATTAAGCCTTTATCGGGTACTGTATCAAATGCTTTGGTAAAGTCCAGATACACCACGTCCACAGTATCCCTCTATCCTCGTTACAGCTTACCTCCTTATAGAATATTAAAAGGTTGGTCTAGCATGAATGATCCTTCATAAATCCATGCTGGTTACTACTAGTGATCCTATTTTCATCAGGAAATTCTTGGATATAGTTCTTATCATGCCCTCCAATAGTTTTCATACTAAATATGTTAGGCTGACTGGTCTGTAGTTTCCAAGAATGTATCTTGGCCCTTTTTTTAATATTGGTACCACATTGGCTTTTCGCCAGTCAGCAGGTACTGTGTTGGTCAGTAAGCTGTCCTTATAGATTAGGAATAACGGTCTAGCAATAACCTGGCAAAGTTCTTTGAGGACTCTCGGGTGTAAGCCATTTGGTCCTGGTGATTTATTCAATTTTTCCAGTCTTTTTTGGAACACTGGCTTCCTTTAACCATAATGGAACATTCCATACTGTGTTAACAGCAATAACTTTTTCTTTCTTTCTTTCTTTCTTTCTTTCTTTCTTTCTTTCTTTCTTTCCTTCTTTCACCCCTTGTGACAGCAATAAAGTTGAATGAAAAAAAATTAAAGTGTAAAACAAATACATTTGAATTTGAATAAAATAAAATTTAAAAAAACAGCATTAGTTTCTGTGTAAATAGACACAAAGTCAGTCAAATCAGCTTGCTGATATATCAGTTTTAACTGGGCTTAATCCTTAATTCTGTACATATTTATTTACAATGCGCTACCATTTAGAGATTGTTAAACTATCACAGTGAAGGTGTCCTTTATTGCCTAAATTGAATATACTGAAGAATTCAAGCAGCGGCTCTCGGAAGAAGAAATGGAGGGCACTGCACTCTGAGTGGTTCATATTGAACTCTTGTAATTGAACTCTTTTTAGTAAAAATGCATTAACATCTAAAAGCTATCTATACATCCCAGAAAACAGATAGTTCAATTGCGTAGGAATGTGGTAACACGTTTTGTTCTTACAGTGAGCTCATTGCTTTTACATACTTGGTGCCATTAAAATGAGGTCGGAGGACAGAAATATAGATTTCATGTACATCAGTAAAACAGAACTTCATCACAACAAATCAACTTCATTAACAAAGACATATACTGCTAGTAAAGGCAAGCCTCAGCCCCCATTTCCTGATATAGGCACATATGAAATACAATACATATTTGACCAGTAACAAGCCATATTTTAATCAGAATACTTTGACCAAGCCCCTAACTTTTGTCCATGAACACGGGTTTGCCAACAGAAATAGGGAACAAATTATGATGCAGTGCATAGCCCTTTTCCCTGGTCATCAAAATCACAAGATCCAATAATTTGAACTAATGGATAACCCAGACCCCTTTCAATCAGAGTAGCCATATAGCTATGTGTTTTGGAGCTGTTAGTCCTCTTTCACATGGGCGGTCGGGGAGCCGCAGTTTTAAAAGTGTAAAATAGAGCCAGAGGAGGCTGTTCACATGCTGCAGCAAATTCAACCTACAAGTATGACCTGGTCGTCAATGACAACGACGTTTGCGTTTTATAGCGTTTTGCTATAAGTTGCCCTTTACATCTTGGTCCCACCCCACCTGGTCTGATACCCATCTCTGCCCCCATTCCTGTAATCTTCGCTATAGAGCCCTGCTCAGTGCCGCACCGCCTTTCATCATAAAATGTCTTGTCCAGGTCTTCTTCATACTGCCAGGTCCCCTGTGGTCCCATTAATTTCTATGGAGAGAGCCTTAGAATGACCACTGGAGGCTGATGTGAGTACAGCTCTTGATAGGAAAGAATGGGGTCACAGGGGGTATGTGCTGGATGAACAGAATGTGAGGAGGACACTTTCTAAAAAAAATGCGTGCACCATCTGAGCATAAAAGTACACTGAAGACTGCTGAAAGAGGGCAGAGGTAAATATCAGACCTGTGGGGAGGGACCATGGACAATTTGTAGCAAAGGCGCAGTTGTCCTTCATTTCAACTCTTTTTTTATATATATTTACTTTTTTTTGTATTGAACTGTATCAGGCTACTATTGTTCTGCTATATACTTTCATCTAGTGGTGGTTTAGGGAGACTAGAAATTGTTTACTTGTGATTTGGTGTCTCTCTCTGCCCCCCCTTCCTTTTTAGTTTTTGTTAGTTCAGTTCTAGATAGACCCTCTCTGCTTCTTCTATGTTCCCTCAAACAGTGTTAGTTTTCCACAGAGACAAGGATTAGCAAAGTCTTTATCTTCTTATACTTCAAAAGACTTGAGAAACATTCTCCATTCTGCACATATCTGAAGTAAAATTACATTGGACTCAACTTCTGTTTCTTATTGAACTGTTAAGGTGGAACTGTAGGTAAAACTTTTTTTCATATTGGACAAAGTAGGGGAGGGTTATAACTCCTGTCTGGATTTTTTGCCACCTGTGTCCTATTGGGGAGATTTCACTTCACCTCCTGTCCCATAATCCAAACAAGAAGTGAAAGAAATTGAAGTAATCCCTGGATCTGACCAGTACTAGTGTTCCCTTTGGAAGATATCCCTTATATTACGGTTCTGGGGACAACCCAGAATTTGAGATTTTCTTTTACTTTTTACTTGTGGATGATGTCAAGTCAGATCATACTGTCCAGATAGACAGAATGTATGGAGTTATGTGGAATTTGAAGTAAAACGCCAATGCATGTTTTGTGACCACTGTCTCTGAGGAAGAAATTTTACAGTTGTCACAAGAACAATAGGTAAAATTCCAATCAATCCCCTGTCTCAGTGACGACTATCTAAGAGAAAATTTCTCTTGTTTTCTGTTGTGTGTTTGGGATAAGGAGTGAACTGAAGCCCATGAAGACAAGTCCTTACTTAGTGAAGACTTTTCTTTAATATCTTCTATCTTGGACAGATGGGGGGGCAAAAATAGGGTCTGGTTGTATAATAAATTTTGTACCAGCAATAGTACAGTTGTTTCGGAAATTGGCAGGCTGTCAATGTGCTTTAAAGGCTTTCCATGTGGTTTTGTCCAATAACTATGAAAAGAGCTTCTCTTCAGTCCATGGGCAGGCAAGCAGGCAGGACCACACGGACCAAACTCCTGTATACAGTTATCTCAACACCCAGAAGGCTTCTTAGCACAGGAATTGCCAGGTATTATCTGCTCATCTATCTCTTGTAAATGAATAATACTCCTGCGCTATTACCAATACACAAATGATACTAAGCTGCCAGCACTAAGGTGACACAACCCTGGCACCAAACACAATTGAGAAGTAAAATTATAAAACAGTGCAGCGCTGTAATTGCCCTATCTACATCCTTAAATAAAAAACCAATACAATGGCACAAGTGCTGTGAGTCCTCCCAGTAATATAAGTCCGTCTTGTAATGTGAAACACACACACAAAAAAAATCATGCAGGTGCTCCCAGCTTCAAACGTGAATCCACAAATGACAGGGGTGCCCCCTCACCTTCCTGCCCAGGCCCCGCAGGACCAATGAGCCAGACAATTGCCTCTTAGGTAATCCTCCCACAGCACCTTGGGGATCTCTTCAGCAATGGTGGTGGTACTTCCTCCTCTGGTGGGTACTGATTTCCACTAGGGGCCTCCTGATATTTAGGCACTTACTCCATACACACCCTGGTAAGGAAGAGAGTCCTCTGTTAGCTAGGGAATTGGCGATCTGGCTCCCTCACCAGTGGTGGGTTTTGAAAAAGAGTTACGCTTACATTCTGTGTAAGGATCCAAACATGAGCCTGAAAGATCCTTCACGATAGATCATTCCGATATTTCCAACTACACAGGCAACAGGATACAAAAGACCATTCGGCCTTCATCTATCTCTTGTTGCTGCTCTCTCTTAGATGGCTCTGCCTAGGAGAACGCTTCCTCATTCCTCTAATGTTCCTCACTCTGCATTATCAACTCCACAAACTATACTGAATCAACAATTTACAGGGATTCTAAAGACACCTTGTTCCCAAGCAGTCTGTCAAAAATGCAGTTTAAAGGATAACTATATAGTAGCTGCACATGGTAGGGATTGGTTACTAATAACAATCACATGATTCACTTGAAGTTGCATGATTTCAAAGTCGCATGTCAGAGTGACTTCAGGTGCAACTTGGAAGGCACATGTGCGACCTCATCCACAGATGTCTATGCAAGTTGCACCTGAAATTGCAAAAAGTATTGCAGGACTACTTTCAAAATCGATGAAACTCCAACGGAATCGGAATCGCACCAATTGGAACGATTCCATTGCAGACAATAGTGTGCAACTTGTCATGCGAGTGTGTTCCTATTTAATTTCATTTCATTTCAATATACAAGATACACAAAGAACAGGGGGAGTACGAGACTTTGGGGTACCTAATGACAAAATTAAAGTTGCGTGAATATATACAGATTTGATTGATGACATCATATTAAAAGCTCAAAAAGCTCTCTGGTGTTTCACACTAAGTGAACAATATAAAAACATATAACAAAGGTGCACTATAAAATATAGAAACCATCACATTCTAAGAGCATCAAAAGTTTAAAGAAGAACTCCAACGTGTTTCGACTTGCAAATGGCATATGTCTTCTTCAGAGGGTAAATCTTTGTGATACATTTCTTCAATGATATTTATACAAATCAGAAAAAAATATATAGTAATCAACAGTATTTAAGATACTCCAACATAAACAACATAAATCTACATCTTGAATTAACTCACTTTCAACGTATAGCATCAAAATATATAACAAAGAATGAGGCTGGGTGTCTCAAGTGGATGCCCTCCACATTTCTACAATAAGTACAGGGGATAGATCAGGACCAGAAGATACTGTAGACAACCTATAAAAATTGGGAAAAGTTCACCTAATATTTACTCATCACATATAACAAAAGTAAACAGCTCTATCAAAAGAGCCACAAAGTTATAAAAATGTATTACCTAGATCACATAGGACCTGGTCACAAAACGTCATCCTCAAATTTAAGGTGTTTAGGACAAACAGAAGCGTCTATATTTCAGCTCTTCGATTCTCCAACTGGCACGATCCCAAGAAGAAAAAAAAATGTAATTCCTCTAGAGACCAAATACAAAAAGTTAAATATCCAAATATGTTCAAAGAAGATGTCAATTCCTTTACTTAAAATATAAAGCCTGATAGTTGAAATATGGCTTACCAAAACAAATGGACATACTCCCTGAAGATGACCACACACTCCAAATGCAGAAAAAGAGAGCTGGTAGCAAACCCCATTTAAATATGCCAAAATTGAGTCACATGATGTAAAGTGGCCAATGAACAAAAAAAAAAGTGGCGCCAAAATTAACTCATTAGGATATTTCCATGAAGTTGAAAACTCCCAGCTGGCCCCCGTAGGAGACAATTGTCTCCCGTGTATCCCCTGCTGGTTCCCTTGAGCTGCAGCAGCTTCTGTGTGTGATGTCAAGCCCAGAAAGCACATGACATCACGTCTGGAACACATGCGACGCAATGATATCACATCCGGACATGCGTCGGAAGCAGTCACGCCCATGATGGAACAGGTCAAGCTGCCAAACATTTGTAGAAACAGCTAGGAGGAAAACCAAGAGCCAACACATGCATAGGATCCATGGGGATTTCCAGGGTGAACTAGAAAATTCCCCACCCAATATGTAGAAAAGGGAAGGATCACTCCCAGGATCCAAGGAGGGGGCATGTCCCTAACCAGCAGGCCCCAACAAAAAACTATCGGGGCCCCTGTGCCTGTCAGGTGCTGGTGGACAGGGGTCTAAATAACTAAATAAATAACTAAGGAATGAAATCAAACCCTGAGAATAAAAAGGGGCTAAAAACCAAGACTTGAGGATACCTAACCTATGAATATACCCCCCTCCACCAAAAAAGAAAATTTAAAATGACATCAAGTATTCAGACCTCACCAAAACAAAAACCTCCAAAAAAGGCTTACAGCTAATCATTTCATTGAGACTTGGGAACTTTGTGGCTTTCAATTTAATCCAGCAGGTTTATATAATAGTAATCAGAGATGAGCGAAGTATTCAAAAATTCGATTCGACTGATTCGGCGAATTCGTGGAAAAATTTCGATTCGAGTCGAATATATTCGCTGCGAATTTAACTTATAAAAGGGTGTTTCTAGGCTTCAGAGAGACTTTATATTAGTGCAGAACACTGTACCTTTAATTTAAATGCCCTTGGAGTCTGCTGGGGAAGAGAAATAATACTGACAGTCAGTATGACATGCAGATGAGTGCCGTCGATCTTAGAATCACCACACACTTCACTCATTTGGGCAGTCACGGGGCCAAAACCAGAGTGTGGAGCCACAGTGTGGCGGTGGAGGCAGCAGCAATGGGAGGCCATACAGCACCCTATGACAAAAATGGAAACCACCAGCAGTGTGAGGAGACCTGAAAGTGGCACATGGCAGAGTGTGGCGATGGAGACAGCAGCAATGGGAGGCCGTACAGGGACCCATGACACACTCTGGACCTGGCAGCAGCATGAGGAGGCGGTACAGGGGCCCATGACAGATTACGGGCCTGGCAGCAGCATGAGGAGTTGGTACGGGGGCCCATGGCAGATTACAGGCCTGGCAGCAGCAATGGGAGGCCGTACAGGGACCCATGACACACTCTGGACCTGGCAGCAGCATGAGGAGGCGGTACAGGGGCGCATGACAGATTACGAGCCTGGCAGCAGCAACTTGGACAGGAGGACGTTCAGCTTCTGCACCGTCGGGTGCGTGCTCGCAAACTGTTGTCTCTTGGAAACGGATTCCAAGAAAGACTGCTGACGGAATCCATGAAGAGGAGTAGCAGGAGAAGGAGCATCTGAACGAGCGGAATATGCCAACAAGCGACAACAGGGGCCCATGACAGATTACGGGCCTGGCAGCAGCATGAGGAGTCGGTACGGGGGCCCATGGCAGATTAGGGGCCTGGCAGCAGCTATGGGAGGCCCGTAATCTGCCAGCACCCTATGACAAAAAATGGAACCCACCAGCAGTGTGAGGAGACCTGAAAGTGGCACATGGCAGAGTGTGGCGATGGAGACAGCAGCAATGGGAGGCCGTACAGGGACCCATGAGAGACTCTGGACCTGGCAGCAGCATGAGGAGGCGGTATAGGGGCCCATGGCAGATTAGGGGCCTGGCAGCAGCTATGGGAGGCCCGTAATCTGCCAGCACCCTATGACAAAAAATGGAACCCACCAGCAGTGTGAGGAGACCTGAAAGTGGCACATGGCAGAGTGTGGCGATGGAGACAGCAGCAATGGGAGGCCGTACAGGGACCCATGACAGACTCTGGACTTGGCAGCAGCATGAGGAGGCGGTATAGGGGCCCATGGCAGATTAGGGGCCTGGCAGCAGCTATGGGAGGCCCGTAATCTGCCAGCACCCTATGACAAAAAATGGAACACACCAGCAGTGTGAGGAGACCTGAAAGTGGCACATGTTTGGGGCATGATTCATGGCGGATTTAGTCAGTTGTGTCAGGAACTGGTGGTTTGAAATCCAGACTAATCCACGCCTGATTCATTTTCACAAACGTGAGTCTCTCCACACTTTGGGTGGACAGTCGTGTCCTCCGCGGAGTTGCAATACCTCCTGCCGCACTAAACACGCGCTCCGATGCCACGCTACTGGCCGAGCATGACAGCCTTTCAAGGGCAAAGTCAAGTTTCGTTGCCCAGTAGTCAAGGGGATTGTCTACCTCGGTTGGCAGGGTGCTGTCCAAGTAGGCCTAAGCCTGTTGTTTGAGGTCCTGCTCCAGGTCCACCTGATGCTGCTGCTGCTGCTGCTGCGGCTGGTTAGTAGTTTCCTCACTGCGCTGGTGAAGAAAGCTACTCATCATCGACTGCAGACTGAGGCAGCTGCTGCTGGTGGAGCTGCCACTGCTCCTACCACCCCAATCCTCCCCTGCTGCCATGGCAGCGGAACGCGAGCGCACAGGGCCCACAGTGTCTGAGGATGGACGTTGGCGCAGACAGGCAGAGACCAGCTGACTACACAGGTGGTTTTTATAGTACGTTATTTTGGCCTCCCTCTCAGCAGGTGTGAAAAAGGCCACCATTTTTGAACGGTAGCGAGGGTCCAACAAGGTGGACAGCCAAAAGTCATCCCTCTGTCTGATGGTTATTATTCGGCTGTCGGTACGCAAGCAAGCGAGCATGCTATGAACCATTTGTGCCAAGGAATGCGAGGGACTCCCTGCCTCCATCTCCACAGCATACTGCCACGGTGCGTCTGGGTCCTCTGTCTCCTCTTCCTCCTCCTCTACCAGATGCTCCTGCTCCTCCACTCCTGTCCGCTGAGTGGAAAAACCACCCATTTCACTCAATAATTCCTGAGCACCAATGTCCTCCTCTACCTCCTCCTCTTCTTCCTGTCCTGCCCCCACAGGGGTCATGTGGCGTTGAGATCTGTGCGCCACGTCTACCGCACCCTGACCAGCCATTGTTAACAGCATTTGTTCCAGGACGTGCAACAGAGGAATGACGTCGTTCATCCCTTAGTCCTGCCGACTCACGAAACGACGAGCAAGCGCAGGTGTCACGCATGAGCTGCCAATGGCTGACATCTAAGTTACACAGGGAGTACCTTTATCCGCTTTTAACATCAGGAAATCTGTGATGGCCTTTTGCTGTTCGTAAAGGCGGTCTAACATATGTAGGGTTGAATTCCACCTTGTTGCAACGTCACAGCATGAGGAGTCGGTACGGGGGCCCATGGCAGATTAGGGGCCTGGCAGCAGCTATGGGAGGCCCGTAATCTGCCAGCACCCTATGTCAAAAAATTCAACACACCAGCAGTGTGAGGAGACTGTCAAGGTCCTACCTTTCTTCAGAGCTTGTGCATCTCCATGAGCTGGCCTCCATCTTGGTTTTCTGCAAAGCATGGTGGGAACCTTTATGCCTTCAGGCTTCTGCGGCTCCTCCTCAGAAGGGTGTGGTTGAGCACATTTAAACCTGCTGTCTGCAAGTGTGCTCTGCACTTGTGTCCTGTATGTTGCCCTGTTGCAAGCTCTTGTGTTGTTCCCATTGCTCTCCTGGTAACCGACTCGGCTTGGACAAGACTACTCTCTGCGTTAACCCTTTATCTGACCTCCCGTTGTTGAACCCGGCCCGTGACCTGAGTCTTCTTTGCCTACCGTCTAG
The DNA here is from genome assembly GCF_062004578.1 of Staurois parvus. Taxonomy (NCBI): domain Eukaryota; kingdom Metazoa; phylum Chordata; class Amphibia; order Anura; family Ranidae; genus Staurois; species Staurois parvus. Next base: position 7,646,522 of record NW_028318183.1, on the reverse strand, counting down.
TACTGTCTGCTCCATTGTTATTGACCCGGCTTGTCTGACTACTCTACTCGTGATCCCATCTAGCTCCCACCAGCTGTACGCCATTGGCGGCAGTCGTTATCGCAGCTGGGGTCACTCGGGGGCCGCGACCTGGTCTCAGGCTGCGTCAAGTCCATCCCCACCATCAGGGGCCCTGGTGAAGGGTAGCCTGGGGCTTAGACTCCGCGCCCTGAGGGACTCTGGTCTGTGGGTAGTGGCTGTCGTCAGTCGCAGCGTGACCGTACCATAGGCCTGCCTGCCCATTCCATCGTTCCTGCCCTGACATTACACAAGTGCCATGAATCCTGACGGTGCAGGTACGCCTTCGATCCCTATGTTACTCGCCAGACTCGACCAACAGGATCGCTTGTTGGATCAGTTCGCTCAGGCGTTGCAGGCTCTGCTTGCACGCACAGCGCACCTTACCCCTGGGGCTATTAGGTCAGTTGTTACTCCGGTGGACTCTCCCACTGTTGCTCCGGTTGTTGCACCTACCTCTGCATCTGTTGCGGAACCCGCGGTACCCAGAGGTATGACTGGTTCTGCCCCTCTTCCTCAGCGCTTTGGGGGGGAACCGAGTCAGTGTCGTGGTTTTCTTAACCAAGTGGGGATTTACTTTGAATTAATACCTCACGCTTTCCCTACTGAGAGGGCAAAAGTGGGCTTCCTAATCTCGCTGCTCTCTGATAGGGCCTTGGCCTGGGCTAATCCCTTATGGGAGAGGAATGACCCGGTGATTCACGTGTTTACCCGTTTCGTTGCCTCCTTCCGTACGGTATTCGACGTACCCGCTCGCTCCGCTTCTGCTGCCAAATTGCTCATGTCCATGCATCAGGGTTCACGAACCGTTGCCGAGTACGCCATCGAATTTCGTACTTTGGCGGCAGAGGTGGGTTGGAACAATGAGGCTCTGGTGGCTGCTTTCTCTCATGGTCTCTCTGATGCGTTGAAGGACGAGATTGCAGCCAAAGAACTGCCTGTGGAGTTAGAGGCACTCATCTCCTTCCTAATCTTGATTGACACCAGGCTCAGAGAGAGGCCTTCATTTAAGGAGCGGCTGCGGAGGCCTCCTAACCGTTTGGCGCCTACGTTTTCTGTCCCACCCGTGCCTCCCTCTCCTCCCACGCCTCCTGGGGATGGTTTGTCTGGTAGTGAGCCCATGCAGCTGGGGTTTGCTCGCCTTTCCGAGGGGGAGCGGGCCTCTCGGCGTCGGGAGGGTCGCTGCCTGTACTGTGGACTCGGGGGGCATTTTCGGCAGTCCTGTCCGGTCCGTCCGGGAAACGCCCGCACCTGAGATCCTGTCGGGGGCAAATCTTGGGTGGAGTTTCCTCGTCCCCGGTTTCCCGTAAAGATAAACCGCTTATCACCGTTGTCCTCTCTTGGGCAGGAGGCTCGGTGACGGCCCAGGCGCTGGTAGACTCTGGGGCTGGCGGCTTGTTTATGGACAGTTCGTTTGTGGCCCAGTACTCCATTCCTCTGCAGGCTCGAGAGACTCCATTGGTTCTCGAGGCGATAGATGGCAGGCCCTTGCAGCCATCGCAGGTTACCCACGAGACCCTGCCGGTGGAGGTAGCTATTGGGGCTGTTCACAGGGAATTGGCCTGTTTCCAGGTAATTTCTTCCCCGCACTACTCCGTGGTTTTGGGCTATCCCTGGCTTCAGAGGCACAATCCGACCTTTGATTGGCGATCGGCCGAGATTCTCTCATGGTCACCACGGTGTGGGGCTGGTTGCATCCGTGGTCCGGTTAAGGTGCTGTGCACCTCCTCGGACTCTGTGCTGCCCACTGAATATGGGGAGTACCTGGACGTGTTTGACAAGGTGCGCGCCGGTGCCCTGCCTCCTCATCGTCCATATGATTGTGCCATAACCTTACAAACTGGTGCTACTCCTCCGCGTGGCAGGGTGTATCCTCTTTCGGTGGCAGAGAATCAGGCCATGGAGGAATACGTTGCGGATGCGCTTTCCCGGGGGCACATTCGCAAGTCTACGTCTCCAGCAGGAGCTGGGTTTTTTTTTGTGAAAAAGAAGGGAGGTGAGCTGAGACCCTGCATTGATTTTAGGGGTCTCAATCGGATCACGATTAAAAATGCTTATCCTATTCCGTTGATCACCGAGTTGTTTGACCGCCTCAAGGGAGCAACGGTCTTTACTAAGCTCGACCTTAGGGCTGCCTACAACCTTGTACGGATCAAGGAGGGCGATGAGTGGAAGACCGCGTTCAACACCAGAACCGGCCACTATGAATACCTGGTTATGCCCTTTGGGTTGTGTAACGCACCCGCGGTCTTTCAGGAGTTTATTAACGATGTCTTACGTGACTTGTTGCAGCAGTGCGTGGTGGTTTACTTGGACGACATCCTGGTTTACTCTGCGTCTATGGAGACTCATATCCAGGATGTTAAGCGGGTGCTGCAACGGTTACGTGAAAACGAGCTTTTCTGTAAGCTCGAGAAGTGTGAATTTCACCAATCCCAGGTTGCCTTTTTAGGCTACATCATTTCCCCGATGGGTTTTTCTATGGACCCTGAGAAGGTTTCAGCGGTTCTGCAGTGGCCTCGTCCCAGTGGTCTTCGGTCCATTCAGCGCTTTTTGGGATTTGCCAACTATTATCGGAAGTTTATCAGGAACTTTTCCACATTGGCAAAGCCTCTCTCAGATCTGACCAAGAAGGGCAGTAACCCTCACGAGTGGTCACCCGAGGCCATCTCAGCTTTCAAGGCTCTGAAAGCCGCCTTCACTTTGGCCCCAATTCTGTCTCATCCCAATCCTGGGTTGCCTTTTGTTCTCGAGGTTGATCCATCTGAGACAGGAGTAGGCGCCCTCTTGTCCCAGCGTCGGTCACCCGAGGGACCCCTACTTCCTTGTGGGTTCTACTCCAAGAAGCTTTCCTCTGCAGAGTGCAACTACCAGATTGGAGACAGGGAGTTGTTGGCCATTATTCTGGCTCTCAAGGAATGGAGGCACCTGCTTGAGGGTTCTGTGGTCCCGGTCCTAGTTCTCACTGACCACAAGAACCTCACATATCTCTCGGAGGCTAAGAGGTTGACACCCCGTCAGGCCAGGTGGGCTCTGTTTTTGTCACGTTTTAACTATGTGGTCTCTTACTTGCCTGGTTCCAAGAATGTCAGGGCTGATGCCTTGTTGCGGCAATACTCTGAGCTGTCCAGGGAGGACACTGAGCCGACCTCGGTCATTCCTCCAAACCAGATCCTGGCTGCCATTCGTACCAACGTGACTTCTCCCCTTGGGGAGCAGATTTTGGCGGCTCAGACTAACGCTCCCCCTGAGAGACCTGCTGGAAGATGTTTTGTACCTGAGGGATTGCGTACCCGCTTGCTACGTACCTACCATAATGCCAAGACTGCCGGTCATCCTGGTAGGAACCAATTGTCCTGGGTCGTTTCTCGGTTATTCTGGTGGCCATCTCTCCGTTCTGACATCGCCTCATATGTAGCAGCTTGTTCGGTCTGTGCCCAGAATAAATCTCCTCGGCACCTTCCATTGGGCCTTCTGCAACCCATTCCCAATGGGGAGCGTCCCTGGTCACACCTGGGAATGGATTTTATTGTGGATCTTCCTGCGTCTCAAGGTCATACGGTCATTCTTATGGTGATCGATCGTTTTTCTAAGATGTGCCATTGCGTTCCATTCAAGAAATTACCGACTGCACAGGAACTGGCTACGGTTTTCGCCAAGGAGATCTTTCGCTTGCACGGGTTGCCCAAGGTGATTGTCTCGGACCGTGGGAGCCAGTTTGTGTCCAGGTTCTGGCGCGCCTTCTGCTCCCAGTTGGGTATCGAGCTTTCCTTCTCTTCGGCCTACCACCCTCAGTCCAATGGGGCTGCGGAGCGTTCCAACCAGGCCCTGGAACAATTCCTTTGTTGCTATATATCGGATCATCAGGACAACTGGGCCGATCTCCTGCCATGGGCAGAGTTTGCGAGGAACTCGGCTGTCAACTCCTCCTCTGGGATGTCCCCCTTCATGGCCAACTATGGGTTCCAACCCGCTGTATTGCCTGAGTTGTTCTCTCCACAGGACATTCCGGCTGTGGATAACCACCTGGCTGCTCTGCGCTCCTCATGGGGGCAGATTCAGAGGTCCTTGAAGGACTCAGCACAGCGCCAGAAGCTCCAGGCTGATCGTAGACGGTTGCCCGCTCCCTCATACCAGGTCGGAGATCGGGTGTGGTTGTCCACTCGCAACCTCAAGCTTCGGGTGCCCACACCAAAGCTGGCCCCCCGTTTTGTTGGTCCTTTCCGCATTCTTCGCAGGGTGAACCCGGTTGCCTATGCCCTTGCTCTTCCTCCTGGGATGCACATCTCCAATGTCTTCCACGTATCCCTGTTGAAACCTCTGATCTGTAATCGCTTTACTGCCTCTCTGCCTCGTCCTCGTCCTATCAGGGTCGACGGTCATGAGGAGTATGAGGTGAGCCGCATCTTGGATTCTCGGTTGGTCCGCGGTCGGGTACAGTTTTTGGTCCATTGGCGTGGTTATGGTCCCGAGGAACGTTCCTGGGTTCCTTCCGCGGATGTTCATGCTCCTGCCCTCCTCCGCGCTTTTCACGCCCGATTTCCTCAGAAACCTTTTGTGGAGCCACGGAGGGGGAGGGGTCCTTGAGGAGGAGGTACTGTCAAGGTCCTACCTTTCTTCAGAGCTTGTGCATCTCCATGAGCTGGCCTCCATCTTGGTTTTCTGCAAAGCATGGTGGGAACCTTTATGCCTTCAGGCTTCTGCGGCTCCTCCTCAGAAGGGTGTGGTTGAGCACATTTAAACCTGCTGTCTGCAAGTGTGCTCTGCACTTGTGTCCTGTATGTTGCCCTGTTGCAAGCTCTTGTGTTGTTCCCATTGCTCTCCTGGTAACCGACTCGGCTTGGACAAGACTACTCTCTGCGTTAACCCTTTATCTGACCTCCCGTTGTTGAACCCGGCCCGTGACCTGAGTCTTCTTTGCCTACCGTCTAGTACTGTCTGCTCCATTGTTATTGACCCGGCTTGTCTGACTACTCTACTCATGATCCCATCTAGCTCCCACCAGCTGTACGCCATTGGCGGCAGTCGTTATCGCAGCTGGGGTCACTCGGGGGCCGCGACCTGGTCTCAGGCTGCGTCAAGTCCATCCCCACCATCAGGGGCCCTGGTGAAGGGTAGCCTGGGGCTTAGACTCCGCGCCCTGAGGGACTCTGGTCTGTGGGTAGTGGCTGTCGTCAGTCGCAGCGTGACCGTACCATAGGCCTGCCTGCCCATTCCATCGTTCCTGCCCTGACAGAGACCTGAAAGTGGCACATGGCAGAGTGTGGCGATGGAGACAGCAGCAATGGGAGGCCGTACAGGGACCCATGACAGACTCTGGACTTGGCAGCAGCATGAGGAGGCGGTATAGGGGCCCATGGCAGATTAGGGGCCTGGCAGCAGCTATGGGAGGCCCGTAATCTGCCAGCACCCTATGTCAAAAAATTCAACACACCAGCAGTGTGAGGAGACCTGAAAGTGGCACATGGCATGAGACACTGTGGACCTGGCAGCAGCATGAGGAGGCGGTACAGGGGCCCATGGCAGATAAGGGGCCTGGCAGCAGCTATGGGAGGCCCGTAATCTGCCAGCACCCAATGTCAAAAAATTCAACACACCAGCAGTGTGAGGAGACCTGAAAGTGGCACATGGCAGAGTGTGGCGATGGAGACAGCAGCAATGGGAGGCCGTACAGGGACCCATGACAGACTCTGGACTTGGCAGCAGCATGAGGAGGCGGTATAGGGGCCCATGGCAGATTAGGGGCCTGGCAGCAGCTATGGGAGGCCCGTAATCTGCCAGCACCCTATGTCAAAAAATTCAACACACCAGCAGTGTGAGGAGACCTGAAAGTGGCACATGGCAGAGTGTGGCGATGGAGACAGCAGCAATGGGAGGCCGTACAGGGACCCATGACAGACTCTGGACCTGGCAGCAGCATGAGGAGGCGGTATAGGGGCCCATGGCAGATTAGGGGCCTGGCAGCAGCTATGGGAGGCCCGTAATCTGCCAGCACCCTATGTCAAAAAATTCAACACACCAGCAGTGTGAGGAGACCTGAAAGTGGCACACGGCATGAGACACTGTGGACCTGGCAGCAGCATGAGGAGGCGGTACAGGGGCCCATGGCAGATTAGGGGCCTGGCAGCAGCTATAGGAGGCCTGTAATCTGCCAGCACCCTATGACAAAAAATGGAACACACCAGCAGTGTGAGGAGACCTGAAAGTGGCACATGGCAGGGGCATGATTCATGGCGGATTTAGTCAGTTGTGTCAGGAACTGGTGGTTTGAAATCCAGACTAATCCACGCCTGATTCATTTTCACAAACGTGAGTCTCTCCACACTTTGGGTGGACAGTCGTGTCCTCCGCGGAGTTACAATACCTCCTGCCGCACTAAACACGCGCTCCGATGCCACGCTACTGGCCGGGCATGACAGCCTTTCAAGGGCAAATTCAGCTAGTTGGGGCCAAAGGTCAAGTTTCGTTGCCCAGTAGTCAAGGGGATTGTCTACCTCGGTTGGCAGGGTGCTGTCCAAGTAGGCCCAAGCCTGTTGTTTGAGGTCCTGCTCTAGGTCCACCTGATGCTGCTGCTGCTGCTGCTGCGGCTGGTTAGTAGTTTCCTCACTGCGCTGGTAAAGAAAGCTACTCATCATCGACTGCAGACTGAGTCAGCCGCTGCTGGTGGAGCTGCCACTGCTCCTACCACCCCACCCCTCCTTTGCTGCCATGGCAGCGGAACGCGAGCGCACAGGGCCCACAGTGTCTGAGGATGGACGTTGGCGCACAAAGGCAGAGACCAGCTGACTACATAGGTGGTTTTTATAGTACGTTATTTTGGCCTCCCTCTCAGCAGGTGTGAAAAAGGCCACCATTTTTGAACGGTAGCGAGGGTCCAACAAGGTGGACAGCCAAAAGTCATCCCTCTGTCTGATGGTTCTTATTCGGCTGTCGCTACGCAAGCAACCGAGCATGCTATGGGCCATTTGTGCCAAGGAATGCGAGGGACTCCCTGACTCCATCTCCACAGCATACTGCCACGGTGCGTCTGGGTCCTCTGTCTCCTCCTCTTCTACCAGATGCTCCTGCTCCTCCACTCCTGTCCGCTGAGTGGAAAAACCACCCATTTCACTCAATAATTCCTGAGCACAAATGTCCTCCTCTACCTCCTCCTCTTCTTCCTGTCCTGCCCCCACAGGGGTCATGTGGCGTTGAGATCTGTGCGCCACGTCTACCGCACCCTGACCAGCCATTGTTAACAGCATTTGTTCCAGGACGTGCAACAGAGGAATGATGTCGTTCATCCCATAGTCCTGCCGACTCACGAATAGCGTGGCCTCCTCAAAGGGCCTGAGCAAGCGGCAGGTGTCACGCATGAGCTGCCAATGGCTGACATCGAAGTTACACAGGGGAGTACCTTTATCCGCTTGTAACATCATGAAATCGGTGATGGCCTTTCGCTGTTCGTAAAGGCGGTCTACCATGTGTAGGGTTGAATTCCACCTTGTTGCAACGTCGCAGATCAGGCGATGCTGTGGAATTCCGTTCTGCCGCTGCAGCTCAAGGAGGGTGTGCTTTGCGGTGTAGGAATGGCTGAAATGCATGCAAGGTTTACGTGACATTTTAAGGATGTCTTGCAGTGGGATGGTGGATTTTAGGAACCGCTTGACAACCAGATTGAACACGTGAGCCATGCATGGCGCATGGCACAACCTTCCTTGACGCAGAGCAGACACCATGTTCTTTCCGTTGTCGGTCAACATGGTTCCGATTTTCAGTTTGCGCGGAGACAGCCATCTGTCGATTTCTCTGTTCATTACACTGAGAAGTTCCTCCCCTGTGTGACTACGTTCGCCTGGACCTGGCAGCAGCATGAGGAGGCGCTATAGGGGCCCATGGCAGATTAGGGGCCTGGCAGCAGCTATGGGAGGCCCGTAATCTGCCAGCACCCTATGTCAAAAAAATTGAACACACCAGCAGTGTGTGAGAAGACCTGAAAGTGGCACATGGCAGAGTGTGGCGATGGAGACAGCAGCAATGGGAGGCCGTACAGGGACCCATGAGACACTCTGGACCTGGCAGCAGCATGAGGAGGCGCTATAGGGGCCCATGGCAGATTAGGGGCCTGGCAGCAGCTATGGGAGGCCCGTAATCTGCCAGCACCCTATGTCAAAAAATGGAACACACCAGCAGTGTGTGAGGAGACCTGAAAGTGGCACATGGCATGAGACACTGTGGACCTGGCAGCAGCATGAGGAGGCGGTACAGGGGCCCATGGCAGATTAGGGGCCTGGCAGCAGCTATGGGAGGCCCGTAATCTGCCAGCACCCTATGACAAAAAATGGAACACACCAGCAGTGTGAGGAGACCTGAAAGTGGCACATGGCAGAGTGTGGCGATGGAGACAGCAGCAATGGGAGGCCGTACAGGGACCCATGAGACACTCTGGACCTGGCAGCAGCATGAGGAGGCGGTACAGGGGCCCATGGCAGATTAGGGGCCTGGCAGCAGCTATGGGAGGCCCGTAATCTGCCAGCACCCTATGTCAAAAAATGGAACACACCAGCAGTGTGTGAGGAGACCTGAAAGTGGCACATGGCAGAGTGTGGCGATGGAGACAGCAGCAATGGGAGGCCGTACAGGGACCCATGAGAGACTCTGGACTTCGCAGCAGCATGAGGAGGCGGTATAGGGGCCCATGGCAGATTAGGGGCCTGGCAGCAGCTATGGGAGGCCCGTAATCTGCCTGCACCCTATGACAAAAAATGGAACACACCAGCAGTGTGTGAGGAGACCTGAAAGTGGCACATGGCATGAGACACTGTGGACCTGGCAGCAGCATTAGGAGGCGGTACAGGGGCCCATGGCAGATTAGGGGCCTGGCAGCAGCTATGGGAGGCCCGTAATCTGCCAGCACCCTATGACAAAAAATGGAACACACCAGCAGTGTGAGGAGACCTGAAAGTGGCACATGGCAGAGTGTGGCGATGGAGACAGCAGCAATGGGAGGCCGTACAGGGACCCATGAGACACTCTGGACCTGGCAGCAGCATGAGGAGGCGGTACAGGGGCCCATGGCAGATTAGGGGCCTGGCAGTAGCAATGGGAGGCCCGTAATCTGCCAGCACCCCATGACAAAAAATGGAACACACCAGCAGTGTGTGAGGAGACCTGAAAGTGGCACATGGCATGAGACACTGTGGACCTGGCAGCAGCATGAGGAGGCGGTACAGGGGCCCATGGCAGATTAGGGGCCTGGCAGCAGCTATGGGAGGCCCGTAATCTGCCAGCACCCTATGTCAAAAAAATTGAACACACCAGCAGTGTGAGGAGACCTGAAAGTGGCACATGGCATGAGACACTGTGGACCTGGCAGCAGCATGAGGAGGCGGTACAGGGGCCCATGGCAGATTAGGGGCCTGGCAGCAGCTATGGGAGGCCCGTAATCTGCCAGCACCCTATGACAAAAAATGGAACACACCAGCAGTGTGAGGAGACCTGAAAGTGGCACATGGCAGAGTGTGGCGATGGAGACAGCAGCAATGGGAGGCCGTACAGGGACCCAAGAGACACTCTGGACCTGGCAGCAGCATGAGGAGGCGCTATAGGGGCCCATGGCAGATTAGGGGCCTGGCAGCAGCTATGGGAGGCCCATAATCTGCCAGCACCCTATGTCAAAAAATGGAACACACCAGCAGTGTGTGAGAAGACCTGAAAGTGGCACATGGCAGAGTGTGGCGATGGAGACAGCAGCAATGGGAGGCCGTACAGGGACCCATGAAACACTCTGGACCTGGCAGCAGCATGAGGAGGCGCTATAGGGGCCCATGGCAGATTAGGGGCCTGGCAGCAGCTATGGGAGGCCCGTAATCTGCCAGCACCCTATGACAAAAAATGGAACACACCAGCAGTGTGAGGAGACCTGAAAGTGGCACATGGCAGAGTGTGGCGATGGAGACAGCAGCAATGGGAGGCCGTACAGGGACCCATGAGACACTCTGGACCTGGCAGCAGCATGAGGAGGCGGTACAGGGGCCCATTGCAGATTAGGGGCCTGGCAGCAGCAATGGGAGGCCCGTAATCTGCCAGCACCCTATGACAAAAAATGGAACACACCAGCAGTGTGTGAGGAGACCTGAAAGTGGCACATGGCATGAGACACTGTGGACCTGGCAGCAGCATGAGGAGGCGGTACAGGGGCCCATGGCAGATTAGGGGCCTGGCAGCAGCTATGGGAGGCCCGTAATCTGCCAGCACCCTATGTCAAAAAAATTGAACACACCAGCAGTGTGTGAGGAGACCTGAAAGTGGCACATGGCATGAGACACTGTGGACCTGGCAGCAGCATGAGGAGGCGGTACAGGGGCCCATGGCAGATTAGGGGCCTGGCAGCAGCTATGGGAGGCCGTAATCTGCCAGCACCCTATGACAAAAAATGGAACACACCAGCAGTGTGAGGAGACCTGAAAGTGGCACATGGCAGAGTGTGGCGATGGAGACAGCAGCAATGGGAGGCCGTACAGGGACCCATGAGACACTCTGGACCTGGCAGCAGCATGAGGAGGCGCTATAGGGGCCCATGGCAGATTAGGGGCCTGGCAGCAGCTATGGGAGGCCCGTAATCTGCCAGCACCCTATGTCAAAAAATGGAACACACCAGCAGTGTGTGAGGAGACCTGAAAGTGGCACATGGCAGAGTGTGGCGATGGAGACAGCAGCAATGGGAGGCCGTAAGGGGACCCATGAGAGACTCTGGACTTCGCAGCAGCATGAGGAGGCGGTACAGGGGCCCATGGCAGATTAGGGGCCTGGCAGCAGCTATGGGAGGCCCGTAATCTGCCAGCACCCTATGTCAAAAAAATTGAACACACCAGCAGTGTGTGAGGAGACCTGAAAGTGGCACATGGCATGAGACACTGTGGACCTGGCAGCAGCATGAGGAGGCGGTACAGGGGCCCATGGCAGATTAGGGGCCTGGCAGCAGCTATGGGAGGCCGTAATCTGCCAGCACCCTATGACAAAAAATGGAACACACCAGCAGTGTGAGGAGACCTGAAAGTGGCACATGGCAGAGTGTGGCGATGGAGACAGCAGCAATGGGAGGCCGTACAGGGACCCATGAGACACTCTGGACCTGGCAGCAGCATGAGGAGGCGCTATAGGGGCCCATGGCAGATTAGGGGCCTGGCAGCAGCTATGGGAGGCCCGTAATCTGCCAGCACCCTATGTCAAAAAATGGAACACACCAGCAGTGTGTGAGGAGACCTGAAAGTGGCACATGGCAGAGTGTGGCGATGGAGACAGCAGCAATGGGAGGCCGTAAGGGGACCCATGAGAGACTCTGGACTTCGCAGCAGCATGAGGAGGCGGTATAGGGGCCCATGGCAGATTAGGGGCCTGGCAGCAGCTATGGGAGGCCCGTAATCTGCCAGCACCCTATGACAAAAAATGGAACACACCAGCAGTGTGTGAGGAGACCTGAAAGTGGCACATGGCATGAGACACTGTGGACCTGGCAGCAGCATGAGGAGGCGGTACAGGGGCCCATGGCAGATTAGGGGCCTGGCAGCAGCTATGGGAGGCCCGTAATCTGCCAGCACCCTATGTTAAAAAAATTGAACACACCAGCAGTGTGTGAGGAGACTGAAAGTGGCACATGGCATGAGACACTGTGGACCTGGCAGCAGCATGAGGAGGCGGTACAGGGGCCCATGGCAGATTAGGGGCCTGGCAGCAGCTATGGGAGGCCCGTAATCTGCCAGCACCCTATGTCAAAAAAATTGAACACACCAGCAGTGTGTGAGGAGACCTGAAAGTGGCGCATGGCATGAGACACTGTGGACCTGGCAGCAGCATGAGGAGGCGGTACAGGGGCCCATGGCAGATTAGGGGCCTGGCAGCAGCTATGGGAGGCCCGTAATCTGCCAGCACCCTATGTCAAAAAATGGAACACACCAGCAGTGTGTGAGGAGACCTGAAAGTGGCACATGGCAGAGTGTGGCGATGGAGACAGCAGCAATGGGAGGCCGTACAGGGACCCATGAGAGACTCTGGACTTCGCAGCAGCATGAGGAGGCGGTATAGGGGCCCATGGCAGATTAGGGGCCTGGCAGCAGCTATGGGAGGCCCGTAATCTGCCAGCACCCTATGACAAAAAATGGAACACACCAGCAGTGTGTGAGGAGACCTGAAAGTGGCACATAGCATGAGACACTGTGGACCTGGCAGCAGCATGAGGAGGCGGTTCAGGGGCCCATGGCAGATTAGGGGCCTGGTAGCAGCTATGGGAGGCCCGTAATCTGCCAGCACCCTATGACAAAAAATGGAACACACCAGCAGTGTGAGGAGACCTGAAAGTGGCACATGGCAGAGTGTGGCGATGGAGACAGCAGCAATGGGAGGCCGTACAGGGACCCATGAGACACTCTGGACCTGGCAGCAGCATGAGGAGGCGCTATAGGGGCCCATGGCAGATTAGGGGCCTGGCAGCAGCTATGGGAGGCCCGTATTCTGCCAGCACCCTATGTAAAAAAAATTGAACACACCAGCAGTGTGTGAGGAGACCTGAAAGTGGCACATGGCAGAGTGTGGCGATGGAGACAACCCACCGACTGTTTTGCTCGCTGCCAAGCTGCCACCCTCTTCTCCTGATGATGCGGAAGCAATAGCCTGATGACGATGAGGCTGCCAAGTGCGATCAGCCTCATCATCATCAATTAGGGTCTCCGCCTCACTACTAGCCCCCTCGGCTGCGTGTGGGTCAGGAGACAGACCTGTCTCTAGACCGGCTACCGAGCCACTCTCCTCGCCACTACTTCTTCGCCTGGCTGCTGAAGAGGCGGATGTCTCCCCCCGTTCCTGACCGACCTCTGTTAGCTCTTCCTCACAGTACTGGATGACACCGGGAGCACTGGCCTCTGGCTGTGAATAGTGCTGCCTCGACCCCTTCCTCTGCTGCCACGTCTGCTCGCTCCTAAAACATTGCCTCCTCTGCCACTCCTCTGCATGTTGTCTGACATACTCTTTAATTCAACGATTCTGTGTCCCTGAGTAACAATTCTGTGTCTGTCCCTGAGTAACAATTCTGTGTCCCTGAGTAACGTTTCTGTGGCCCTAAGTAACAGTTCTGTGGCCCTCAGTAACAATTCTGTGTCCCTCAGTAACAATTCTGTGTCTGTCCCTGAGTAACAATTCTGTGTCTGTCCCTGAGTAACAATTCTGTGTCCCTCAGTAACAATTCTGTGTCCCTCAGTAACAATTCTGTGTCCCTGAGTAACAATTCTGTGTCCCTGAGTAACAATTCTGTGTCTGTCCCTGAGTAACAATTCTGTGTCTGTCCCTGAGTAACAATTCTGTGTCCCTAAGTAATGTTTCTGTTGCCCTAAGTAACGTTTCTGTTGCCCTAAGTAACGTCTCTGTGGCCCTAAGTAACGTTTCTGTGGCCCTAAGTAATGATTCTGTGGCCCTCAGTAACAATTCTGTGTCCCTCAGTAACAATTCTGTGTCCCTGAGTAACAATTCTGTGTCTGTCCCTGAGTAAGAATTCTGTGTCTGTCCCTGATTAACAATTCTGTGTCCCTGAGTAATGTTTCTGTGGCCCTAAGTAACAGTTCTGTGGCCCTTAGTAACAATTCTGTGTCCCTCAGTAACAATTCTGTGTCCCTCAGTAACAATTCTGTGTCTGTCCCTGAGTAACAATTCTGTGTCTGTCCCTGAGTAACGTTTCTGTGGCCCTAAGTAACAATTCTGTGTCCCTCAGTAACAATTCTGTGTCTGTCCCTGAGTAACAATTCTGTGTCCCTCAGTAACAATTCTGTGTCCCTCAGTAACAATTCTGTGTACCTCAGTAACAATTCTGTGTCCCTGAGTAACAATTCTGTGTCTGTCCCTGAGTAAGAATTCTGTGTCTGTCCCTGATTAACAATTCTGTGTCCCTGAGTAACGTTTCTGTGGCCCTAAGTAACAGTTCTGTGGCCCTCAGTAACAATTCTGTGTCCCTCAGTAACAATTCTGTGTCTGTCCCTCAGTAACAATTCTGTGTCTGTCCCTGAGTAACAATTCTGTGTCTGTCCCTGAGTAACAATTCTGTGTCCCTGAGTAACGTTTCTGTGGCCCTAAGTAACAGTTCTGTGGCCCTCAGTAACAATTCTGTGTCCCTCAGTAACAATTCTGTGTCTGTCCCTGAGTAACAATTCTGTGTCTGTCCCTGAGTAACAATTCTGTGTCCCTCAGTAACAATTCTGTGTCCCTCAGTAACAATTCTGTGTCCCTGAGTAACAATTCTGTGTCCCTCAGTAACAATTCTGTGTCCCTGAGTAACAATTCTGTGTCTGTCCCTGAGTAAGAATTCTGTGTCTGTCCCTGAGTAACAATTCTGTGGCCCTAAGTAACGTTTCTGTGGCCCTAAGTAACGTTTCTGTGGCCCTAAGTAACGATTCTGTGGCCCTAAGTAACGTTTCTGTGGCCCTAAGTAACGTTTCTGTGGCCCTAAGTAACGGTTCTGTGTCCCTCAGTAACAATTCTGTATCCCTCAGTAACAATTCTGTGTCTGTCCCTAAGTAACAATTCTGTGGCCCTAAGTAAAGTTTCTGTGGCCCTAAGTAAAGTTTCTGTGTCCCTAAGTAACGATTCTGTGGCCCTAAGTAACGATTCTGTGGCCCTAAGTAACGTTTCTGTAGCCCTAAGTAACGTTTCTGTAGCCCTAAGTAACGTTTCTGTGGCCCTAAGTAACGGTTCTGTGGCCCTCAGTAACAATTCTGTGGCCCTCAGTAACAATTCTGTGTCTGTCCCTAAGTAACAATTCTGTGGCCCTAAGTAACGTTTCTGTGGCCCTAAGTAACGTTTCTGTGGCCCTAAGTAATGATTCTGTGGCCCTAAGTAACGTTTCTGTGGTCCTCAGTAACAAATATGTGTCCCTCAGTAACAATTCTGTGTCTGTCCCTAAGTAACATTTCTGTGGCCCTAAGTAACGGTTCTGTGGCCCTAAGTAACGGTTCTGTGACCCTCAGTAACAATTCTGTGTCCCTCAATAACAATTCTGTGTCTGTCCCTAAGTAACAATTCTGTGGCCCTAAGTAACGTTTCTGTGGCCCTAAGTAACGATTCTGTGGCCCTCAGTAACAATTCTGTGTCCCTCAATAACAATTCTGTGTCTGTCCCTAAGTAACAATTCTGTGGCCCTAAGTAACGATTCTGTGGCCCTCAGTAACAAATCTGTGTCCCTCAGTAACAATTCTGTGTCTGTCCCTAAGTAACAATTCTGTGGCCCTAAGTAACGTTTCTGTGGCCCTAAGTAACGGTTCTGTGGCCCTCAGTAACAATTCTGTGTCCCTCAATAACAATTCTGTGTCTGTCCCTAAGTAACAATTCTGTGGCCCTAAGTAACGTTTCTGTGGCCCTAAGTAACGATTCTGTGGCCCTCAGTAACAAATCTGTGTCCCTCACTAACAATTCTGTGTCTGTCCCTAAGTAACAATTCTGTGGCCCTAAGTAACGATTCTGTGGCCCTCAGTAACAATTCTGTGTCTGTCCCTAAGTAACAATTCTGTGGCCCTAAGTAACGTTTCTGTGGCCCTATGTAACGATTCTGTGGCCCTCAGTAACAAATCTGTTTCCCTCAGTAACAATTCTGTGTCTGTCCCTAAGTAACAATTCTGTGGCCCTAAGTAACATTTCTGTGGCCCTAAGTAACGATTCTGTGGCCCTCAGTAACAATTCTGTATCCCTCAGTAACAATTCTGTCTGTCCCTGAGTAACAATTCTGTGTCCCTAAGTAACGTTTCTGTGGCCCTAACTAACGATTCTGTGGCCCTAAGTAAACGTTTCTGTGGCCCTATGTAACATTTCTATGGCCCTAAGTAACGATTCTGTGGCCCTAACGTTTCTGTGTCCCTAAGTAACGTTTCTCTGTCCCTAACTCTCTCCCTGCATACAGCCAGGTCTGCCTCTGTTGAATGACTGGAGGCAAATGGAGAATTCTAAAATGGCCGCTATTTATAGCTCGACCATTACACTGTGCTGGCTGGCTGGCTGCTGATTGGCTAATGCGATCACATGTCATGAATGAATGCATTATGGGTCAGCGCGCCTTGTCTGCGCGCCTTCCCAGACATCCCCGCTCCGTCGCCGCACATGTCGCCGCCATTTTAGGAAAAATTTCGATTCGCGCATCCGAAGTCTGCTTATTTTCGGATTCGACGCGAATCGAAATTTTCCTAATATTCGAAACGAATTCCACTTCGCCTACTTCGATTCGCTCATCTCTAATAGTAATCATAAATCCACAGCGGCAGAGAAATATATATCCCCAACTGATAAATTAAATGCTGCTGTACACAAGTGCAATAAACACCAAAGAATATAAAATCATCATAAACAGCACAAATAATCAAACCCAAATAGATAGAATTAAAAATAAATTTAAAATTAAACATATAGTCCCACTCAAAAAATTGTGAAATTTTAAAAGTGTCAGAAAAAAACAAACAAAAAGACAAAAAAAGTCCTTGTTCCAAACAAAGTGTGCTTCCACCATGAACCAGTGCTCCAACCAACATGTACCACAATCACCAGATTCTGGTGAAATAAACGCCTTTTAGGTATTTTAGGGATCCTAGACCCTTCTATACCGCCTCCAGAACTCCACTCCACCACATGAGACCTTTAATCCACCTTCTAATACCTCCAGACTTCTCCTCCCAGACAGGCTCCAAAGTAGTGTAGGAGAAAAAAACACATATAGTGTAATACTGCAACACCCAGCATTTAATAATGTAAAAACACCAGGCCACTCACATTTGATGTGATAAGAAAACAGCATATTTTATTGCCTCCAAAAGGCTATCACAATTCCCATTGCATCCAGGACATCAGAAATCCCACAGACTTGGCAGAGGGTGACAGAGTGTCTATACACAAACCACAAAGATGGCCGCTTGGAACGCAACACTTCGGCATGCGTTCCACTCACTGGAAGTTGCGTATGACGTTGAACGGCAGACCAGAAGTGCGTCTACATGTTTCACCCCACCCACAGGGAGTTTTCAAAGAAAAAGGCGTTTATTTCACCAGAATCTGGTGAGTGCGGTATATGTTGGTTGGAGCACTGGTTCATGGTGGAAGCACACTTTTCTTGGAACAAGGACTTTTTTTGTCTTTTTGTTTGTTTTTTCTGATTTTTCTGACACTTTATAAATTTCACAATTTTTTGAGTGGGACTATATGTTTAATTTTAATTATATCTTTTTGGGTTTGATTATTTGCGCTGTTTATGATGATTTTATAGGTTTATATAATAATAGTTTGTTCCAATCGCCTCCTCTAGAGTCCGGAGATAAAGTCTCTAGGGCCCCAGAATAGGAGTGAAGGAACATGATGGTTATGAGCAATAACAATGTGTCTACCTATCAGAGAGTAAATGTTCCTGGATGTAGCCGCCTGAATATGTTCTTTTATTGTACACCAAAATTCTCTCTCTTTGTTTTACCAATATAGAAGGCCCCAAAACGGCAAGTTAAAATATAGATTGTGATTCAAAAACTTCCACACTGCCAACCAACTACTGTATATGTGAATCAAACCAAAAATTAGATATATAAATACATTTTAGTGAACATCCAAACTCAATATATTGATTTGATTGCAGCAGCTAGTAATGTCATGTGATCCCACACCAAAAAAATCTAATTGAAATAAAAATAAAACCATGGCACAATCAAAATGAATTACCTATGAACCTCCTTAAATCTACATACATTTACCTCCTCACTACATGTGAGAAACAATATGGTGATTTAATATACACTTTCTGTTTTTAATTTCTTTTTTTTTATTCTTTCTTTTGTTTTAGATTTTTTTTTTCCTTTTTTTTTGTTCATTTTCTCAAAAATGCTGAGCATGCAGTGTTTTTCTGTCTGAGTGGGCCACCACTCTGTCAGAGACAGCCGAAGTGTTTTTCCCAGAGAATCATCTCACCATGACCTGCAAGATAGTTTTGTTGCAGAAATATGTTAATAATGTAAAAGTACACACGTGAACTAAGTATTTCTAAATCCCTGCACTGACGGACCGAATAATGAGACAAAAGATGTCACAGCAGAACTGACCCTTAAAGTTGCAATTCAATCACACATCTACTATTTAACTCATTCTGGCCACCAACCTCTTGTTTTCGGTTTCTGCAGATGGCTAAATCCCTATGGCTGTAGTTTCATCATCTTCTGAATAATGCTAGTACAGGGAAACTGGAGTCTTAACATTTTCTAAAATATGATCCATCAATTATTAGCTCATAAACGTTAGTTTAACCACTTGCCCTCCATAGGATTTACCCCCTTCCTGACTAGGCCATTGTTTGCGTTATGGCGCTGTTACTTTAAGTGACAATTGTGCGGTCATGCAATGCTGCACCCAAATGAAATTTATGTAATTTTTTCCCACAAATAGAGCTTTTGTTTTGATGGTATTTGATCGCCTGTGCGGGTTTTTTTTTGTGCTATAAACATAAAAGGACAAACAATTTTGAAAAAAAACAATATATTTGACTTTTGCTATAAAACACATCCAGTAAAAAATTTTAAAAAATCAAAATTCATCATAAATGTAGGGCAAAATGTACTCTGCTACATGTCTTTGCTTAAAAAAAAATCCCAATACGTGTAAATTAATTGGTTTACATGAAAGTTGTAGCATCTACAAAT
Organism: Staurois parvus; assembly: GCF_062004578.1. Lineage (NCBI taxonomy): Eukaryota > Metazoa > Chordata > Amphibia > Anura > Ranidae > Staurois > Staurois parvus. The sequence goes on along the minus strand of NW_028318183.1, from coordinate 7,627,788 downwards.
GGCAGTACATATACTGGAATTAGTTTTTTATACTAGTAATGACTTGTAGCGAGACTGCGGGACTGCGGCAGGCATTATGGCACGGGGGGGGGGGACTGATTAATTGCCACTGACATCCCCAGTGACACTAATACAGTGATCAGTGCTAATAAAAAGCACTGACACTGTACTAATGACACTGGGCAGGGCTGATCAAAAGGTTAACTGTGTGCTGCGTGCTGTCTTACTGTGTTGTCACTGTGTTGTCTGTGTGTGTTTACTGTGTAAGCACGCTGCTTTGTATGGCTCTGCTATGCAGAGCCTTACAAAGCAGCATGCTGGAGCTGACAGGGGAGAGATCTGTATTGCTTACATACAGACCTCTCCTCTGTCACTGTTCCTTAGCGATCGCCGGGTGTCAGTGGGGAATCTCCGGCCAGGACCCAGTGATCAACAGCTGAAGCTGCCAATGGCGGTGCAGATAGGGCGGCGCATGCGCCCCCTACCCGTAAATACAAATCACGTATATATACACGTGATTTTGCACAGCCATGCCGCCCTGTAGCAGTACTTCTGCTATAGGGCTGTCGGGAAGTGGTTAAAGAGCTGAAGATCACAATCGACAGGCTGCCATTGCTGACCCTTTTTTGTAGTTCCTGGGTTGGTATCTTTCCTTTACCAACAAGAAAGACATAAACCTGTAATAATAATGTGTATAAGAGGTGTAGAGTCTCCTGATCTATGCAGGCTCCTCAGACTGACAATGCTGCCGTCCAAAGGTTTCTCTGTTGCTCCTTTATCCAGAGTGTAAACACTCTAATACAGGAGATGTGTTACTTGCCATATCACCAGGTGAAAACAAAGCAAAAAAAAAGCCTAAAAAAAAAATACTAATGTAGCCATAACATGTAATGATTGGTAAGGTACAATATATAACATTTTTGGTTTGGGGTTTAATACAGCTTTGTTTTGCACAAAGACATTTTCACCATTAAAGTAATAATTTTGCTACAGAATTAATGCTTAGGTTTTGAGTTTGGGATTTTGAATGTAATAATTGCACTGTCAAACAACATTTCAGCAAGAAAAATATTCAACATTAAAATGTACATATATACAGTTTTTGGTGTAAAAACTTCTGTAGCAAAAGCTCTTGGATAAAACAATCATACCAAAGGCTATAAACCAACATATAACAATTGTATACATATTTTCTTATTTTATTTTATATATAGGAATGTAAAAAAATGTTTTACATTTTGTAATATTGCTTATTTCACATCTACATTTCCATCCAGCAAGTGAAGCTTTTCACGTGTTCCAGGCTGGTCATTCAGTACCTACTTTCGTGAAAAAAGTTTGTTGTTTACAGAGCTGAATAGCACAACCTGCAGTTTAACATACAAGTGAATAAACCAGAGTAGTGACTCCTTTCTTCCCCATCCCTGTTCTGTTCTGCTTAGAAATGTTGTTTGAAGTTTTAGTGAAAGAGAAAGTGTCTGAAGGAAAACAGGTTCAGCTGTGCACTTTCATTAAAAATCCTATTGCCTTCTATAAATCCTGTGTCAAGTATTAACTGTTTTTCATTTGTAAATATTTTATATATGTAAATATTTTATATATTTTTGTAAAAAAAAAAAGCTATTCTTTTATTTGGTTCAAAGCAATATATTTATAATATATAATAAAAAAAACATATATATATATATATATATATATATATGTATATATATTATAATAGTTGTATTTTCCCACAAATGAGGTCGACCAAAAGATGTTTTTCTAATTTTGAGTAGTTAAGAAAGGGCTGTTCGAAATGTACACTGTTGTCTGAAGAACAATCCATGTTGGGATTGTTCTTTAGAGAGCATTTGACAGGCAGTGATGAGGTGTTGTGTCACCTCCTCGCTGCCTGATTTAACCCTTTGATCCCACCACTAGCACCCTGCAAATGTGTGCATTACAGTGTGGCCCCATTCACATGAATAGTTTGATTTGGTGGGCGCTATCCTTGCCAAAATGCTCCCCAGTCACTGTCTCTATAGGAAAAGGTGGTAACAGTTGGGTATTTACTGCAAACATTATCAGGGTATACTGCCCTCCAACCCCTACTATTTAGAGCCTTTTGGATCTTCTAAACCTAAGGGTTAGAACTCTGTCAGGTTCTAACTACTACATCAACAACCCATGTCACACAGTCTTCTCTCTCATCTTTTTTAAGAGGTTGTTTGGTCAATGGCAGTACCGTGCAATCCAATTATAGTAAAACAAATGCAATTCAGAGTCTTTACTGGAGCTCCATTCTAAAAAGACCAACATTTCAGGGACATGAAGGTGTCCCCTTTATCGAGGTAACAGACAGCAATATATTTGAGTTCTTCAAATTTAGATGTTTTCCCTCACTTTCTGTTCTGATGACCGGTTCCACCTGGGACAGGAAGTGGGGAGAAGTTTCTCCAGTGGAAACTTGAATTTCAAATACACCTAACAGAACTTGTAAACTGTAAGGCCACAGTAGTACCCCTTCCTCTCTCTTTCTGTCCATCAGAAGAGCACAAGCCTTCTTCACACTTCTCTTTGAATATTCTTTTATGCATTGACAGCAGGATAGAAGCTTGTGTAGGTTTCTCAATCACACATTGAAGGGCTCCTCCTTATTTTTCAGCAGTGCAGGTCTTCCTTTGTGACTCCCCTGGCAGGCTCAGGATCCCCTGCTGACCTGATGTGGCCCAGGCCCTTATGTGAGGACTGCTTGTACCCCCTATCAGCAGCCCTATCCCTGAGCCTAGGTTATCATTGACACACCCACTAGGGGATGTCATAATGCTGGCTTGGGCTCAGAGTATTACTGCAATGAACAATTAATAGAAGAGAAAGAGCCCCTGATAACGCTAGACCACCCAGAACACCTTTGAAAAAAGGTAGAAAGATAGATAGCTAGACAGATAGATACATTTTGCTTTTCCTTTTTTTAAGTCGGGGGTATCCAAAGGGTTAGAAGGTGTTAGGTTAGGGGGATGTAGTTAGTAAAACTAGAATTTTACTTTTTTTAAAGATACCTCGTGTCACTGTAAAATAGGTTTGAAAAAAAATTAAAGATACTGCTGTTAGCAGCATAAAAAAAACTATTTTCCTTCCTTATTGGACCCTAAAATGTACATGGACCAAAGGTATCTTTTCTGCCTGAGCTTGCTATATGATCAATACTTTAAAGGACTTTAGGCTTTGTGTATATTGGGTGATTGATGAATTTTCTGTGGTAACATCAAAGCAACTACCTTCTCCCAAAGAAAATCTGATTGGTCCCTAGAAAACCCAAAAAAGTAGCAGTATTGAACATTAGTCAAATCTCATAATTGTGGTCCCTTATGTTCCTTGAAAAGGCAGCAGTTCTTCTAGAAAGCGTACCTTCTGCATAGACCATGCTGGATCCATTGAACGTAGGGCGTCCTTCATTTGACTACAATGACAGCAAATGTAATGCCGAAATTTAAACAAAGAACACATATGTCCCTTAACCAAAACTGTTCTACACATTATTTGATTATGCCTAATGTGAATTAACTTCTTCGGTAATCAATCTTCTAATACCAGTAAGGGCACCAGGTTGTACATTAGGACTTCATGCTTGTCTCCATTAACATCGTTAAGTTTTTAGACTTTTCTCTAATTAAGGCCAGTTCCCACCAGCAACTTGAAAAAAATAACCCCATCCCTTTCATTAGAGTTGCTGCTGCTCTTCTAAATTGCTTTAGATCTCCATACTGATTAAATTAGGTTTGTGAGCCTCTCCTGAAATCTCGGGGAAATTATCTAGAAATCATGAAATCAATTCATTTACGCTGCTTTAGCCTTTTATAATTTGGCCTCAGAGAGGGACGGCCAAACAAGTGCAGACCCTATGAAAGTGTGCAGCCTGGGATGGCTTGCCAGCCTCCCAACTGCCTTTGAGAACCATCTGGGTCAATTTCCTTCCAAGTTAATGAAATGCAAATATACATTCCAGCAGTTCTTCAGCTGCAGGCTGCCCAGTTCATTAGCATGACAGAGGCTGAGAGATGAGGCCTGACCCTGTGCACTTCCCCTCAATCTCATTAAGTTGTAACTCTATCCTCGCCACATTCATGGTGTCTATTGACATTGAAAGGCGTCTTTATCCTAAACTAGCTAAATTCACATTCAGTGTTTTTTTTTTTAGGCCTGCTTCTCTTCTTGCATCCACATGAAACTGAACCCACTGTGGCTGCATTTGTAGCTTTCGAAAATCAGTCTAATTGGTTCTATACTGCAAACATTACTGTATAGTTACTTATAATTGCATTATTATCAGAAGTGGTATCTGTACACTCTCAATGTCTAATTTTAATGAAAAAAAATTGTAATGTAAATGCTAGTTTTTATTGTTTTTGAGCAATGCGGAAGAGATTCAACTACCACTTTGTAAACAAGAGGAAACATATGGCCATAAATCAGTACTGAAATTGTCTTGGCACTGATACCACCCCAACAGTCTTGTTCAATGTTAGAGCTGAACATCGGGCACACAAATTGTCTTCTACATATATCTCTCAATAGCTACAAAAAAATATAGTTCCATTATGCAATAAATATATTGCACTTGAAGTGGTTCTAAAAAGAAAAGGTTTTTTACCCTAATGCATGACCTATATTAAGGTAAAAACACTTCCACTAGTTGCCCCCCCCACCCCCCTCCCTAAATACTTACCTGAGCCCCGTAATGGATCATGCTCTGTTCCCGTAAACCAAGCACACCAAGATTTCAGCTTCTTTTTTAATGTTAGATAAAGTGGAATAGAGTGGAAAGAGATTAGAACCCCATCAGGTTTTTATTGCTGTCTGTGTCCCCATTAGGGAGATTCACCTTTTCTATTAGTCCTGTTTACCATCATCAATACATGTGAAAGTAAAAGAAAACCTCACATTTTGGGTTGTCCCCAGAACATGAATTGTAGGGATATCTCTCCTCACTTTACAGGGATTTCCTCTCACGTCCTGTTTTGGAAATGGGACACAAAGTGAAGGGAAATCAGCTCTATGGGACACAGAGGGCAAAAATAAATCTTACAGGGGTTATAAACCTCTTTACTCAAAATGAAAAAAAGTTTTGCCAATAGTTTTGCTTTGAGCACTGGCACATGCACACTGAAATTATTGGTGTTTTTAATGATCATCCATCAATAATTGAGGACATAATTGAAATGGGTTTGATCATTCTCTGGTTGGTAGGGAGAGCGCACAAGAGCTAAAAGTTATCATTCAAAATTCTGAGTTGCCCAAATCAGAAAGAATACTGGTCCTCTTAGTGTCAATATCTACTCGAACCAGCCAAAGGCTGTGTGATTATGTTCAACCTGACTTGTGATTTTACTGTTGGAGTATCCAAGAAAAATTACAAACCAAAATGTATCCCACCATGATTACGGAACTGAACCTTTAACACATTACACACAGTTTGTGTTTACCCTCCATATGGTTGAAGTATATGGTATTAACAGGAAGGATGTAGAAGTATGTTAAATTATAGCATAGGCAATTTCAATTAAGCAGCTTGCTATCAAAACTCAGCTGACTCCAAGATGATTTAAACAAACCAACCTCTGATCTAGAGTCAAACACACATTAATGCCAAGTTTGTTTCCTGTATGTGCCATTCATGTTACACGATACATCCCAACAGTAGAGATATACCACAGCAATTGTTGATTGGCCTGCTTATTTTTATACTATGTACTAATAATCTGTGGGATGAAAAAGGCCATTTTTACTGATGGCACAAAATTATGCAGAATTATTAAAAATCAGCAGAATGGTTTCATAATATAGTAGATGGCAAACAATATTTATTACCATACCATCCCAAGGCCACCCCCTTTATTTTATATTAATACATCTGAGCAAAACTGAGATGGAGAAGGACTTCAAAAATCTTAGCAGCACTACTCAATGATAAGTCAGAGCCACAAAAGAAAACAAAATATTGGGATATCCAAAAAATGTATTAAAGCATGCAGTGTATGCACTATTTGACATGTGCAGAACAAAAAAATTTGGTTCAGTTCGTTAACCACTTGCCTACCGAACAATTTTACCCCCCTCATGCCCAGGCCAATTCAGCTTTCAGCGCTGTTGCACTTTGAATGAAAATTTTATCATTTTTTTCACACAAATAGAGCTTTCTTTTGGTGGTATTTAATCACCACTGGGTGTTTTATTTTTTGCACTATAAAAAAAAAAAAGTTTTTCTTTGTTTCTATTATAAAATTTTGCAAACAGGCAGTTTTTCTTCTTCAGTGATGTGCATTGATGAAGCTGCACTGATAGGCAGCACTGATGAGCACTGATAGACAGCACTGATAGGCACTGATGAGGTGGCACAGATCGGCAGCACTGATGGGCACTAATAGGCTGCACTGATGAGGCAGCACTGGTGGGCATTGATGAGGAGGCACTGATGTTGCTGCACTGATATGCAGCAATGATGGGCACAGATAGGTGGCAATGATGGGCACTGATAGGTGGCACTGATGGGAACTGATGGATGACATTGACTGGCGACACTGACTGGTGGCAAAGATGGGTGGCACTGCTGGATGCAACTGTTTTGCGACACTGCTGGGCAGCACTGATGGGTGGCACTGCTGGGCACTGGTGGGTGGCACTGCTGGGCACTGATGGATGGCACTGCTGACCACTGATGGGTGGCATTGCTGGGCGGCACTGCTGGAACTGATGATCAGGGCATTTATCATCAGTGCCCTGATTATCAGTGCAGATCTGCTCTGTGACATATGCCGGTTATCTACAGTACTTTCTTCATGCTATGACAGCGTGAAGAAAGTGCTGCCAATAACCGGCAACTGTATTTACTTTGGACATAGCTGATAGCTGATCAGCCGCTGTGTTTGGCCTTTTACCCTCCATGTGATCAGCTGTGTCCATAGGACACAGCGATCACTGATAGCACCAGGTGCGCACCACTGGGGACATGCAGGGGGGTGCAATCCAGGAAGACGCCATATGATGTGCTCCCAGAACTGGACAACCGCGTTGTAGCCATCCTTCGGCTATAGCGCAGTTGTAAAGTGGTTAAGTTACTAATTTTGTTTCCTGGCATTTGTAATGAAATTCGTTTTGTTTATTAGTTTTCGACCGAATTTGAAATTTTGCAAATGGATTTGAAGTATTCGAATTGAATTCAAATCAAATCCATTCAAAATCATTGTGAAGAATAGCTGGTTGTTAAGGAGCGTAGTGGCCTCCCAGCCACCGCATCCTTCCAGCCGCTATGTCCTTAAAAACCATGACTCATCTGCTGTCATCTGCTGTGCGTTGTTAGAACAACTCACTTTATATTTTAGAGGGATTAATGCACTTTATACTACGTGATACTGTCACAGGGGTTTATTTATGCCCCTTTGTTTACCATCAATGGGAGCTGAAGCTGTCAGACGGCAGCAGCCAGCAACAAGAGCGGACCTGTTTTTCTTTGGGGGGAGGGGGGGTGTCGTCAGCATTCATCATGATTGACATTGTATTTATTACGGGGGTTATTGTTTTAGTTTTTCTCTTTTTTAACAAAGGACTTGTCAAAAACTGTCTCTTTGTTTTTACTTATTTTTGACACTTTTCTGGTGAATGAGTAGGGGGACATTGTACCCCATATTCCTTCACATGGGGGGTCGGGATCTGGGGGCACTCTTGTTAAAGGCAGCATCTAGATTCCAATAAGCCCTCTGCCCGAAGACCCCCACAATCACAACCCACAGATGTGGGAAAGAAGCCCTTGTCCCCATCCTCCTGCTCTAAAGCCCCCCCCCCATGTTGAGGGCATGTGGTCTGGTATGGTTCAGGAGTGGGGGGAGGCTTATCTCCCCAACACCTTTCCTGGCCTGCTGGGCTGCATGCTCAGATAAGGGTCTGGTATGGATTTTGCAGGTACCCCACACCATTTTTAAAAAAAATGTTGGTTGGTTCCTATTAAAATCTGTACCAGACCTAAGGGTCACGCCATTTAATAAAAAATAAAAAAAATTAGCATGGGATTCCCCTCAAAATTCATACCAAACTCAAAGGTCCTCGTATAGATTGGGAGGAGGACCTCATGCTGTTTTTTGTTTTAATTTAATTTAAATTTAATGCCATTCCAAACATACAAAATGATTGCTGAAGATACAAAACGAATTTCAGAAATTTTTACGTATCTTCAGCATTCGTTTTGCATATATCCAATCACAATAGCCTTATCCAAGCATGCAGTCTAGCAGGCCAGAAAAGGGGGGGGGGGGAGCAAGCAAGTGCGCCCCTTCCTGAAACATACCAGGCCACATGCCCTAAACACGGGAGGTGCTTTGCGGCAGGGGGCTCCTCACCTCCCAAAGCATCTTGTCCTTATGTTGATGGTGACAAGGGCCTCTTCCCCACAACCCTGGGCTGTGGTTGTTGGGGTCTGTGGGTGGGGGGCTTATCGGAATCTGGAAGATCCCACCCCCCCACATGAATGAGTATGTGGTACACACTGTATTCCTACTCATTCACCAAAAAAGTGTGAAAAATAAATAAAAACAAAGAGACCATTTTTGAGAAGTTTTTTTTATTAAAACAAAAACAAATGTATCACCCTCCTAGTTAGGTGCTAGGATTTGTATAGTTAGGATAAGTATAGCTGTGTTTCTCTGCTTAAAAGAGAGACTGTTGGGAAAATGTAATTGAGCTCTCTGCTTAACAGTGATGGATTAGTCAGGTCTGTTCATGATGCTCTGGTGCTGCTCAGTTTGTCTTGAGTTCTGCCAGCATTCAGGAAGCTATGAGAGCTTTCCAGAACCTGGGAGGGAACTAGGCAAATGAGCAGCATGAATATGGATCCAGCCCTGGCCAAATGCACGGGAGGGTGGCCTCATTGCATGCTGGGTGTGGTATTTATGTTCTGTGAGCACATGGGTTCAGCGTCTTTCCCTGGAGAGGATTGCAGCATGCCAGGCTGGAGGCAGGCTTGCCTCGCATGGCACTTGCTGCCATGCGGGCCTCGGGTGGCCGACATGACTTGTGAGTACAAACACTGAGAGATCTTAGGGACTATGTGTGCTTTGCTACCCCTCTGAAGCTTGATAGTCAGCATGGGTCTGAGAAAAAAGGGAACTTTGGCTGGTGTTCTGAAGAGCTTGTCCAACTGTTGCTACTGCAAAGGACTCAGTTCTATTACCACAGTCTGCCGTAAGAGGCCTGTGCCTGAGGAGCTCAGCCCTGCAACTACTAATACCAATAAAGGGACTTTGCTCACTCCTAGACTTCTTGTTACTACAATTTAAAGATAAGCCTGCTATCTGCTTTCAGGCAGGAATTAAAAAGTTCATCACAGCACTCTATTAAGCAGAGAGCCCAATTAGATTTTCTTAACAGTCTCTCTGTTAAGCAGAGAAACACAGCTATACTTGTCCTAACTATACAAATCCTAGCACCTAACTAGGAGGATGCTCAGGAAAGCCTATCCTGCCTTCAGCTAATAATATAATCTTCTATTCTTCCTACCAGTCCATCCCCCACAGTTATTAACTTTAACAATATATTTTTTATGAAAACAGAGGCCCTGGAGGAAAAATGGTGGTAGTTGCTATTTTTATGGCATACAGTGTTAGCACAATGGTTTATCAAACCCATATCTTCAGTAAAAAATACACTAAAGGCACTGCCAATTGGGGACATGTACAAATAACAAAATTAAAATATAATTAAATAAACACGCCTATATCTCTCCCCACAGACCATCAGCTCTTCCTAACACACACTACTGTGAGCCCACCCTTTAATACAAAGGGGGCTGAGCTATCCATCACTTCAAACTGGACTCTTTTGACTCAGCTGACATGGGAAAAAGTCTGTAGACTGCACTATTGGTCGCTCTATATTTATGGCAACAAACCTGCAAACTTTTTGGCCAAAAGTTGTGAATTGTAAATGTTGTGAATCTTGGGGACTTGCCATTTGAGTTTGAAAAAAATGTTTTAGAATAGCTTAAACTAAAAATACAGACAAAAATAACAAGATAAATATATATATATGATTTTTTTCCATTTATTAATAAAATACTTTTTATATAAAAGAGCAAAGGTGAACAAAAGAGAAGACACACAGTTGGTGATTTTGGTAGTTTATTGGACCCATTTGGCATAGGTGGATTGAAAATCTGGCTAAATACTGAGAAGACCAGGAGAGAGGCTTAGAATACCATATCCTGTGCCTTAAAGAATCAATTTTGTTATACCAAGAGGAGGAACACCAAGGAGTGTTGATCCACTGACCTACCTGAAATGGAATGATATGTGGTGTTATTTGATTATTTGGTTGCACAAGTGGTGGATGGAGTACTTTATCACTGGTGGTGCGCTAATGTTGGTATATTCACATGTGAGCACAATATACACTCAGTGGCCACTTATTAGGTACACCTTGCTACAAGTAGTACTGGGTTGGACCCCCTTTTGCCTTCATAACTGCCCTAATTCTTCATGGCATAGATTCAACAAGGTGTTGGAAACACTCCTCAGAGATTTTGGTCCATATTGACATGAGTTACTCTTGCCTTGCCATCATCTCGAACCAGTTTGCCCATTCTCCTCTGACCTCTGACATCAACAAGGCATTTTTGTGTCCACACAGCTGCTGCTCACTGGATATTTTCTCTTTTTTGGACCATTCTCTATAAACCCTAGAGAAGGCTGTGCATGAAAATCCCAGTAGATCAGCAGTTTTTTAAATACACAGACGCCTGTCTGGCATCAACAACCATGCCACGTTCAAAGTCACTTAATTCCCCTTTCTTCCCCATTATAAAACTCAGTTTGAAGTCATCTTCACCATGTCTAGATGCCTAAATGCATTGAGTTGCTGCCATGTGATTGGCTGATTAGCAATTTGCGTTACCAAGCAATTAAACAGGTGCATGGAGGTACAGTATGTCAATGCATTTGAGAAGGAACTCCATCAGAAAACCTAGCCTATGAGATGCCCTGCAGCCATCATTGGAGTGAATGTAGACAGGAAGGGGCTACAAAGAGGCTACAGGAAGATAGCAGTATTAGGATTCTTGGAGGAATTCCATGACTTTGATACACTTTGCCTGCAATATTGATCATAAAACTTCATAAATCCCAATATGCTTATAACATCCAGTTGGGGGTACCTCAGCTTGTGTATTATTTACCTCTGCACAGATCATTTTTTATGGGATTATGGACAAAATGTAAGATTCTCTGTAAACTCATTTACAAAGCAACATTTTTTATTCTGCATCTACAACATGCATTTAGTGGAAGTAAAGAACTGCTGAATTGAGTTATCCTGGAGGCGTCCTGCAGGCCAGATGAACAAAATTCATGTTGCGTAGCAGATTAACCTTAACCAGCATTAGAAAGACACATCACACGCATTCCACCATAGTAAGCGTTCTTAATGAGATGCAATAGACGAGACATGATTCCCAATTAACTTATGTTTGTAATGAGCTGAATGAGAAAGATCTATGCATTCTACATTAATTCCGTATCATCTTTTGTTCCAATATTTATATCTTAGCACATATCACCTTTTAATTGGCTTTGCAAATCACCAATTGTGCTGGGCCATTTCACTGAATCACATATAAAAGTATCTTTTGTGTAGTGTCCACCATTGTTTCATCTTAGGTCTTATTTATGAGATTAAACAGTTTTTGTTCTGCAACAAGTTCAGCAATGCTAAAAAAAGAGAACGGGTATTTATATCTTTGCTTTCTTCCTATGTTCTCGCTGCTTACAAAGTATTCCGTAGACTAAAAGGGATTTGCTTTCAATGTATAGTTTCCACTAGATTTACTTCTGTAAGGCCTATAGGAAATTTAGCCATTTGATCCACAAGGGATTACTTTGGAGAAACAGACTACCTAATCTTCTCTAGCCCATTGATTGATGGTGGTCAGTTCGATTCCCTGCTATTAGCTGTTCAACCAGCAGAACATGGGCGACAAGATAAATGGTGCCTAATCTTGGATAATGCCCTTTAATAGCATTCTTCCTCTACCGTCTTTAGGTAACCACTGAGAAATATTAGTGACTTCTTTTGGTATTAGTATTGCAATACAAAAAAATGAATGCAGCTGAAATCAGCCTATGTTCATCACATGGTAGGTAACTTGGAAATGTTTTCAATGTATTCATTAGATTTTAAATTGGAGCCCCGCTAAAGGAAGACCAAGAACTTCTGGTCTATCACTGTCTGTGACACCATTTGGAGAGATTTCCCTTGACAGGATAAGAAATGAGGGGACTGGGTTTCTCCAGGACAGGATAAAAGGTATTTTTGTTACTATCACCATTTGACAGGTTTTCCAATATATTCTGTCCTGAGACACTGTGTCACTTGGACAAGAAGTGGAGAGAAAACTCCTCAGTGGGACACAGATGCATTAAGAACCTTACAATCATATGTATGCTATTGTTCTTCATCTGGGGAAAATGCCCTGTGCTTGGCAATTGGCACCGCTGCTCAATGTGGGGATGCTCAGGGAACATGAGCACAGGGCATGAGTGTTCCAGACCGCTGGAAACCTGGACCACCACACTCTGTGTTGAGCAGTGGTCCAAATCTCCAGAACGCAGCGCATAGCGTTCTAACCCTAGTTGCACCCCAAATGTATACTACCATAGTCACAAACCACAATAGTATACAACCACAGTCACCCACCACACTAGTATATTACCATAATCACCCATCACACTAATATATTACCATAGTCACCAACCACACTACTATATTACCATAGTCTCCCACCACACTAGTATATTACCGTAGTCACCCACCACACTAGTATATTACCGTAGTCACCCACCACACTAGTATATTACCATAGTCACCCACCACACTAGTATATTACCATAGTCACCCACCACACTAGTATATTATTATATTCCCCCACCACACTAGTATATTACCATAGTCCCCCACCACACTAGTATATTATCGTAGTCACCCACCACACTAGTATATTACCATAGTCACCCACCACACTAGTATATTAGCATAGTCACCCACCACACTAGTATATTACCATAGTCACCCACCACACTAGTATATTACCGTAATCACCCATCATACTAGTATATTACCGTAATCACCCATCATACTAGTATATTACCATAGTCACCCACCACACTAGTATATTACCGTAGTCACCCACCACACTACTATATTATCATATTCACCCATCATACTAGTATATTACCATAGTCACCCACCACACTAGTATATTATCGTAGTCACCCACCACACTAGTATATTACCATAGTCACCCACCACACTAGTATATTACCGTAGTCACCCACCACACTAGTATATTATCATAGTCACCCATCATACTAGTATATTACCATAGTCACCCACCACACTAGTATATTACCATAGTCACCCACCACACTACTATATTACCGTAATCACCCACCATACTAGTATATTACCATAGTCACCCACCACACTAGTATATTACCATAGTCACCCACCACACTAGTATATTACCATAATCACCCACCACACTAGTATATTACCATAATCACCCACCACACTACTATATTACCATAGTCACCCACCACACTAGTATATTACCATAATCACCCACCACACTAGTATATTACCATAATCACCCACCACACTACAATATTACCGTAGTCTCCCACCACACTAGTATATTATCATAGTCACCCACCACACTAGTATATTACCATAGTCACCCACCACGCTAGTATATTACCATAATCACCCACCACACTAGTATATTACCATAATCACCCACCACACTACAATATTACCGTAGTCTCCCACCACACTAGTATATTATCATAGTCACCCACCACACTAGTATATTACCATAGTCACCCACCACACTAGTATGTTACCATAGTCACCCACCACACTAGTATATTACCATAGTCACCCATCACACTAGTATATTACCATAATCACCCACCACACTAGTATATTACCGTAGTCACCCACCACACTAGTATATTACCATAGTCACCCACCACACTAGTATATTACCATAGTCACCCACCACACTAGTATGTTACCATAGTCACCCACCACACTAGTATATTACCATAGTCACCCATCACACTAGTATATTACCATAGTCATCCGTCACACTAGTATATTACCATAGTCACCCGTCACACTAGCATATTATCATAGTCCCCCACCACACTAGTATATTACCATAGTCACCCACCACACTAGTATATTATCGTAGTCACCCACCACACTAGTATATTAGCATAGTCACCCACCACACTAGTATATTATCGTAGTCACCCACCACACTAGTATATTACCATAGTCACCCACCACACTAGTATATTAGCATAGTCACCCACCACACTAGTATATTACCATAGTCACCCACCACACTAGTACATTACCGTAATCACCCATCATACTAGTATATTACCGTAATCACCCATCATACTAGTATATTACCATAGTCACCCACCACACTAGTATATTACCGTAGTCACCCACCACACTACTATATTATCATATTCACCCATCATACTAGTATATTACCATAGTCACCCACCACACTAGTATATTATCGTAGTCACCCATCATACTAGTATATTACCATAGTCACCCACCACACTAGTATATTATCGTAGTCACCCACCACACTAGTATATTACCGTAGTCACCCACCACACTAGTATATTACCGTAGTCACCCACCACACTAGTATATTATCATAGTCACCCATCATACTAGTATATTACCATAGTCACCCACCACACTAGTATATTACCATAGTCACCCACCACACTACTATATTACCGTAATCACCCACCATACTAGTATATTACCATAGTCACCCACCACACTAGTATATTACCATAATCACCCACCACACTAGTATATTACCATAATCACCCACCACACTACAATATTACCGTAGTCTCCCACCACACTAGTATATTATCATAGTCACCCACCACACTAGTATATTACCATAGTCACCCACCACACTAGTATATTATGGTAGTCACCCACCACACTAGTATATTACCATAGTCACCCACCACACTAGTATATTACCATAGTCACCCACCACACTAGTATGTTACCATAGTCACCCACCACACTAGTATATTACCATAGTCACCCATCACACTAGTATATTACCATAGTCACCCGTCACACTAGTATATTACCATAGTCACCCGTCACACTAGTATATTATCATAGTCACCCACCACACTAGTATATTATCATAGTCACCCACCACACTAGTATATTATGGTAGTCACCCACCACACTAGTATATTACCATAGTCACCCACCACACTAGTATATTACCGTAGTCACACACCACACTAGTATATTACCGTAGTCACCCACCACACTAGTATATTACCGTAGTCACCCACCACACTAGTATATTATCATAGTCACCCATCATACTAGTATATTACCATAGTCACCCACCACACTAGTATATTACCATAGTCACCCACCACACTACTATATTACCGTAATCACCCACCATACTAGTATATTACCATAGTCACCCACCACACTACAATATTACCATAGTCACCCACCACACTAGTATATTACCATAATCACCCACCACACTAGTATATTACCATAATCACCCACCACACTACAATATTACCGTAGTCTCCCACCACACTAGTATATTATCATAGTCACCCACCACACTAGTATATTACCATAGTCACCCACCACACTAGTATATTATGGTAGTCACCCACCACACTAGTATATTACCATAGTCACCCACCACACTAGTATATTACCATAGTCACCCACCACACTAGTATGTTACCATAGTCACCCACCACACTAGTATATTACCATAGTCACCCATCACACTAGTATATTACCATAGTCACCCGTCACACTAGTATATTACCATAGTCACCCGTCACACTAGTATATTATCATAGTCACCCGTCACACTAGTATATTATCATAGTCACCCACCACACTAGTATATTATCATAGTCACCCACCACACTAGTATATTATGGTAGTCACCCACCACACTAGTATATTACCATAGTCACCCACCACACTAGTATATTACCGTAGTCACCCACCACACTAGTATATTACCGTAGTCACCCGTCACACTAGTATATTATCATAGTCACCCACCACACTAGTATATTACCATAGTCACCCACCACACTAGTATATTACCATAGTCACCCATCACACTAGTATATTACCATAGTCACCCACCACACTAGTATATTACCATAGTCACCCACCACACTAGTATATTACCATAGTCACCCATCACACTAGTATATTACCATAATCACCCACCACACTAGTATATTATCATAGTCACCCAACACACTAGTATATTACCATAGTCACCCACCACACTAGTATATTACCATAGTCACCCACCACACTAGTATATTACCATAGTCACCCACCACACTAGTATATTACCATAGTCACCCACCACACTAGTATATTACCATAGTCACCCGCCACACTAGTATATTACCATAGTCACCCACCACACTAGTATATTATCATAATCACCCACCACACTAGTATATTACCATAATCACCCATCACAACAGTATACTGCAATAGTAATCAACCACAATGGCATACTACCATAGTCGCCCACTACAATAGTATACTGCCATAGTCACCCACATTTATTACTGTTTAACAGACGACGGGAGGCGGGAACTTTCCGTGAGTACCGGACATGTGTGCTGGGAGCGCGCAGGATAAAGGGGTTAAACAGCCTGACAGCATTGCAATAATAAACAAAAATAAGTTTAAAGGAAATAATAGTAAAACTGAAAATCCCTTATAGCAGGAGTAGGCAACCTTTGAGAGGTGGAACAACATAAAAGAGATCAAAGCTCACTGAGATTTGGCTCCCCTTTTTTAGGAAATTAACTAGCAAGGCCTAATTAAACAGTAAGGAAAACTTAGAAAAATATAATAAATGTTACTGTAAACATATAAACTTAACCTCCCTTAAAAACGGACAATGACAGTCAGTAGAGCAGTGGACAGTGTCAGTAGGGCAGAGGACGACGTGTGGACAGTGTCAGTATTATTATTATTATTATTATTATACAGTATTTATATAGCGCCAAATGGTATGCTCAGCGCTGTACAGTAGCAGGGGGGACAGAACATGAGACAAGACAGTAACAATACAATACACGAGGAGTTCGAGGGCCCTGCTCTTTCGAGCTTACAATCTAGGATGACATGGGATGGTGTTAGTAGGACAGTGGGCGGTGTCAATCAGTAGAATGATGGACAGTGTCAGTAGGGCAGAGGATGGTTTCAGTAGGCAGTGGATGGTGTCAGTAAAGCAGAGACTGTTGTCAGAAGAACACTGGATTGTGTCAGTCAAAAGAGCAGTGGACGGTGTCAATAAGGCAGTGGGTGGTGTCAGTAGAGCAGTAAATGGTGTCAGTCAGTAGCGCAATGGATGGCATCAGTAGGGCAGTGGACTGTGTCAATAGAGCAGTGGATGGTGTCAGCATTTCAGTAGGGCAGTGGACAGTGTCAGTAGAGCAATGGATGGTGTCAGTGTGTCAGTAGGGCAGTGGACAGTGTCAGTAGAGCAATGGATGGTGTCTTGGTTCCATCTGTCCACAGTATATTTTGCCAGTAGTGCTGTGGAACATCCAGGTGCTCTTTTGCAAACTTCAAACGTGCTGCAATATTCTTTTTGGACAGCAATGGCTTCCTCCGTGGTGTCCTCCCATGTACTCCATTCTTGTTTAATGTTTTCCTTATTGTAGATGTGTCAACAAAAATGTTAGCATGTGCCAGAGATTTCTGTAGGTCTTTAGCTGACACTCTGGGATTCTTCTTTACCTCACGCAGCATTCTGCGCTGTGCTCTTGCAGTCATTTTTACAGGACGACCACGCCTAGGGAGAGTAGCAACAGTGCTAAACTTTCTCCATTTGTAGACAGTCTGCCTTACCGTGGACACATGAACATCAAGGCTTTTGGAGATACTTTTGTAACCCTTTCCAGCTTCATGCAAGTCAACAATTCTTGATCGTAGGTCTTCTGAGAGCTCTTTTCTGTGAGGCATGGTTCACATCAGACAGTGCTTCTTGAAACCAGTAAACCCAAAACAGGTGTGTGTTTTTTAAGGGCAGGACAGCTGTCAGCAACACATCCAATATCATCACACTGATTAGAGTCAAGGTTGGCTCACTCCTGGCTCCAATTAGCTCTGGGAGGTCATTAAGATAGGGCCTCACATACTTTGTCCTCCCTGCACTGTGAATGTTTACATGTTATGTGCAATTAAACCATGGCAACATCTAATGTTTGTGTAGTATTATGTTCAGCAGACTGTGTTCTTCTATTGTTGTGACTTAGATGACGTTCAGAGCACATTTTATGCCCAATTCATGCAAAACTCCACGTAATCCCAAAGGGTTCACATACTTTTTCTTGAAACTGTATACATACACAAACAAATAGGGCCATTCATATAACAAAGGCTACTTATACATACCCATAAAGAGAGTATACTAACCAGCAGTCAGGTGAAGTGCAAAGAGGATAGACCCAGTCAATTGGCCTAGAAGATAGAGACAACAAGCCTAAGCAAAATGAAATATAATAATAGTATTTGTGACCACTAGGAAAGTACCCTAAATTCAAAATATGATAGCAACATCATAAAGAACTACAGTGGATACCTACCAGAATCAGAGTGTGATGAATTTTAAGGATCCCATAAATGGTCACGATAGTTGTCTACCAATCCCAGTGCTGCATACACCCAAATAGATCAATAGGCAGGGTCTCAGAGAACAAAATCTAAACAAAAAACACAGTCATTGACCGTGGGGCCTCCTACAGGTCCATAAATAAACAAACTAATTATGGCAGTGTTTCCATACCTACCAAACTGGATGTCATAAGATATAACTCTAGGGATCACATGGAAGATCCCAATGGCTCCATAGCAATGGTAGTACTGCATGCACCCACCACACATCACTACTCATGGTCCCACACAACACATGTCCTCTAGTCCATTACAATGGAAAGCAGGGTACACAGCACACAATATAAAATTACCCTTAGTCACTAACTAAGATGTTAACTACCAGCTATACAAAAGCCCATGCCATTCAAACTTCCAAAAACTACCTGCCAGAATTGCAACATGCAAATATAGACCTTCTCGGATTGCCTTGTTAGTTCCAAACAAATCTGTAGAGCAGACAGCACTGAATGCCTCCAAGCTTGGCTCCATTAATAAAGACCCAACAACCGATCATGCGCTGCAAACCAGCCAATGATAATAGACCAGTCCCAAAGTCATTAAAGCCACCTGGGTATCCGAGAAGAGGAGGTAAACACACAGGACTAACACTTCCCTCCTATCTGCCCATCCAATTCAACATGGGGCACCAAAACAGGCCACCGATTGGCCAACGGGATCACCATAGGTGGTGATCAAAGAGACCGCATTACTTCTGGTGCGCCTGACGTCATACCCGTGCACCGTCCCAGATGGAATTGCACAGCCACGTTGAATCAGAACAGGTGCCAGCATGCAAAGGTCCACAATGCTGATGTCCCCCAAAAAAAGTAAATCCCCGCACAGCAGTAAAACTGGCCATTCGGGGAAACCACCTGCACGACAGTAAAGAGAGCCCCCATTCCCAATCGTTCATATAATAATCATATAACACCATATACTAAAAAACAAACCAGATCATCCAGAATTTTATCAATAAATCAATATGGATTTACAATAAATGTTTAAAGCTACCTGAGATAAAGCCATCCAAAAATGATCTGAAACTCAAGTTATCATTCAATTCAGAACATTGTGTGGACCAGAATTTGTGAATCCAGCAAAATTTATTCCAGTCTCCTCCTCTGGTACCGAGGGATACCTATTCCAAGGCCCAGGAGCAGAGACTAGGTATATGATAATTATGTGTTTGCACCACGTCTTCCAATAGTAGAATATACATTCCCAGTTACAGCAGCATTAATGTGTTCCTTAACTCTTCTCCATAATTTCCTAATAGTCTTACCAATGTAAAAAGCCTCACAAGGACAGGTCATCAAATAGATTACTCCCTTTGTTTGACAATTACCAAATACTTTAGGAGTGAAAATTTGGCCATTCGGTAACTTAACCTTCCCAACAGAGCCTATAAATTGGCAATAGTTACATTTACCACATGGAAAAGTTCCTCTGGGCAGTCCAGATTTTTTGGACTGACTAGAACTAAATGTACTCAAAACTAATTTATCTTTTAAAGATGGTGCTCTAAGATACAGTATGTAATTAGGGGCTCAAGGGGGACAATCTGAGAAATGTTAGGGTCTGAGGTTAACAAATGTCAATATCTTCTAATATATTTAAGCAACAGGGAATGTTGATTTTTATATGAGGTGATAATTCTCAAGGGTTGTTCTTGATTACTGATGCCCTTATTTTTAAACAACAAATCTGTACAGGAATGTTGCAAGGCTTTATTACCCCCAAATTTTGTGTGGCGTGGCCTTCAGGTTAGCACAACAACAGTGCATGAAGAGCTTCATGGAATGGGTTTCCATCGCTGAGCAGTTGCATCCAAGCCGTACATCACCAAGAGCAAGTGCTGGATGCAGTGGTGTAAAGCACACCCCACTGGACTCTAGAGCAGTGGGGACATGTTCTCTGGGCTGACAAATCATGCTTCTCTGTCTGGCAATCCGATGGATATGTCTGGGTTTGGCAGGTGCTAGGAGAACGGTTCTTGCCTGACTGCATTGTGCCAAATGAAAAGTTTGATGGGGGGGGATTATGGTGTGGGGTTCTTTTTAGGGGTTGAGCTTGGCCCCATAGTTCCAGTGAAGGAAACTCTTAAGGCATGAGCATACCAAAACATTTTAGACAATTTCATGCTCTTAACTTTGTGGGAACAGTTTGGGGATGGCTCCTTCTTGTTCCAACATGACTGCACACCAGTGCACAAAGCAAGGTCCATCAACACATGGATGAACGAGTTTGGGATGGAGGAACTTGACTGGCCTGCACAGTCATGACCTCAACCTGATAGAACACCTTTGGGATGAATTAGAGCAGAGACTGAGAGCCAGGCCTTCTTGTCCAACATCAGTTCCTGACCTCACAAAAGCACGTCTGGAAGAATAGTCAAAAATTCCCATAGACACACTCCTAGACCTTGTGGACAGACTTCCCAGAAGAGTTGAAGCTGTTATAGCTGCAAAGGGTGGGCCAACTCACTATTGAGTTCTACAGACTAAGACTGGGATGCCATTAAAATTCATGTGCGTGTAAAGGAAGGCATTCCATTACTTTTGGCAATATAGTGTATAGGACCAGCAATGTACTGGTACATCTCTGAACTTTGAGTGGTTATACCAGGATGATGCAGCTACAGGCATAATCCTGATATTGTTTTTTTTCAGCTGGTGGCTAGCTTTCATGTAAAAGCAATTATAGTGGCTAATTAGCAGCAGGTTGCCTCCAGTCTATGGACTAAGAGAAGCTACAAGCATTTCATCATTTCCGTTTTGCCGGATATAAACAACAACATTTTAAATTTGGCAAAGCATCTGATCACCCCGATCTTGGTGTGAGCAGATGCTGTAAGGACAGAGGAGAGATCTAGAGTCTAATAGATCCCAGATTTCTCAGAACAGAGTACCTGTCACTGCATATTGCTATCACAGGGGATATTTACATTGCATGTGATAACAATAAAAGTGATTTAAAAAAATGAAAAGGACAGTGTAAAAATAAAAAAAGCAAAACAAAAAATTTCACCCCTACCCCCATCCCTATTCTAGCATGCAAAGGCAAACGCAAGCGGCGGTCCCGTATTGGTATGTAAACAGAGATTGCACCATGCATGTGAGGTATCACTGCGAACGTCAGATTGAGGAGAGTAATTCTACACTAGACCTCCTGTGTAAATCTAAAGTGGTGACCTATAAAGACTTTTAAAGCTTCGCCCATGGATATTAACAATTTACGTAGTTTGTTGCCATTGTTGACGTGTGCAATTTTAAAACATGTCATGTTTGGTATCCATTTACTCTGCATAAAATCATCTTTTATATTTTATCAAACAATTATTGGGCAGTATATTGTGTTTTTGTTCTAAAAAGTTTATTTTTTCCAAACAAATTGTGTTTGAAAAATCGCTGCGCAAATACTATGTGACATAAAAAATTTCAATACCCACCCTTTTATTCTCTAGGGCCTAACAAAAAGCGTCAGAAAAGGCTGGTTCTTCTATTGGTTAGAAGAGTGGGTGGTGTGTGGCATAAGCTTCTAATGTTGGCTTTGGAAAGTAGAAGAACCCTTCCCCCCCGCCAAATGACCCCTTTTTGAAAAGTAGACACTCCAAGGTATTTGCTAAGAGGCATGGTGAGTATTTTGCAGATCTCATTTGTTGCCACAAGTTTTTGAAAAATGAAGAAAGAAAACAAAAAATTATTTTTTTTCGTTTCTAAACCCTGCGACAAAAATTATATCTGCAAAATACTCACCATGCCTTTTATCAAATTCTTTGGGTTGTCTACTTTTCAAAAAGGGGTTATTTGGGGGGGGGGGGATGTTTGCACTACCCAGGCCTCTGAAACTGTTAAAAGTGAAGAAGTGACATGAGGAAATTTACCCTTTGAATGCATGGAGGTGGTCACTAGATTTTTGGGGCCTGCATGTAGCTAAGCTGCTAAAACATCTTTCACATGTGGTATTCCCATATTTGGGAGAAGTAGCTGAATGTGTTTTGGAGTGTTATTCCACATATACCCATGTCGTGCGTGAACAATATATATTTTAAGTAACAACTTTGTGTAACACAAAATACTATTTTGTTTGTGAGTTTCCAAAATCTTTGTGGCAAAAAAATAACATCTTCCATGGACTCAACATGCTTCTCAGCAAATTCCTTGGGATGTCTACGTTCCAAAAAGAGGTAATTTGGGGTGGTTTGTGTACTGCCCTGGCATTTTAGCACCTCAAGAAATGATAGGCAGTCAGTAAGTAAAACCTGTGTAAATTCCAGTATAGATATATACCATAGTTTGTAGATGCTATAACTTTCACACAGTGAAAAAAAGGACACAAATTTTGGTTGGGTACAGAGTTGGGTATTAGCAAAAAATGGCCTGATCATTAAGGGGGATAAATCTTTCGGAGGGCTAGTCATTAATTGCACATTGACACCAATGATTGTCAATTACATTTTACCATTAACACATGTAGCGCTTCCCCCTTAAGAGCCGCTGAGTATTTTTGGGTTCCCTATCTGTTCTGAGCTTGTTTTGGAAGTACATCCACAGCTGGCACCACCGTGAAACTTTGACCAGGAGGACTCCCTGGCTATGAACCATAAAATAAAAGCACAGTTTAAGGTGACCAAATATGCTAACTGGTTTAAGGTCAGAGTATAAAGAGTGCTAGCACAACAAGAATGACAGTAGATGTGCATAGAGAAAATTTAAACACTCTAAAAGGTGTAACAAAGTAATCAAGCATACTATCATTTTAAGCAAACCCAAATATCCTGCAGGATCAGAATTTAATCATCAATTCCAGAAGATATCTCTCCCCAAGTGAGCTGAAGTGGACTATCAAAATGCTAGGCTAACTCACTTTTGGGTTCTCAATAGCTAGGAACTGGGTTTAAGTCTTGAAATGAATCTTTTTTTATAAGCAATAATGTCCCCTTTTGTATCACATCAAAGAATGGTGAAAAATCTTCTGTGTGCTTGATGGGGTCCTAGTTGGTGCACATTAAGATTTAGATCCTTTTTGTGTAAGAGCAATATTTCCTGAAGATGCTTTAGCAGCAGAAACAATCCCATTTGAATGGTGTTGAAACTGGTGAGGTCTGTTTAACACAGGAGATGAAGGCAAGAATTGGCTAAAATTGAAGAAAGGGGCAGAAGCAGGCTTCAGCAGAGATTGAACCCCTAAGGATGGTGAACTAGTCCAGTGAAGCAAATTCCTTTAGAGCTGGAAGAGGCTTGAAATTAGATACTAAGTGTAATCCTGTCTGCAGGGGGGCACGTGCTGTAGCCAGAGCCCTGGGGTTTCAGGATAATTGGGAGACACTAAAGCAGTATTCGCAGTACTGAATGGGCCAGGCTGTCTGGGTCTCAATGTGATAATCTATGGTGTAAAGTGTACTGAACTGAACAACTGAAAATAACACAGTCAATTGCAACTTCTGATTATCTGGGTTATGGAACCCTCTCACCCAGTCTGTAGTATTTTCAGCATGAGAAATAGTCTCTCTGTGGGTGAAGTAGTCCTGCTCGTCAGCAATACAAGCGGTCTGCAGTCCCTCTTTCCTTCTCTGCGAGGTGACCCTATCCAGCCTAGATCCCCTGTCCCCTGAGTCCAGCATGGCCTTCTTCACACGCACACACGTCCTCAGCCTTTCGCTATCTACTTCTTTCCTGGAAAGTTCCCAGGCTTCTTAACGACTAGCTTACAGGGCACTTATACCCCCTTCCTGTCCAGGCCAATTTTCAGCTTTCATCGCTGTCACAATTTGAATGACAATTGCGCGGTCATGAAACACTGTACTCATATGACATTTTTATCATTTTTTTTGTGACAGATAGAGCTTTATTTTGGTGGTATTTAATCACCTCTGGGATTTTTATTTTTTGCTAAACAAACCAAAAACCACTGAAAATTTTGAAAGTTTTTGTTTTGTGTTTAGTTTTTGTTATAAAATTTTGTAAATAAGTGATTTTTTTCCTTCACTGATGTGCGCTAATGAGGCTGCAGTGATGGGCACTGATAGGTGGCACTGATGGGCACTGATGAGGAGGCACTGGTAGGTGGCACTGATGGGCATTGACAGGCATGACTGATGGGCACTGAAAGGCAGCACTCATATATGGCACTGATAGGCGGTACTGATAGGTGGCACTGATAGGCAGCACTGACTGGCACTGTTAGGTGGCACTGACTGGCACTTTTAGGTGGCACTGACTGGCACTGTTAGGCAGCACTGACTGGCATTGATAGGCGGCACTGACTGGCACTGATAGGCGGCACTGACTGGCAGCACTGATAGGTAGGACTGACTGGCATTGATAGGTGGCACTGACTGGCGCTGATAGGTGACACTGAAAGGCAGCTCAGATGGGCACTGATATGTGGCATTGATGTGGCACTGATGGGTACTGGCAGGTGGCATTGATGAGCGCTGACAGCTGGCACTGATGGACACTGACAGGTAGCACTTCTGGGGCTACACAGATCATCAGGGCACACTGATCATCAGTGCACGTCCCCTCTTAGTAATGCCGATTACCGGCTCTCCTCTCCTCTCAAGCTGTCAGCGTGACAGATCGTGAGGAGAGAAATGCCAATAACCGGCATTTCCCTATTTACATGTGATCAGCTGTGATTGGACACAGCTGATCACATGACCGAGCCGACATCTTTGGCTCTTTCTGTTGATCGGTGATGCACTGTGTCTGAGGGACACAGCGCAACACCGATCGCCGCGCTGCGCGCTCCCAGAGCCGTGCATGCGCGGTTACAATGGGACAAAGTCATATGACATCCTCCCAGAATGAGAGAACAGCCTTGCGCCCGTCATTACCTTATATGATAAAAATTCCTCACTCATTATCCAACAGTTTTATCACCTCAAGCATCACAGCCTCTGTGAGTGTAGTCTTCCCCCTCCCCAGACTTTGCTTTTGCTGTGTCTTATCTTATCTGTTCTCCTTTTCTTTTCTTTTTTCCTTCAAAAACCAAAACATCTCATCTAACCCTTTGTGATCAGTACTGCTTTGACCTGAAGAAGGGGACACTCCCCGAAAGCTTGTCCTTAAAATTGTATGTTAGTGCAAATAAAAAAAGTATCACGGACAGTACTGAATTGTTTCTGTCGCAAGTGCACTAATACGGCTACAATCACCTCAAGTAAATTCCTTGACAATAATGATACAACCTCTTCTACTCATTGACACTTTTTCTTCAGTGTACCCCCAGGCCACTTTATGGTCACATCAACTTTTAGCTAGAGCCCCACATTTTTCTTCAGGAACCCTCCAAGGTGTTCCTCCTAAATATTTCTAAATGTTAGCAACTATGTGAAAAATGCATATTGACTTTACACACTTTTTAAAATATAAGAAAAATTATTTTACTAAAAGAATAGAGGATGCTTAGAGCAAACTACCAGGAGGAGCAGGGAGTCAGTTAGCAGAAACTGGGTTTAAAGCGGTTTTGAACCTAAAAGCAAACATTTATTATATTGGAGCTTAGCAGTTGTTAGATGTGATAGTTGCATTGGTTTTCTTTTTTAGGCTTTCTTCTCTTTTATCTGCACCTGGTGATCTGACCTGTAAGTCTGTTTTTCAACAGAGCAGGCTGTCCTGCAGATGTAGCAGTTAAAGGGTTGAGAGAAACCATTTATCACTGACAGAGATACTTACGATGGTCAGCTTTTATTTATTTATGTAAAACCTTTGTCTGAAAAGGAAAAAAACTGTTTGCAGTAATTGTATAAAGAGTGTTAGCTTGAGTTTGGCTTCAGTATGTTAGTATATTACATTTTGCTAGTACAACTAACAGATTAAAAATGGCTGCTGTCCAAAGGTTTCTCTGTTACTCCTTCATCCAGAGTATAGGCACCCTAAGGCCTGGTTCTCATATCCGCATTTTTTATGCACTTTGCATTTTGCAGGAAAGCAGTGCATGCCATTTAACATGATTTCCTATGGATCACGTTCACAGCTATGCATTTTTTGCAGGCGTGGTTTATGGAAAGGGTCAGGGACTTCTTTTCTCGCTGCAGTTTGCATTTTTGGTCCAATAGACTTCAATGGAACCTCATACAAAATGCAAGTGCTGAGTTTTGCTTGCGTTTTTGGTGCATTTTAGATGCGTTTTGCATTTTGAACATGCTTCACTACTAACACCTCCTCTTGATAACAGACTTCCCATGCTGCCCTGCAAACTAGGAAGTCAGATACAAGACAAGGCAACATTGTGCAAACTGAAGTGCTCATACAGCTGGAGAGGCCCCGAGCTTATCTATATAGCCCTGGCAACCCAGAGCACAAGAACAAGTCAAAGCAGCAACAGGGATGGGTGGAAATTGCCACAGAACTGTATTCTAGCATTTTGGATTCCTTTACCAAGAAACAGAAAGAAAAATAAAGTGAGTAATATCTGTATTATCAGGTTTCAGTGTAGCTCATGTTTGCTGCACCTTTTTTTTTTGATTACCAAATAAAAAGAAAACGCACAAGTCCAAAATATAATGACTTTTTTAAGATCTTATTTTTTCCTAAAATGTAAAGACAATTTTTTTTCCGTAAGAAACAGTTTTGCAAACTTAACAATGATAATTTCACAACCTTACATAGCAGTATTGTTGTTCACAACAGCAGTAACACAGCAGTAATTTTGTCTTCCAAACCAGGACCAAACATATTAAATAGCCTCAAGTGGCCATGGCACCTGACCATTTGGAGACATGAAATAGGCACAGAATGCATCCCTGATAATGGCACCACTCCTGCTGCCCTGAGGTTCTGGTAAATCTGCACTTGTCATGTTATGGGTAATTGTGTCCTCGTACTGAAATCCATCCCGTTCCTGGATAAAATTATACAGGGCACATGCAGCTTTAACAGCTTTTATAGCATGCTGCATGTTTAGGTGGATGGGAGTGTGCAACAAACGCCAATTATTGGCAAGGATGCCAAAAGCACACTCAACGCCACTATGGGCCCTAGTGAGGCGATAGTTAAACACCTTCCTCTCAACATCCAAGAAGCGACTTGAAAAGGGACTTAGCAGGTGTTGACTGAGGGCAAACGCCTCATCACCAACAAATACATATGGTAGAGCAGGACTCCTTGTTCCTGGTAGCGGACTGTTTGGTGGCAGGGCCAGGTCATTGTTTTGAATTATCTGCCAAAATGAGGAGTGTGAGAAAGTACTTGAGTGTGAGATGCTCCCATAGGACCCAATATCTATGTAAGTGAAACAATAATTGGCATCTGCCACTGCAAATAACACAAATGAAAAATATTTTTTATAGTTATAAAAACTGCTGCCACTAGCTACTGGCTTTATTATGCAAATGTGTTTCCCATCTATTGCACCCAGACAATTTGGGAAATTACAGCGCTCTTGGAACACAGCAGCTATGTTGCACCATTCTTCTACTGTTGGTTTCTTGAAGACCACATCCTGCAGTACCTCCCATGTGACAGCGCAGGTGTCACGGACAATATAGTTTGCAGTTGATTTTCCAACCATAAACTGAAAATGTAGATTGGCTAAAGAATGTCCTGTTGCAAGGTACCTGAAACGAAAAAAGAAAATTTATTTTTTAATGTTTTGCAGTTAAAGAGTTGTGTACAAGATGGCATAGCGTAAAAGTCTCCTACAATAAAAGCTGCGTATGGAACGGCAAGGAGTGGGTCTGGTGCATCAAATTTTACCTCCTTCTAATTTACTAAGGACCTGGAGTTCCACAAACAAATCCTAGAGATGAGAAGGCAAGCTAGGATCATAGCATCTCTACAATAATTTTTGTTTGAAATAAATTCAATATTTTGAATTTTCTAATATTCCTTCTTTTTGTATTTGCAGCACTGAGAGCATCTGGGAATCTCAAGCATGTGCAGAGGACCCTGGGGAGTGTCCTTCATCAACCCTGGACACCCCAACTACTGGTTCATCCATATCCAGGGTGACAGAGGAGATGAGGGGGGAGGAGGAGGAGGTGAAGGAAGAGCTGAGCAGGTCTGCTGGAACACCAATTACATCTTGGAGGGGAGGAGCATCAAGAAGGGTGACTGCACGTCAAAGTGAAAAAATAATGGATACATTAAATGAGCTAGTAGCTCTATTTAAAAACCAAATGTCTTTATCCCAGCAGTACGTAAACACACTAGTCCCATTTGTTGATCAAGTTCCTCTTGACAGACAAGGGGAGATGAGAATTGCAATGATACAGTGCCTGACCTCCTTCATTCCCTCTGCTAACCCACCGCCACCTACAATTTTGCCCCAACAGACACAACCTCAGGCCTTTTATGTGTCATGCATGGTGCTTACCAAAGTCCTGTATGGCCAAATTATCACGCGCCACAATATGGCTATCATGCTTCAGGAACACCTATGGAGCTCATGCCACCACCAGGGCCACTTGTGTGCCGCTTTGTGCCGGAAGGACAAAGTCGGCGCCCAATGTATTCACCTGCCAGTGCTCCCCAGAGATACATGGAACCTACACAGCTCCAACCCCAGCCCCAGTACCTTGAGCAGCAAGATGCCTCCCAGAAGGAACGAGTTTATCAGACCCTGTAGATTTTTTTCATTTTTTTGTACAATGTTATGTAATATTATTTTGGCAACAATGCCATTTTGTGTTTCTTTCTAAAAACAACTTAAAAAAAAAGTTTCAGAAAAACAATTGTTCTAAAGATTTATTGCATTTTATTATTTTATTGCACAAACGTGTATGTAAAAAAATAAAAAAATTTTTTTTTGCAATTTAACCATTTCAATACCGTGCAATTTTACACCTTCCTGCCCAGGCCATTTTTCAGGTTTCAGCGCTCTCACACTTTGGATGACAATTGCGCGGTCATACAACATTGTACCCAAACTAAAATTTTATAATTTTCTTCACACAACTAGAGCTTTCTTTTGGTGGTATTTAATCACCGCTGGGGTTTTTATTTTTTGCTAAATTAACAAAAAAAGACATTTTTCTTTGTTTCTGTTATAAAAGTTTACAAATAAATAATTGTTCTTCAAAAATTTAGGCCGAGATGTATTCTGCTACATGTCTTTGGTGAAAATAACCCAAATTAGGATGTATTATTTAGTTTGTAGGAAAGTTATAGAGTTCACAAACTATGGTATAGATCTGAATATTGATCAATCCTGAAGTACTGACAGCCAATCTAATTTCTTGAGGTCCAAGAATGTCAGAACAGTACAGATATCCCACAAATGACCCCTTTTTGCAGAGTAGACAGTCCGACGTACTTCATAAGAGGCTTGGCGAGTTTTTTGAAGTTGTATTTTTATGTCATAATTTTTCGGAAAATGAAAAAATTAAAAAAATTATTTTCACTATTTTTTTTTTTACATACTGTCACCAGTGCAGTACAGCGTCATCATATAACTGGCATGGCGGTTAACAGGGACACTGACTGGTGACAGTATGAAAAAAAAATATATATATATTTTTTTAATTTGTTTTATTTTTTTATTATATTTAATTTTTTATTACTTTTTTTTTATTTTTTTTAAGATTTCTTTTTCATATTTTACTATGACTAAAGTAGTACAATGTTACCATAGTAACATTGTACTACTTTGGGGAAGTGATCAGTATTTTTTATTTTTTTTTTACACAATTTGCTTATAGCAAAGAATTACTTTGCTATATGCAAGCATTTACCTGAATGAAATCGATTCATTCAGCTTTTTCTTTTTTTTTTGTTTTTTGTGCTTAGCTGTGATTTGGTCACAGCTAATCACATGACATGTGCATGTGATTAGCTGTGACCATTCACAGCTAGGCACTAGTATACAATGGATGGCATCATGAATGAAGCCATCCATTGTATACAACTGTCATGTGACCTGCTGTGATTGGTCACAGCAGGTCACATGGTACCAGCAACGGGAGCCGGTACTTGGATCTGTCATCGGCCGTGTCCGAGGTGCACGGCCCGTGACAGATCCCGCTGCTGCGCCTCTCTGCATTACCGCAAACGGCGCATGTGCGGGAGCACGCCAAATGGCGTGCACCCGGAATGAAGAGGCACATCTGAAGCCGCCAAACGGCCATTGGCCGGGCGGCTAATGGTTAATATATGTTGTGATTATTATTTGTACAGTTTAGAGTATAAACACTTACCTTAATGTGATCATCAGCCTTTCTACTGGTTGGATGGAGTCCCTGTAGAATGTGTTTTTTCGCTCCATATTGCTGCTGAGTAGACCCAGCAATTCATCAAAACTGTTAAAAGAAAAAAGGGTTAGGGAATTAAAAAAAAATCAAAAAAGAAAAAAAAGGTGAAATGAAGAAAAACAAGAGAAGAAACACAAAGCAAGAAAGCATAAGCAAAAAAAAAAATTAAAGGAGATGAGGGGTGGCAGCGGGAGGAGGAGGTTACAACAAACATATGTAGCTACAGGAAAATTTCTAAACTTGTGCTTGCCTTTTTGTAGACACCATGTGTATCGCAAAAATGTGTCCTCGTGTGCTCTCAGATTGTTACACATGATCCAACATTGTCCTCTCTGCTGTCTATTGGCTATCACCGGATGTATCCAATATCTGCGTCTTCTTCTCTGTTCCTCTTCTTCCTCTTCCTGCATGACTGTAGCTGCCATGTGGCAATTGACAGGAATAAGGAGATTGCAGCCATGATGGTGTCAATTCTGCAGCATTACAGATTACAGACAGGAATAAGGAAGTAGAAAAGCTGTCTGACATCCTGTGACATCAATCCAGTGTCTTTTTCTTATTGGCCAACCAAACTTGGGGAAAACAAAAAAACGCAGGCACAAAAACACAAAATGCATCCCAAAATGCACTGCAGAAACGATTCAAACGCTAACTGCATAAGTGTGAACCTGGCGTAATACAGGAGGTATGTTAGATCACCAGCTGGCCAGATCACCAAGTGAATACAGAGGGGAAAAAAGCCTAAAAAACAAACGAATGCAGCCACCAGATCTAATCATTGGTAAGCTCCAATAATTTTATATTTTTGGTGTTGATTTCAAAACCGCATTGATGCTTGAAATAAACAAAAGTCTGTCCTTAGACAAAATGTTTAAAAAGCATAATAAAGCAAACTCGATTAACCACTTGGTCCTTGTCTGCCATTAGACTTTTCTATTTCTGAACTCTGCCATGTTACTATGCTAGCTTTAGCTAGGCGGCTGTTGGAGAGTTTACTATTCATATTCATTTAGGCTTTTTTTCAGTTTTCAAGTTGCTCCTTTCCCAGTAGTTAGTTACCACATGCAAAATATCATAAACATTAAATTGTTATACAAATGAGTTTGTTTTGGGGTCCATGTGAAGTGAATGTAAAGCAAACAGGAATAATCGTGCTCAAAGAACACTACATTAATGTTGACATTCGTTCCTATTTCCCTTGTGAGGGGTCTATCCCTGGGAAAACCATTATTGACACCCTCCATAAGGAGGGAAAGCCTCAAAAGGTAATTGCAAATGAAGTTGGATGTTCCCAAAGTGCTGTATCAAAGCACATTAATAGAAAGTTATGTGGAAGGGAAAAGTGTGGAAGAAAAAGGTGCACAAGCAGCAGGGATGACCGCAGCCTGGAGAGGATTGTCAGGAAAAGGCCATTCAAAAGTGTTGGGGACTTTCACAAGGAGTGGACAGAGGCTGGAGCCAGTGCATCAAGAGCCACCACACACAGACGGATCCTGGACATGGGCTTCAAGGACCCAGAGTATGGAGGAAGAATGGAGAGGCACACACTGCAAGATGCTTGAAGTCCAGTGTGAAGTTTCCACAGTCGGTGTTGATTTGGGGAGCCATGTCATCTGCTGGTGTTGGTCCACTGTGCTTCATTAAGTCCAGGGTCAATGCAGCCTTCTACCAGGAGATTTTGGAGCACTTCATGCTTCCTTCCACAGACGAGCTTTATGGGGATGCTGTCTTCATTTTCCAGCAGGACTTGGCACCTGCCCACACTGCCAAAAGCACCAAAACCTGGTTCAGTGACCGTGGGATTACTGTGCTTGATTGGCCAGCAAACTCGCCTGACCTGAACCCCATAGAGAATCTATGGGGCATTGCCAAGAGAAAGATGAGAGACATGAGACTGAACAATGCAGAAGAGTTGAAGGCCGCTATTGAAGCATCCTGGTCTTCCATAACACCTTAGCAGTGCCACAGGCTGATGACTTCCATGCCACGCTGCATTGAGGCAGTAATTGCTGCAAAAGGGGCCCAAACCAAGTACTGAGTACATATGTATGCTTATACTTTTCAGAGGTCTGATATTGTTCTATGTACAATCCTTGTTTTATTGATTGCATGTAATATTCTAATTTTCTGAGATTGTGGATTTGGGGTTTTCATGAGCTGTAAGCCATAATCATCACAATTATGACAAATCACAGCTTGAACTATCTTGCTTTGCATGTAATGAGTCTATCTCATATATTAGTTTCACCTTTTAAGTTGCATTACTGAAATAAATGAACTTTTGCACAATATTCTAATTTTTCGAGTTTCACCTGTATATCAAACCTTATTATTTTATAACCAATAATAATCATGTAAACTATTAATATGGTTTGATATAGTTATATTGTATGCACAATTGCACTTTGGAATTTTTAAGAGACCACAAGCCCACTTTTTTTTTAAGTACCGTATTTTTCGCTCCATAAGATGCACCTAGGTTTTAGAGGCAAAAAACAAGAAAAAAAAATATTCTGAACCAATGGACTGCAGACATAGTACAGGGGATGACCAGAGACTGCGGACACAGTACAGGAGATGACCAGAGACTGCGGATACAGTACAGGAGATGACCAGAGACTGCGGATACAGTTCAGGAGATGACCAGAGACTGCGGACACAGTACAGGAGATGACCAGAGACTGAGGACATAGTACAGGAGATGACCAGAGACTGAGGACACAGTACAGGAGATGACCAGAGACTGCGGACATAGTACAGGAGATGACCAGAGACTGCGGACACAGTACAGGAGATGACCAGAGACTGCGGACACAGTACAGGAGATGACCAGAAACTGCGGACACAGTACAGGAGATGACCAGAGACTGCGGACACAGTACAGGAGATGACCAGAAACTGCGGACACAGTACAGGAGATGACCAGAGACTGCGGACACAGTACAGGAGATGACCAGAGACTGCGGACACAGTACAGGAGATGACCAGAGACTGCGGACACAGTACAGGGATGGTCAGAGACTGCAGACAAACTAGAGGAGACAGTCAGAGACTGCAGACATAGTACAGGAGATGACCAGAGACTGCGGACACAGTACAGGAGAAGATCAGAGACTGCGGACACAGTACAGGAGATGACCAGAGACTGCGGACATAGTACAGGGAAAATACCAGGGACACAGTACAGATGACCAGAGACTGCAGACAGTGCAGGGAATAACCAGAGACTGCAGACAGTGCAGGGAATGACCAGAGACTGCTGACCTTTGGGGAGGGAGGGGGAGCGGGTACCTGTATTTGACAGGTACCCGCTCCCACTTCCGCGGAGTTGTCCTTCCCTCTTCTTCCCGCGTCGGCTTCTGTGACAGCCGGGTGCCCACTGCGCATGCGCGAGAAGCGCTGCGCTTTGTGAATGGCCTGGCGCCTTTTGGGACCTGTTATGTGTCCCAGAAGACACCGGACCATTCACAAAGCGCAGCACATGCGCAGCGGGCACCCGGCTGTCACAGAGGCCAGCACGGGAAGACTAGAGCGAGGAACAGGTAAGGTCCTGCAGGAGAGAACAGCTGAGCGGCCGGCCCGGGATTCTGACATGGTGGCGGCAGAAATACCGGACCGGTTGCTTTATATTCGCTCCATAAGACGCACTGACATTTTCCCCCCTTTTTTGGGGGGAAAAAAGTGCGTCTTATGGAGCGAAAAATACGGTAGTTGTTTTACATCTAGTATCTAGACCATTGTTTCTCCAAGGCACCCTTTAAAATTCTGCACACTCTCTAGGCCCCCCGTTCTAAAATTTAAAAAACAAATCTAATAATTTTACATAATTCAGCAGCACCCACACACATAGGATGCCCAATATTTGAGGTGAATTATTTTTACAAAGCAAATACACCTTTTCACACTGGTATTGACTAGAATTCCAGCATTTCTCTTCCCCCTCAGTTTCTCTCCCACACTTAGCTAATGTGATGCCAGTGCTGACGGAGAAGCATGTGAGGGGCAAACAAGGATGTCTTTGGACACCCAATGTCCATATCATCAACCTATGCTTCCTTCGAGTGTTAGGATTATGGCTTTGTGTAACAAAAAGGCAAGCCTGATCCACCTGCTGGCTTGTTGGAAATTTTTGGGCAGTTTCTTTTTTTTTTTTAATTTTGCCAAGGCACCCCTGAAGAACCCAGACAGAAAACCAGTGAATTACCTGCTAATCCTCACACCTACACTCTGTGCATTACATAATCCTGACTCTCAAACTATCTGACACCAGCATTCTATGCTTTGCTTAACCTCCCTGGCGGTATGATTATTTCAGATTTTCGGTGCTGAAAGCAGTACCATTATTTTGCATGGAAATTTGGCGTTTTATATTGTAAGCCTGTAATTTTTAGGAATAACTCACTGAAATCTGTCTGAACAAGAGTCTAGTAAACATCCCGGGTAGGATAAAACTTGAAACACAAAATCATAAATTATAACTTAATAAATAATCATAAAAAATCATAATAATAATAAATTTAATTCAATGAAAAAATAAATGAAAGAACCCCTGCGCTTAGATGACCCTAATAGTAATAAAAGCTGCTAACACCTACTATGTACCAATATACCATAAACTAAAAAACTATGAAAATGGTGCAGCGCTGCTAATATTCATTAAGACAATGCATACGAAGCAAATAAAACAACACAAGTAAATCAACCCCCTTGTGACAGCATAAATAGCATATATCAATCACTGGTGTCAAGGTGCAAATTGACACACACTTAGTAAGTGACTAAGGGGTGATAAACAGTCCAATATGAGCACACAGGTGAGGAACTCTTCACACGTGGATGTGTCATACCTGCCACAGGAATCCCAAAACAATCTGAGTGCCCCCTCACCTCCTTGCAATGACCTCAAGGGCCAACCAGCTTTCAACAGATAGTCAGGCAATCTCCTGTTGATCCCTTCAGTATGACCGGAATGATGGTAACTTTAGCCAGACCTCTTCCACCGCTCTAACGACACCTCTATCTTCCACTCAGAGACATAAACCAAACAGGCTCCATAGTGCAATATATCCAATTTATTAAATAAAAACAAAATACCCACTTACATGTAGGCAAACGATCGCACACAGTAATCGGCTGTCCTCCTGACATGCGGCTTCATGGAGTCCCAATATGGCGCGGACGCCGGAAGTGACGTCACCGCGTCCCGGAATAGACAATGAACGTACCAACGCGTTACGTCACGAATATCACGTGACTTCATCAGGGTGACGAAGTGATGAAGTCACGTGATATTCGTGACGTAACGAGTTGGTACGTTCATTGTCTATTCCGGGACGCGGTGACGTCACTTCCGGCGTCCGCGCCATATTGGGACTCCATGAAGCCGCATGTCAGGAGGACAGCCGATTACTGTGTGCGATCGTTTGCCTACATGTAAGTGGGTATTTTGTTTTTATTTAATAAATTGGATATATTGCACTATGGAGTCTGTTTGGTTTATGTCTCTGAGTGGAAGATAGAGGTGTCGTTAGAGCGGTGGAAGAGGTCTGGCTAAAGTTACCATCATTCCGGTCATACTGAAGGGATCAACAGGAGATTGCCTGACTATCTGTTGAAAGCTGGTTGGCCCTTGAGGTCATTGCAAGGAGGTGAGGGGGCACTCAGATTGTTTTGGGATTCCTGTGGCACGTATGACACATCCACGTGTGAAGAGTTCCTCACCTGTGTGCTCATATTGGACTGTTTATCACCCCTTAGTCACTTACTAAGTGTGTGTCAATTTGCACCTTGACACCAGTGATTGATATATGCTATTTATGCTGTCACAAGGGGGTTGATTTACTTGTGTTGTTTTATTTGCTTCGTATGCATTGTCTTAATGAATATTAGCAGCGCTGCACCATTTTCATAGTTTTTTAATAAATTTAATTCAATAATATAATCAAACCAAATACACTGAAATGTGAAATATAGCGCCAAGTTCGCATATCACTGAACAAAGTCGCAAAATTGTTTTCAGTGTCTGATGACGAATTTCCCCACGAATCATTATGACTCAATTCTGCATTTGGTTCTGATTTACTATCGCTGTTCTCTAACTGGTCTAAAACTGCTTTTGACCTAAAGGGAAGCTTTTTGGACGCCATAGACATTTCTCAGCTTCCAGGCAGAAAGAACAGTAAAAATGCAGGCAGGGCACAGGACAAAGCACTCGAGACAAAATGTATGTGAAATGATTTGATACAGTAATGTTTTACTATGTGATTTTAGTGTTTTTAGTGAATGTCAGAGATTTGCCTGTTATCGGCAGTCCTCTCCTCACGCTGACAGCCCATGAGGAGAGGGCAGCGAGTAAGCAACAATCCACACAGGGGACATCTACGCTGATAATCAGGGCACTTATCACCAGTGATGATATGGAGTTGCACGTCAGGTGAAAGTACGAGGGGAGATGACAGTCATTAAATCTTCAATAAATGCACAAGTTTATATTGAGATTGTGGACACTTTTCTTATTCCATCAATTGAAAGGATGTTTGTTGATGATGACATCATTTTTCAGGATGATAACGCATCTTGCCATAGGGCAAAATCCGTGAAAACGTAACTTCGAGAAAGACGTATAATGTCAATTGCATGGCCTGCAAATATTCCGGACCTGAATCCAACTGAAAATCTATGGTCGAAATGAAAGAAATGGTCCATGACAAGGCTCCAACCTGCAAAGCTGATCTGGCAACTGCAATAAGAAAAAGTTGGAGTCGGATTGATGAAGAATAATGTTTGTCGATAGTTAAACAAACTCACTGCCATCCACGACCTCTTTGTCTCCCGCTCCCTCAACCTCCTTGCGATCACCGAATCCTGGATCCAAGCCACTGACTCTACCTCCCCTGTGGCACTCTCCTATGGAGGTCTCATCTGGACCCACTTACCCAGACCCAGCGGTCGAAAAGGTGGTGGGGTTGGTATGCTCCTGTCACCGCTGAGCACCTTCCAAGTCCTCCCTAACCCTCCCTCTCTATCCTTCTCCTCCTTTGAGGCCCACTGCATCCGACTATTCTCTCCAATTAGAGATGAGCGAAGTATTCAAAAATTCGATTCGGCTGATTCAGCGAATTCGAGGAATAAATTCGATTCGATGCGAATATATTCGCTGCGAATTTAACTTATAAAAAGGGTTTCTAGGCTTCAGAGAGCCTTTATATTAGTGCAGAACACTGTACCTTTAATTTAAATGCCCTTGGAGTCTGCTGGGGAAGAGAAATAATACTGTCAGTCAGTATGACATGCAGATGAGTGCCGTCGATCTTAGAATCACTGCACACTTCACTCATTTGGGCAGTCACGGGGCCAAAACCAGAGTGTGGAGCCACAGTGTGGCGGTGGAGGCAGCAGCAATGGGAGGCCATACAGCACCCTATGACAAAAATGGAACCCACCAGCAGTGTGAGGAGACCTGAAAGTGGCACATGGCAGAGTGTGGCGATGGAGACAGCAGCAATGGGAGGCTGTACAGGGACCCATGAGACACTCTGGACCTGGCAGCAGCATGAGGAGGCGGTACAGGGGCCCATGGCAGATTAGGGGCCTGGCAGCAGCAATGGGAGGCCCGTAATCTGCCAGCACCCTATGACAAAATGGAACCCACCAGCAGTGTGAGGAGACCTGAAAGTGGCACATGGCAGAGTGTGGCGATGGAGACAGCAGCAATGGGAGGCCGTACAGGGACCCATGACACACTCTGGACCTGGCAGCAGCAAGAGGAGGCGGTACAGGGGCCCATGGCAGAGTGGCGAAGCGTAAGCAGCTTAAATTGAAGGCCATACAGAGGCCTATGTTAAAAATAATAACATGTTTGGGGCATGATTCATGGCGGATTTAGTCAGTTGTGTCAGGAACTGGTGGTTTGAAATCCAGACTAATCCACGCCTGATTCATTTTCACAAACGTGAGTCTCTCCACACTTTGGGTGGACAGTCGTGTCCTCCGCGGAGTTACAATACCTCCTGCCGCATTAAACACGCGCTCCGATGCCACGCTACTGACACCCTTTCAAGGGCAAATTCAGCTAGTTGGGGCCAAAGGTCAAGTTTCGTTTGCCCAGTAGTCAAGGGGATTGTCTACCTCGGTTGGCAGGGTGCTGTCCAAGTAGGCCCGAGCCTGTTGTTTGAGGTCCTGCTCCAGGTCCACCTGATGCTGCTGCTGCTGCGGCTGGTTAGTAGTTTCCTGCGCTGGTGAAGAAAACTACTCATCATCGACTGCAGACTGAGGCAGCTGCTACTGGTGGAGCTGCCACTGCTCCTACCACCCCACCCCTCCCCTGCTGCCATGGCAGCGGAACGCGAGCGCACAGGGCCCACAGTGTCTGAGGATGGACGTTGGCGCAGAAAGGCAGAGACCAACTGACTACATAGGTGGTTTTTATAGTACGTTATTTTGGCCTCCCTCTCAGCAGGTGTGAAAAAGGCCACCATTTTTGAACGGTAGCGAGGGTCCAACAAGGTGGACAGCCAAAAGTCATCCCTCTGTCTGATGGTTATTATTCGGCTGTCGCTACGCAAGCAACCGAGCATGCTATGGGCCATTTGTGCCAAGGAATGCGAGGGACTCCCTGCCTCCATCTCCACAGCATACTGCCACGGTGCGTCTGGGTCCTCTGTCTCCTCCTCCTCCTCTACCAGATGCTCCTGCTCCTCCACTCCTGTCCGCTGAGTGGAAAAACCACCCATTTCACTCAATAATTCCTGAGCACCAATGTCCTCCTCTACCTCCTCCTCTTCTTCCTGTCCTGCCCCCACAGGGGTCATGTGGCGTTGAGATCTGTGCGCCACGTCTACCGCACCCTGACCAGCCATTGTTAACAGCATTTGTTCCAGGACGTGCAACAGAGGAATGACGTCGTTCATCCCATAGTGTTGCCGACTCACGAATAGCGTGGCCTCCTCAAAGGGCCTGAGCAAGCGGCAGGTGTCACGCATGAGCTGCCAATGGCTGACATCGAAGTTACACAGGGGAGTACCTTTATCCGCTTGTAACATCAGGAAATCGGTGATGGCCTTTCGCTGTTCGTAAAGGCGGTCTAACATGTGTAGGGTTGAATTCCACCTTGTTGCAACGTCGCAGATCAGGCGATGCTGTCGAATTCCGTTCTGCCGCTGCAGCTCAAGGAGGGTGTGCTTTGCGGTGTAGGAATGGCTGAAATGCATGCAAAGTTTACGTGACATTTTAAGGATGTCTTGCAGTGGGATGGTGGATTTTAGGAACCGCTTGACAACCAGATTGAACACGTGAGCCATGCATGGCGCATGGCACAACCTTCCTTGACGCAGAGCAGACACCATGTTCTTTCCATTGTCGGTCAACATGGTTCCGATTTTCAGTTTGCGCGGAGACAGCCATCTGTCGATTTCTCTGTTCATTACACTCAGAAGTTCCTCCCCTGTGTGACTACGTTCACCAAGGCATACCAGGTGCAGCACAGCGTGACACCGTTGCGCCCTGCACATGTGATATGCCGGTCGGGTAATGGGACTTGGCACGGGGGTGGCGGCTGAGGACACGGCGGAAGAAGAGGTGGTAGAGGCGGACATCTTTGCCGGACCAAGAATGTGCAAACGTGGAGGCAAAAGCGGCGTGACCTGTCCAAGTTGCTGGTGCGGCTGTGCCGGCACCACGTTCACCCAGTGGGCCGTAAATGACATGTACTGTCCCTGATTGTAGTTACAGCTCCACACGTCGGCGCTGCCGTGCACTTTGGCAGAGACCGACATGCTCAAAGACTGGCCCACCATCTCTTCTACATGTGAATGCAGGGCTGGCACTGCCTTTTTGGCGAAGAAATGCCGGCTTGGCACTCTCCACCGCGGCGCGGCACAAGCCATCATTTCTCGGAAAGGTGCTGAGTCCACCACTTGGAAAGGGAGGGACTGCAGCACCAGCAACTTGGACAGGAGGACGTTCAGCTTCTGCACCGTCGGGTGCGTGCTCGCAAACTGTTGTCTCTTGGAAACGGATTCCAAGAAAGACTGCTGACGGAATCCGTGAAGAGGAGTAGCAGGAGAAGGAGCATCTGAACGAGCGGAAGATGCCAACGAGTGACAACTCCCCTCAGCAGAGGTGTTGGAGCCTTGACTGGCTGATAGAGGGCGATTGACGTCGGGTGACGGAGCAAGTAACGGAGCGGGTGATGGAGCGGGGGCTGGGGCAGGCAGGGCGGGCGTATCTTTATCACGGTTTTCCCAGGCCACCAAATGGCGACGCTGCATATGCTGCCGCAACGCTGTAGTCCCAACATGGGCCCCCTGGCCACGCTTGACTTTCTGGCCACATAGTCGACATACGGCTACGTTTACTTCCTCGGGCGGCTTGACGAAAAATTGCCACACCGCCGAGTAGGAAACTTTGCCCCCGCTACTCCTCACTGGCTGACTGCTACTTCCTCCGTGCACACCGGCACCACTACTGGCCGTGGTGGTAGGCTGCAGTGGAGCTGGTGCTCTACTCCGTGGCCGTTTGCCTCCACTGACACTGCTGCGACCCTGCTGCCTCCTGGGCAACCCACCGACTGTTTTGCTCACTGCCAAGCTGGCACCCTCTTCTCCTGATGATGCGGAAGCAAAAGCCTGATGACGACGAGGCT
Source organism: Staurois parvus (assembly GCF_062004578.1). Classification (NCBI taxonomy): domain Eukaryota; kingdom Metazoa; phylum Chordata; class Amphibia; order Anura; family Ranidae; genus Staurois; species Staurois parvus. The sequence goes on along the minus strand of NW_028318183.1, from coordinate 7,586,128 downwards.
GCCAAGTGCGATCAGCCTCATCATCATCAATTAGGGTCTCCGCCTCACTACTAGCCCCCTCGGCTGCGTGTGGGTCAGGAGAAAGACCTGTCTCTAGACCGGCTACCGAGCCACTCTCCTCGCCAGTACTTCTTCGCCTGGCTGCTGAAGAGGCGGATGTCTCCCCCCGTTCCTGACCGCCCTCTGTTAGCTCTTCCTCACTGTACAGTGGGGCTGAGCCCACAGCATGCGATACTTCGCTTGGTGAGGGAACACCAAAGGACAGGGGCAGGTAGAGGAAGCGTAATTTCAGTGGGCTTGCTCCCGGGCCATGCCAACTAACGGTTGTGTCTGACGTACCCACCGACCGTTGGCTGTAGGTGTCAGAGGTGACCTGGGAAGAGGAAGACGACCGAGCCAACCAATCGATGACGGCAGGGTTGTCGGTGGAGACACGACCGCTGGATGACACCGGGAGCAATGGCCTCTGGCTGCGACTAGTGCTGCCTCGACCCCTTCCTCTGCTGCCACGTCTGCTCGCTCCTAAAACATTGCCTCCTCTGCCACTCCTCTGCATGTTGTCTGACATACTCTTTAATTCAACGATTCTGTGTCCCTGAGTAACAATTCTGTGTCCCTCAGTAACAATTCTGTGTCTGTCCTTGAGTAACAATTCTGTGTCCCTGAGTAACAATTCTGTGTCCCTGAGTAACAATTCTGTCCCTCAGTAACAATTCTGTGTCCCTGAGTAACAATTCTGTGTCCCTGAGTAACAATTCTGTGTCCCTCAGTAACAATTCTGTGTCCCTCAGTAACAATTCTGTGCCTGTCCCTGAGTAACAATTCTGTGTCCCTCAGTAACAATTCTGTGTCTGTCCCTGAGTAACAATTCTGTGTCCCTGGGTAACAATTCTGTGTCCCTCAGTAACAATTCTGTGTCCCTCAGTAACAATTCTGTGTCTGTCCCTGAGTAACAATTCTGTGTCCCTGAGTAACAATTCTGTGTCCCTCAGTAACAATTCTGTGTCCCTCAGTAACAATTCTGTGTCTGTCCCTGAGTAACAATTCTGTGTCCCTCAGTAACAATTCTGTGTCCCTCAGTAACAATTCTGTGTCTGTCCCTGAGTATCAATTCTGTGTCCCTGAGTAACAATTCTGTGTCCCTGAGTAACAATTCTGTGTCCCTCAGTAACAATTCTGTGTCCCTCAGTAACAATTCTGTGTCCCTGAGTAACAATTCTGTGTCCCTGAGTAACGATTCTGTGTCCCTCAGTAACAATTCTGTGTCCCTCAGTAACAATTCTGTGTCTGTCCCTGAGTAACAATTCTGTGTCCCTCAGTAACAATTCTGTGTCCCTGAGTATCAATTCTGTGTCCCTGAGTAACACTTCTGTGTCCCTGAGTAACATTTCTGTGTCCCTGAGTAACAATTCTGTGTCCCTCAGTAACAATTCTGTGTCCCTCAGTAACAATTCTGTGTCTGTCCCTGAGTAACAATTCTGTGTCCCTCAGTAACAATTCTGTGTCCCTCAGAAACAATTCTGTGTCTGTCCCTGAGTAACAATTCTGTGTCCCTGAGTAACAATTCTGTGTCCCTCAGTAACAATTCTGTGTCCCTCAGTAACAATTCTGTGTCCCTAAGTAACAATTCTGTGTCCCTGAGTAACGATTCTGTGTCCCTCAGTAACAATTCTGTGTCCCTCAGTAACAATTCTGTGTCTGTCCCTGAGTAACAATTCTGTGTCCCTCAGTAACAATTCTGTGTCCCTCAGTAACAATTCTGTCTCCCTCAGTAACAATTCTGTGTCTGTCCCTGAGTAACAATTCTGTGTCCCTGAGTAACAATTCTGTGACCCTCAGTAACAATTCTGTGTCCCTCAGTAACAATTCTGTGTCCCTCAGTAACAATTCTGTGTCTGTCCCTGAGTAACAATTCTGTGTCCCTCAGTAACAATTCTGTGTCCCTCAGTAACAATTCTGTGTCTGTCCCTGAGTAACAATTCTGTGTCCCTCAGTAACAATTCTGTGTCCCTGAGTAACAATTCTGTGTCCCTCAGTAACAATTCTGTGTCCCTCAGTAACAATTCTGTGTCTGTCCCTGAGTATCAATTCTGTGTCCCTGAGTAAGAATTCTGTGTCCCTGAGTAACAATTCTGTGTCCCTCAGTAACAATTCTGTGTCCCTCAGTAGCAATTCTGTGTCCCTGAGTAACAATTCTGTGTCCCCGAGTAACGATTCTGTGTCCCTCAGTAACAATTCTGTGTCTGTCCCTGAGTAACAATTCTGTGTCCCTCAGTAACAATTCTGTGTCCCTGAGTAACAATTCTGTGTCCCTTAGTAACAATTCTGTGTCCCTCAGTAACAATTCTGTGTCCCTCAGTAACAATTCTGTGTCTGTCCCTGAGTAACAATTCTGTGTCTGTCCCTGAGTAACAATTCTGTGTCCCTCAGTAACAATTCTGTGTCCCTCAGTAACAATTCTGTGTCCCTCAGTAACAATTCTGTGTCTGTCCCTGAGTAACAATTCTGTGTCTGTCCCTGAGTAACAATTCTGTGTCCCTAAGTAACGGTTTTGTGTCCCTAAGTAACGGTTCTGTGTCCCTAAGTAACGATTGTGTGTCCCTAAGTAACGGTTCTGTGTCCCTAAGTAACGATTCTGTGTCCCTAAGTAACGGTTCTGTGTCCCTAAGTAACGGTTCTGTGTCCCTAAGTAACGATTCTGTGTCCCTAATACAGAGAGATCTGTCTCTCTTGAATGACCAGAGGCAAATGGAGAATTGTAAGATGGCCGCAATTTATAGCTCCACTATTACACAGTGCTGGCTGGCTGGCTGCTGATTGGCTAATGCGATCACATGTCATGAATGAATGCATTATGGGTCAGCGCGCCTTGTCTGCACGCCTTCCCAGAGATCCCTGCTCCGTCGCCGCACATGTTGCCGCCATTTTTGGAAAAATTTCGATTCGCGCATCCGAAGTCTGCTAATTTTCGGAATTTTTCTAATATTCGAAACGAATTCCACTTCGCCGAGTTCGATTCGCTCATCTCTATCTCCAATCCCTCTGAGGATTGCAGTAATCTATCGGCCTCCTGGACCCGTGTCCCGCTTCCTCGACGACTTCTCCGCCTGGCTACCCTTCTTTCTCTCCTCCGAGCTACCCACCATCATCCTCGGAGACTTCAACATCCCTATCAACATCAATAACCCGGCTACATCCCAACTCCTCCACTTAACCTCTTCTTTTGCACTCGCACAGTGTACAGTATACAGTCCACCACCCACTCCGACGGGAACACCCTGGACCTTGTTTTCTCTCATCTCTGCACTCCACACAACCTTACAAACACCCCCTTTCCTCTCTCTGATCACAACCTCATTACCTTCTCCGTCTCCTCGTCCCCAAATACCTACCCCTCCAAACGTCAAACTATCACCAGCCGAAACCTCCGCAACTTGAACCCTTTCCACTCTGCAGCTGACCAACTTTACGACAGTATCCTTCCCCTGTCCTGCCCTGACCTGGCCACTACTGTTTATAACAACTCGCTATCAGCCGCTCTAGACTTGTTAGCACCCCTAACTACACGAAGCATTAGACCCCGACCGCTTCAACCCTGACAGACTGACCATACCAAAAATCTCAAACAACGCAGTCGTGCGCTGGAGCGACTATGGTGCAAAACCAGATCCCAACAAGCGGTCACCCGATATAAATCTGCCTTCCTCACCTACACTTCCTCCCTTCACGCTGCCAAGCAAGCCTACTTTGTTACCCTCATTAGTACCCTATCCTCCAGGCCTCGCCGGCTCTTCTCTACTTTTAACTCTCTACTCTCTCCACCCCTACCTCTACCCAGTACCTCACTCACCGCCCACGAGATTGCTAACCACTTCAAAAACAAGATTGACGCAATTCGTAGGGACATCGCCACTGCTCAGACTTCCACCTCACCTAGCATCCCTCACACAAAACCCGCCTCAACACTCCTCTCCTTCGACCTCGCAACTGCTCTGACTTCCACCCCATCTAGCATTCCTCACACTAAAACCCCCTTAACACTCTACTCCTTCGACCTTGCTACCACTGAAGAGGTCTCTAAGGTCTTCTCTGAAGCCCGCCTCACCACCTGCCCCCTTGACCCTGTCCGCTCACAACTCCTACGATCACCCTCCTCCTCCATCCTACGCTCCCTCACTCATATCTTGAATCTCTCCCTCTCTACTGGCTCATTCCCCTCCCCTCTGAAGCACGCGCACATCACTCCCATACTTGAAAAACCCTCACTGGATCCCACCGACCTGAACAACTTTAGACCCATCTCCCTCATGCCATTTACATCCAAACTCCTTGCGTGCTTAGTTTATAATCGCCTGAGTTACCATCTCGCCGACAACAACCTCCTCAATCCTCTACAGTCTGGCTTCCGCCCCCTACACTCCACCGAAACTGCCCTACTCAAACTTACTAACGACCGGCTAACCGCCAAAGCTAATGGCCACTATTCAGTGCTCCTACTCCTCGACCTCTACGCAGCTTTCAACATGGTTGACCACCCCCTCCTCCTCATAAAACTACACTCTCTTGGTCTCAGAGACTCCGCTCTCTCCTGGCTCTCTTCCTATCTATCACAGCGCTCCTTCAGTGTTACCTATAATGCTTCCACCTCTCCTTCACTCCCCCTCTCTGTTGGGGTCCCTCAAGGTTCTGTCCTCGGGCCCCTTCTCTTCCCCATCTACACCTCCTCCCTTGGCCAACTGATACACTCTCACGGCTTCAACTACCATCTCTATGCCGACGACACGCAAATCTATTTCTCCACCCCTCTCCTCACCCCTTCATTCTCTGCCCGTATCACAAGCCTACTGAACGACATATAGGATTGGATGTCACTCCACTTCCTCAAACTAAATCTTTCCAAAACCAAGCTCCTAGTTTTCCCCCCAGCCCGCGCCCCCCCCCCGACTTCTCCATCACGATCAAAAACGCCACCCTCAGTCCCACCCCGCAAGCCAGAGTACTAGGTATCATCCTAAACTCCAATCTGTCCTTCCAGCCTCAGGTCCAATCGCTGACAAACTCCTGTAGACTCCACCTCCGCAACATCTCCAAAATACGTCCGTTCCTAACCCCGGAAACTACTAAGCAACTCATTCACTCCCTTATTATATCACGACTTGACTACTGTAACTCCCTCCTCACCAACTTACCTCACCGCAGGCTATCCCCACTTCAGTCTATCCTGAATACTGCGGCCAGACTCATCCACCTTACTAACCGCTCCGTATCTGCCACCCTTCTCTGCCAATCCCTCCACTGGCTTCCGATTGCCCAACAGATAAAATTCAAAATGCTAACATTGACATACAAAGCTGATCATAACACTGCCCCAAACTACATCACCAATCTGATATCCAAATACCACCCAAAACGTACTCTCCGCTCCTCACTAGTTCCCTGGTCTCCTCCTCCCATGCCCATCTCCAGGACTTCTCCAGGGCTTCCCCCATCCTCTGGAACTCCCTACCCCAATCCATCAGACTATCACCTACTCTCCTCCCCTTTAGGTGCACCCTGAAAACCCATCTCTTCAGGGAAGCCTACCCCGCCCTCAGCTAATTGCCGATCTCCTCCACTCTTCCTTCCACTCCATCCCCCACAGCTATTTCTTCCTGTACCACTATCCCCTCCCTCCTAGATTGTAAGCTCCAAGGAGCAGGGCCCTCGAACCCCACGTGTATTGAATTATATTGTTATTGTACTGTCTCGTGTACTGTCTCCCATTATAATGTACAGCGCTGAGCAAACTCTTGGCGCTATATAAATCCTGTATAATAATAATAATAATAATAAAAAATCCATGCCTCAGAGAATTCAAACTGTTATAAAAGCCAGAGGTGGTACTACAAAGTACTAGTGCTCTACTGTAGTGTTTTTTTCATGATTCCATAACATTTTCCTCAGAATTGAGTGATTCCATATTTTTTTGCAGTTGCAACAGACTACAGTTTTCTTTCTTTTTTATTTTTTAAGTGTTTCTTAAAGCCAGAAGGTTGGAATGTTAAATGAAAATCGTTTTGAGGCATGTCTGTGATTTGTTTTTTTTTTCTACACAAATATTTATGCAAACATCAACAGTAGAGATGAGCGAAGTATTCAAAAATTTGATTCGACTGATTCGGCGAATTCGTGGAAAAATTTTGATTCGAGTCGAATATATTCGCTGCGAATTTAACTTATAAAAGGGTGTTTCTAGGCTTCATAGAGCCTTTATATTAGTGCAGAACACTGTACCTTTAATTTAAATGCCCTTGGAGTCTGCTGGGGAAGAGAAATAATACTGACAGTCAGTATGACATGCAGATGAGTGCCGTCGATCTTAGAATCACCGCACACTTCACTCATTTGGGCAGTCACGGGGCCAAAACCAGAGTGTGGAGCCACAGTGTGGCGGTGGAGGCAGCAGCAATGGGAGGCCATACAGCACCCTATGACAAAAATGGAAACCACCAGCAGTGTGAGGAGACCTGAAAGTGGCACATGGCAGAGTGTGGCGATGGAGACAGCAGCAATTGGAGGCCGTACAGGGACCCATGACACACTCTGGACCTGGCAGCAGCATGAGGTCCATGACAGATGCCCATGACAGATTACGGGCCTGGCAGCAGCATGAGGAGTTGGTACGGGGGCCCATGGCAGATTACGGGCCTGGCAGCAGCAATGGGAGGCCGTACAGGGACCCATGACACACTCTGGACCTGGCAGCAGCATGAGGAGGCGGTACAGGGGCCCATGACAGATTACGGGCCTGGCAGAAGCATGAGGAGTCGGTACGGGGGCCCATGACACACTCTGGACCTGGCAGCAGCATGAGGAGGCGGTACAGGGGCGCATGACAGATTACGAGCCTGGCAGCAGCAACTTGGACAGGAGGACGTTCAGCTTCTGCACCGTCGGGTGCGTGCTCGCAAACTGTTGTCTCTTGGAAACGGATTCCAAGAAAGACTGCTGACGGAATCCGTGAAGAGGAGTAGCAGGAGAAGGAGCATCTGAACGAGCGGAATATGCCAAAAAGCGACAACAGGGGCCCATGACAGATTACGGGCCTGGCAGCAGCATGAGGAGTCGGTACGGGGGCCCATGGCAGATTAGGGGCCTGGCAGCAGCTATGGGAGGCCCGTAATCTGCCAGCACCCTATGACAAAAAATGGAACACACCAGCAGAGTGAGGAGACCTGAAAGTGGCACATGGCAGAGTGTGGCGATGGAGACAGCAGCTATGGGAGGCCGTACAGGGACCCATGAGAGACTCTGGACCTGGCAGCAGCATGAGGAGGCGGTATAGGGGCCCATGGCAGATTAGGGGCCTGGCAGCAGCTATGGGAGGCCTGTAATCTGCCAGCACCCTATGACAAAAAATGGAACACACCAGCAGTGTGAGGAGACCTGAAAGTGGCACATGGCAGAGTGTGGCGATGGAGACAGCAGCAATGGGAGGCCGTACAGGGACCCATGAGAGACTCTGGACTTGGCAGCAGCATGAGGAGGCGGTATAGGGGCCCATGGCAGATTAGGGGCCTGGCAGCAGCTATGGGAGGCCCGTAATCTGCCAGCACCCTATGACAAAAAATGGAACACACCAGCAGTGTGAGGAGACCTGAAAGTGGCACATGTTTGGGGCATGATTCATGGCGGATTTAGTCAGTTGTGTCAGGAACTGGTGGTTTGAAATCCAGACTAATCCACGCCTGATTCATTTTCACAAACGTGAGTCTCTCCACACTTTGGGTGGACAGTTGTGTCCTCCGCGGAGTTACAATACCTCCTGCCGCACTAAACACGCGCTCCGATGCCACGCTACTGGCCGGGCATGACAGCCTTTCAAGGGCAAATTCAGCTAGTTGGGGCCAAAGGTCAAGTTTCGTTGCCCAGTAGTCAAGGGGATTGTCTACCTCGGTTGGCAGGGTGCTGTCCAAGTAGGCAAGTAGGCCCAAGCCTGTTGTTTGAGGTCCTGCTCCAGGTCCACCTGATGCTGCTGCTGCTGCGGCTGGTTAGTAGTTTCCTCACTGCGCTGGTGAAGAAAGCTACTCATCATCGACTGCAGACTGAGGCAGCCGCTGCTGGTGGAGCTGCCACTGCTCCTACCACCCCTCCCCTCCCCTGCTGCCATGGCAGCGGAACGCGAGCGCACAGGGCCCACAGTGTCTGAGGATGGACATTGGCGCACAAAGGCAGAGACCAGCTGACTACATAGGTGGTTTTTATAGTACGTTATTTTGGCCTCCCTCTCAGCAGGTGTGAAAAAGGCCACCACTTTTGAACGGTAGCGAGGGTCCAACAAGGTGGACAGCCAAAAGTCATCCCTCTGTCTGATGGTTATTATTCGGCTGTCGCTACGCAAGCAACCGAGCATGCTATGGGCCATTTGTGCCAAGGAATGCGAGGGACTCCCTGCCTCCATCTCCACAGCATACTTCCACGGTGCATCTGGGTCCTCTGTCTCCTCCTCCTCCTCCTCTACCAGATGCTCCTGCTCCTCCACTCCTGTCCGCTGAGTGGAAAAACCACCCATTTCACTCAATAATTCCTGAGCACCAATGTCCTCCTCTACCTCCTCCTCTTCTTCCTGTCCTGCCCCCACAGGGGTCATGTGGCGTTGAGATCTGTGCGCCACGTCTACCGCACCCTGACCAGCCATTGTTAACAGCATTTGTTCCAGGACGTGCAACAGAGGAATGACGTCGTTCATCCCATAGTCCTGCCGACTCACGAATAGCGTGGCCTCCTCAAAGGGCCTGAGCAAGCGCAGGTGTCACGCATGAGCTGCCAATGGCTGACATCTAAGTTACACAGGGAGTACCTTTATCCGCTTTTAACATCAGGAAATCTGTGATGGCCTTTCGCTGTTCGTAAAGGCGGTCTAACATATGTAGGGTTGAATTCCACCTTGTTGCAACGTCACAGCATGAGGAGTCGGTACGGGGGCCCATGGCAGATTACGGGCCTGGCAGCAGCAATGGGAGGCCCGTAATCTGCCAGCACCCTATGACAAAAAATGTAACACACCAGCAGTGTGAGGAGACCTGAAAGTGGCACATGGCAGAGTGTGGCGATGGAGACAGCAGCAATGGGAGGCCGTACAGGGACCCATGAGAGACTCTGGACCAGGCAGCAGCATGAGGAGGTGGTATAGGGGCCCATGGCAGATTAGGGGCCTGGCAGCAGCTATGGGAGGCCCGTAATCTGCCAGCACCCTATGACAAAAAATGGAACACACCAGCAGTGTGAGGAGACCTGAAAGTGGCACATGGCAGAGTGTGGCGATGGAGACAGCAGCAATGGGAGGCCGTACAGGGACCCATGAGAGACTCTGGACTTGGCAGCAGCATGAGGAGGCGGTATAGGGGCCCATGGCAGATTACGGGCCTGGCAGCAGCTATGGGAGGCCCGTAATCTGCCAGCACCCTATGACAAAAAATGGAACACACCAGCAGTGTGAGGAGACCTGAAAGTGGCACATGGCAGAGTGTGGCGATGGAGACAGCAGCAATGGGAGGCCGTACAGGGACCCATGAGAGACTCTGGACTTGGCAGCAGCATGAGGAGGCGGTATAGGGGCCCATGGCAGATTAGGGGCCTGGCAGCAGCTATGGGAGGCCCGTAATCTGCTAGCACCCTATGACAAAAAATGGAACACACCAGCAGTGTGAGGAGACATGAAAGTGGCACATGGCAGAGTGTGGCGATGGAGACAGCAGCAATGGGAGGCCGTACAGGGACCCATGAGAGACTCTGGACTTGGCAGCAGCATGAGGAGGCGGTATAGGGGCCCATGGCAGATTAGGGGCCTGGCAGCAGCTATAGGAGGCCCGTAATCTGCCAGCACCCTATGACAAAAAATGGAACACACCAGCAGTGTGAGGAGACCTGAAAGTGGCACATGGCATGAGACACTGTGGACCTGGCAGCAGCATGAGGAGGCGGTACAGGGGCCCATGGCAGATTAGGGGCCTGGCAGCAGCTATGGGAGGCCCGTAATCTGCCAGCACCCTATGACAAAAAATGGAACACACCAGCAGTGTGAGGAGACCTGAAAGTGGCACATGTTTGGGGCATGATTCATGGCGGATTTAGTCAGTTGTGTCAGGAACTGGTGGTTTGAAATCCAGACTAATCCACGCCAGATTCATTTTCACAAACGTGAGTCTCTCCACACTTTGGGTGGACAGTCGTGTCCTCCGCGGAGTTACAATACCTCCTGCCGCACTAAACACGCGCTCCGATGTCACGCTACTGGCCGGGCATGACAGCCTTTCAAGGGCAAATTCAGCTAGTTGGGGCCAGAGGTCAAGTTTCGTTGCCCAGTAGTCAAGGGGATTGTCTACCTCGGTTGGCAGGGTGCTGTCCAAGTAGGCCCAAGCCTGTTGTTTGAGGTCCTGCTCCAGGTCCACCTGATGCTGCTGCTGCTGCGGCTGGTTAGTAGTTTCCTCACTGCGCTGGTGAAGAAAGCTACTCATCATCGACTGCAGACTGAGGCAGCCGCTGCTGGTGGAGCTGCCACTGCTCCTACCACCCCACCCCTCCTTTGCTGCCATGGCAGCGGAACGCGAGCGCACAGGGCCCACAGTGTCTGAGGATGGACATTGGCGCACAAAGGCAGAGACCAGCTGACTACATAGGTGGTTTTTATAGTACGTTATTTTGGCCTCCCTCTCAGCAGGTGTGAAAAAGGCCACCATTTTTGAACGGTAGCGAGGGTCCAACAAGGTGGACAGCCAAAAGTCATCCCTCTGACAAAAGGGCCTGAGCAAGCGGCAGGTGTCACGCATGAGCTGCCAATGGCTGACATCGAAGTTACACAGGGGAGTACCTTTATCCGCTTGTAACATCAGGAAATCGGTGATGGCCTTTCGCTGTTCGTAAAGGCGGTCTAACATGTGTAGGGTTGAATTCCACCTTGTTGCAACGTCGCAGATCAGGCGATGCTGTGGAATTCCGTTCTGCCGCTGCAGCTCAAGGAGGGTGTGCTTTGCGGTGTAGGAATGGCTGAAATGCATGCAAAGTTTACGTGACATTTTAAGGATGTCTTGCAGTGGGATGGTGGATTTTAGGAACCGCTTGACAACCAGATTGAACACGTGAGCCATGCATGGCGCATGGCACAACCTTCCTTGACGCAGAGCAGACACCATTTTCTTTCCGTTGTCGGTCAACATGGTTCCGATTTTCAGTTTGCGCGGAGACAGCCATCTGTCGATTTCTCTGTTCATTACACTGAGAAGTTCCTCCCCTGTGTGACTACGTTCGCCTGGACCTGGCAGCAGCATGAGGAGGCGGTACAGGGGCCCATGGCAGATTACGGGCCTGACAGCAGCTATGGGAGGCCCGTAATCTGCCAGCACCCTATGACAAAAAATGGAACACACCAGCAGTGTGTGAGGAGACCTGAAAGTGGCACATGGCAGAGTGTGGCGATGGAGACAGCAGCAATGGGAGGCCGTACAGGGACCCATGAGAGACTCTGGACCTGGCAGCAGCATGAGGAGGCGGTACAGGAGCCCATGGCAGATTAGGGGCCTGGCAGCAGCTATGGGAGGCCCGTAATCTGACAGCACCCTATGACAAAAAATTGAACACACCAGCAGTGTGAGGAGACCTGAAAGTGGCACATGGCATGAGACACTGTGGACCTGGCAGCAGCATGAGGAGGCGGTACAGGGGCCCATGGCAGATTAGGGGCCTGGCAGCAGCTATGGGAGGCCCGTAATCTGCCAGCACCCTATGTCAAAAAATTGAACACACCAGCAGTGTGTGAGGAGACCTGAAAGTGGCACATGGCAGAGTGTGGCGATGGAGACAGCAGCAATGGGAGGCCGTACAGGGACCCATGAGACACTCTGGACCTGGCAGCAGCATGAGGAGGCGGTACAGGGGCCCATGGCAGATTACGGGCCTGGCAGCAGCTATGGGAGGCCCGTAATCTGCCAGCACCCTATGACAAAAAATGGAACACACCAGCAGTGTGTGAGGAGACCTGAAAGTGGCACATGGCAGAGTGTGGCGATGGAGACAGCAGCAATGGGAGGCCGTACAGGGACCCATGAGAGACTCTGGACCTGGCAGCAGCATGAGGAGGCGGTACAGGGGCCCATGGCAGATTAGGGGCCTGGCAGCAGCTATGGGAGGCCCGTAATCTGCCAGCACCCTATGACAAAAAATTGAACACACCAGCAGTGTGAGGAGACCTGAAAGTGGCACATGGCATGAGACACTGTGGACCTGGCAGCAGCATGAGGAGGCGGTACAGGGGCCCATGGCAGATAAGGGGCCTGGCAGCAGCTATGGGAGGCCCGTAATCTGCCAGCACCCTATGTCAAAAAATTGAACACACCAGCAGTGTGTGAGGAGACCTGAAAGTGGCACATGGCAGAGTGTGGCGATGGAGACAGCAGCAATGGGAGGCTGTACAGGGACCCATGAGAGACTCTGGACTTGGCAGCAGCATGAGGAGGCGGTATAGGGGCCCATGGCAGATTAGGGGCCTGGCAGCAGCTATGGGAGGCCCGTAATCTGCCAGCACCCTATGACAAAAAATGGAACACACCAGCAGTGTGAGGAGACCTGAAAGTGGCACATGGCATGAGACACTGTGGACCTGGCAGCAGCATGAGGAGGCGGTACAGGGGCCCATGGCAGATTAGGGGCCTGGCAGCAGCTATGGGAGGCCCGTAATCTGCCAGCACCCTATGACAAAAAATGGAACACACCAGCAGTGTGAGGAGACCTGAAAGTGGCACATGGCAGAGTGTGGCGATGGAGACAGCAGCAATGGGAGGCCGTACAGGGACCCATGAGACACTCTGGACCTGGCAGCAGCATGAGGAGGCGGTATAGGGGCCCATGGCAGATTAGGGGCCTGGCAGCAGCTATGGGAGGCCCGTAATCTGCCAGCACCCTATGTTAAAAAATTGAACACACCAGCAGTGTGTGAGGAGACCTGAAAGTGGCACATGGCAGAGTGTGGCGATGGAGACAGCAGCAATGGGAGGCCGTACAGGGACCCATGAGAAACTCTGGACTTGGCAGCAGCATGAGGAGGCGGTATAGGGGCCCATGGCAGATTAGGGGCCTGGCAGCAGCTATGGGAGGCCCGTAATCTGCCAGCACGCTATGTCAAAAAATTGAACACACCAGCAGTGTGAGGAGACCTGAAAGTGGCACATGGCATGAGACACTGTGGACCTGGCAGCAGCATGAGGAGGCGGTACAGGGGCCCATGGCAGATTAGGGGCCTGGCAGCAGCTATGGGAGGCCCGTAATCTGCCAGCACCCTATGTCAAAAAATTGAACACACCAGCAGTGTGTGAGGAGACCTGAAAGTGGCACATGGCAGAGTGTGGCGATGGAGACAGCAGCAATGGGAGGCCGTACAGGGACCCATGAGAGACTCTGGACTTCGCAGCAGCATGAGGAGGCGGTATAGGGGCCCATGGCAGATTAGGGGCCTGGCAGCAGCTATGGGAGGCCCGTAATCTGCCAGCACCCTATGACAAAAAATTGAACACACCAGCAGTGTGAGGAGACCTGAAAGTGGCACATGGCATGAGACACTGTGGACCTGGCAGCAGCATGAGGAGGCGGTACAGGGGCCCATGGCAGATTAGGGGCCTGGCAGCAGCTATGGGAGGCCCATAATCTGCCAGCACCCTATGACAAAAAATGGAACACACCAGCAGTGTGTGAGGAGACCTGAAAGTGGCACATGGCAGAGTGTGGCGATGGAGACAACCCACCGACTGTTTTGCTCGCTGCCAAGCTGCCACCCTCTTCTCCTGATGATGCGGAAGCATTAGCCTGATGACGACGAGGCTGCCAAGTGCGATCAGCCTCATCATCATCAATTAGGGTCTCCGCCTCACTACTAGCCCCCTCGGCTGCGTGTGGGTCAGGAGACAGACCTTTCTCTAGACCGGCTACTGAGCCACTCTCCTCGCCACTACTTCTTCGCCTGGCTGCTGAAGAGGCGGATGTCTCCCCCCGTTCCTGACCGCCCTCTGTTAGCTCTTCCTCACTGTACTGGATGACACCGGGAGCACTGGCCTCTGGCTGCGAATAGTGCTGCCTCGACCCCTTCCTCTGCTGCCACGTCTGCTTGCTCCTAAAACATTGCCTCCTCTGCCACTCCTCTGCATGTTGTCTGACATACTCTTTAATTAAACGATTCTGTGTCCCTGAGTAACAATTCTGTGTCTGTCCCTGAGTAACAATTCTGTGTCCCTGAGTAACGTTTCTGTGGCCCTAAGTAACAGTTCTGTGGACCTCAGTAACAATTCTGTGTCCCTCAGTAACAATTCTGTGTCCCTCAGTAACAATTCTGTGTCCCTCAGTAACAATTCTGTGTCTGTCCCTGAGTAACAATTCTGTGTCTGTCCCTGAGTAACAATTCTGTGTCCCTGAGTAACATTTCTGTGGCCCTAAGTAACAGTTCTGTGGCCCTCAGTAACAATTCTGTGTCCCTCAGTAACAATTCTGTGTCTGTCCCTGAGTAACAATTCTGTGTCCCTGAGTAACAATTCTGTGTCCCTCAGTAACAATTCTGTGTCCCTCAGTAACAATTCTGTGTCTGTCCCTGAGTAACAATTCTGTGTCTGTCCCTGAGTAACAATTCTGTGTCCCTGAGTAACGTTTCTGTGGCCCTAAGTAACAGTTCTGTGGCCCTCAGTAACAATTCTGTGTCCCTCAGTAACAATTCTGTGTCTGTCCCTGAGTAACAATTCTGTGTCTGTCCCTGAGTAACAATTCTGTGTCCCTCAGTAACAATTCTGTGTCCCTGAGTAACAATTCTGTGTCCCTCAGTAACAATTCTGTGTCCCTCAGTAACAATTCTGTGTCCCTGAGTAACAATTCTGTGTCTGTCCCTAAGTAAGAATTCTGTGTCTGTCCCTGAGTAACAATTCTGTGTCCCTAAGTAACGTTTCTGTGGCCCTAAGTAACGTTTCTGTGGCCCTAAGTAACGTTTCTGTAGCCCTAAGTAACGATTCTGTGGCCCTAAGTAACGTTTCTGTGGCCCTAAGTAACGTTTCTGTGGCCCTAAGTAACGATTCTGTGGCCCTAAGTAACGTTTCTGTAGCCCTAAGTAACGTTTCTGTGGCCCTAAGTAACGTTTCTGTGGCCCTAAGTAACAGTTCTGTGGCCCTCAGTAACAGTTCTGTGGCCCTCAGTAACAATTCTGTGTCCCTCAGTAACAATTCTGTGTCTGTCCCTGAGTAACAATTCTGTGTCCCTAAGTAACGTTTCTGTGTCCCTAAGTAACGTTTCTGTGTCCCTAAGTAACGATTCTGTGGCCCTAAGTAACGATTCTGTGGCCCTAAGTAACGTTTCTGTGGCCCTAAGTAACGTTTCTGTGGCCCTAAGTAACGGTTCTGTAGCCCTAAGTAACGTTTCTGTGGCCCTAAGTAACGTTTCTGTGGCCCTAAGTAACGGTTCTGTGTCCCTCAGTAACAATTCTGTATCCCTCAGTAACAATTCTGTGTCTGTCCCTGAGTAACAATTCTGTGGCCCTAAGTAACGTTTCTGTGGCCCTAAATAACGGTTCTGTGGCCCTCAGTAACAATTCTGTGTCCCTCAGTAACAATTCACTGTCTGTCCCTAAGTAACAATTCTGTGGCCCTAAGTAAAGTTTCTGTGGCCCTATGTAACGTTTCTGTGTCCCTAAGTAACGATTCTGTGGCCCTAAGTAACGATTCTGTGGCCCTAAGTAACGTTTCTGTAGCCCTAAGTAACGTTTCTGTAGCCCTAAGTAACGTTTCTGTGGCCCTAAGTAACGGTTCTGTGGCCCTCAGTAACAATTCTGTTGCCCTCAGTAACAATTCTGTTTCTGTCCCTAAGTAACAATTCTGTGGCCCTAAGTAACGTTTCTGTGGCCCTCAGTAACAAATCTGTGTCCCTCAGTAACAATTCTGTGTCTGTCCCTAAGTAACGATTCTGTGGCCCTAAGTAACGTTTCTGTGGCCCTAAGTAACGGTTCTGTGGCCCTCAGTAACAATTCTGTGTCCCTCAATAACAATTCTGTGTCTGTCCCTAAGTAACAATTCTGTGGCCCTAAGTAACGTTTCTGTGGCCCTAAGTAACGATTCTGTGGCCCTAAGTAACGTTTTTGTGGCTCTAAGTAACGTTTCTGTGGCCCTCAGTAACAAATCTGTGTCCCTCAGTAACAATTCTGTCTGTTCCTAAGTAACAATTCTGTGGCCCTAAGTAACGTTTCTGTGGCCCTAAGTAACGTTTCTGTGGCCCTAAGTAACGTTTCTGTGGCCCTCAGTAACAAATCTGTGTCCCTCAGTAACAATTCTGTGTCTGTCCCTAAGTAACAATTCTGTGGCCCTAAGTAACGTTTCTGTGGCCCTAAGTAACGGTTCTGTGGCCCTCAGTAACAATTCTGTGTCCCTCAATAACAATTCTGTGTCTGTCCCTAAGTAACAATTCTGTGGCCCTAAGTAACGTTTCTGTGGCCCTAAGTAACGATTCTGTGGCCCTCAGTAACAATTCTGTATCCCTCAGTAACAATTCTGTGTCTGTCCCTGAGTAACAATTCTGTGTCCCTAAGTAACGTTTCTGTGGCCCTAACTAATGATTCTGTGGCCCTAAGTAACGTTTCTGTGGCCCTCAGTAACAAATCTTTGTCCCTCAGTAACAATTCTGTGTCTGTCCCTAAGTAACAATTCTGTGGCCCTAAGTAACGTTTCTGTGGCCCTAAGTAACGGTTCTGTGGCCCTCAGTAACAATTCTGTGTCCCTCAATAACAATTCTGTGTCTGTCCCTAAGTAACAATTCTGTGGCCCTAAGTAACGTTTCTGTGGCCCTAAGTAACGATTCTGTGGCCCTCAGTAACAATTCTGTATCCCTCAGTAACAATTCTGTCTGTCCCTGAGTAACAATTCTGTGTCCCTAAGTAACGTTTCTGTGGCCCTAACTAACGATTCTGTGGCCCTAAGTAACGTTTCTGTGGCCCTAAGTAACGATTCTGTGGCCCTAACTAACGTTTCTGTGTCCCTAAGTAACGTTTCTCTGTCCCTAACTCTCTCCCTGAATACAGCCAGGTCTGCCTCTGTTGAATGACTGGAGGCAAATGGAGAATTCTAAAATGGCCGCCATTTATAGCTCGACCATTACACTGTGCTGGCTGGCTGGCTGCTGATTGGCTAATGCGATCACATGTCATGAATGAATGCATTATGGGTCAGCGCGCCTTGTCTGCAGGTCTGCAGGTCTGAATCGAAATTTTCCTAATATTCAAAACGAATTCCACTTCGCCTACTTCGATTCGCTCATCTCTAATCAACAGTCATTGGAGAAAATACAAATTAATGTTTTTCTGCCTCCATTCCAGAGTAGAGATTGATTTCTGTAAGCTACTGCAGTTTGCACTCACTGGGGTTATTTACTAACACTGGAGAGTGCACAATCTGGTGCATCTCTCCATAGAAACCAATCAGCTTCCAGGTTTTATTGCCAAAGCTTAACAAGCTAAAGTTAAAAAATGATTGTCTACCACGCACAGCTGCACCAGATTCTAAGTACTCCAGTGTTAGTAAATCCCCCCCACCATTTGGTCACATTGCTGTAGTTTCAGCCACCAGTGTGTACATCACTACAGAACACAGTGGTGACACACTGTAAAAGTCAATGGGTACAACAGCACACAGCAGTTTGCAGAAATATATTAGATTTTTGAGTTTGGGTTTAATACTGCTTGAACTGTTTAAAAAAAATTGATTTTTTTTACAAGTGTGTGCTATCTGTCTTTTATCATATATTTAGAATCAGGTAGCTCTCTCTGTTATTTCATCGTACATTGATCTAAGTGTGGAGAATTTCAGTGGGCTGTTGAAAAGTGCTACTGATAGATCTGAAATTGGGATCAAAGCCTAATTTCTCCCATTTCATCTGACTTTGTGGGCTTTTAAAAACTTAGGTCAAATCAATGAATTTAATGAAGGCTCTTTAACACAATAGATTTCCATTGCTTTTTGACCTATATAAAGAAAAGTCAGTCCAGGTCACAAAGCTTTAGTAGAACTTTGAGTAGTTAGTACACAAATGTGACAGAACATTAAGAATCCCAGAGTCTTGCAAGTCTCATTGACTCTCATTGACAAGCCGTTAAAAG
This sequence comes from Staurois parvus, assembly GCF_062004578.1. Lineage (NCBI taxonomy): Eukaryota > Metazoa > Chordata > Amphibia > Anura > Ranidae > Staurois > Staurois parvus. Next base: position 7,567,983 of record NW_028318183.1, on the reverse strand, counting down.
TATTTCAAATAGCTGCATGACTGAACTGTGATAAGGTAGTACCATTGTCTCCTATTGTTTTCTCTCTCTTCAAATGAAAACTTCCCCCAAAAGGAACAAGGCCATGAATGTGAAATGCGTTGTCTGCTATACTGTGCTCACAATCTCTTTCAGTGCACTGAGCAGTGTTCATGGCTGACAACTGTTCCCTGAGATTTATATCTTGTGTCTCTTCTTTCACAACGTTTTGTTATAGGATTTAAAACTATATTCATTGACCTTGAATTCCACTGCCTAAGCAATGTTGTGCTGATACACATCATGATATTTTAGATAGATAGATAGATAGATAGATAGATAGATAGATAGAGAGATAGAGAGATAGATAGAGATAGATAGATAGATAGATAGATAGATAGATAGATAGATAGATAGATAGATAGAGAGATAGATAGAGATAGATAGATCATGCGATAATGGATAACAGACCTATTGTACCATGTTAGCCCCTCATTAATAAAGAGTTTGGTGATACCTTTCATTGGCTAATATACGTTATTAAAGTGGTAGTAAACTAACTTTTTTAAAATTTTACCTACAGGTAAGCATATCTAAAAAATACCTGCAGGTAAAATTAATAGATGTGCACCGTTTAGGAGATATTCTCTTTTTTTAAGCTGGCACATGCACTCTGAAGGAAGGGCATACCCATGTGTGCCATGGCCCGCGACTCCCGTGTACATGCGTGGGAGTGACTTCATCACAGCCAGCCAGAGCTCGCGAACCCAGAAGGAAGGAAGATCAGGTGAAGATGGAAGCCTCTGCAGTGGTGACAGCGCACCGCTGGAGGTCTTCTTTTTAATATGCTTTACATAATATGCTAGTATGCAATGCATACTAGTACATTATGACATAACCTTGTAGGGGACTTTTTTTTTCTTTCCTATGGTTTACTACCACTTTAAAGATGCAAGCTTTCAGAATAACTTACTGTAGATCATTCAGGCTTTATACATTTACATACATGCCAAAAATCTACATACTTGATGTTCAATTAGCCTAAATACTTTCACGTCTCATTTTAAAAGAAGGCCAAGTGTATGTGGCATAATACTATATACTATAAATTACTGGTGAATTTTGCCCTGATTGGAGTCTCTTTTGAATGACCACCTAACCTATAAAAACTAGATTTTTGATTTACCTGTAAAATCCATTTCTTAAAGTACATCATGGGACGCACCTTATTATTTATAACTCATTGGATTATGTGCCACCTACAGGTGATTGGATAACGGCAGCCTTATATAATCTCTCCAATACAAGAATTACCTCTGTTTTGTAGCAAGTCATACTTGTGATGTAGTGGTATACTCCAAGAAATAGATTTTACAGGTAAGTAAAAAATCTGGTTTTCTTTATCACATATCTCGAGACACAGAACCGTCATATTATTCCTTAATCATAAAGATGTCTTAAAGCAACACCCATGATGGGAGGGAGACACAGTAACCACTGACAGGCCAAAAGAAACTGCACAGCTTGAAAAACATTGTAACCAAATGCAGTTTGCTCAGCAGCCCTAACATCTGCCTGATAAAATTTTGGAAAAGTGTGAACCAAAGACCAGGTTGCGACCTTGCAGACCTGAGTCACTGAAGCCTGATGACAGATAGTCCAGGAGGCACCTGCATGTCACTGGAAAAGGTGGAGCCTTTCCTTTAAAACCATAGGCTTGAGAGAAAAACTGGCAAATTCAATCTGAAAATGTAGACACAGGAAGCTGTGGGATGTTGTTTGGTCCTTCTGGATGGACAATAGAGAGTCTGAGTACCTGACTGCAGAAGTCAATTTCAGATACATCCCGACAGCCTGAACCACATGCAAAGTGTGTACGGCCTTGTCCCCCAGGGACTGACATCTGGTGAAAAAAGACGGTAAAACAATGTCCCGTTTGAGCAGCCTTTGACAAATACCGTATGCTGGCTGAAGTCGAAGAACAACCTTGTTCTTGTGAAGTACCAGAAAGGGCATGTAGCTCTGATATCCTTCAAACTGAAGGTAACTAGGAACACAACTTTCCACATCAAAAGGTATAAAGGAAGGTCCCAAATCAGCTCAAATAGTAGTTTCTGTAACACTGATAACACCAATTTGAGATCCCACAAAGGCAAAGGTGACCTGACTGAAGGCACAATATGTATGACACCCTGAGCAAAGGCAACACTAAGGAATGAGCAGCAATTAGCCTTTGAAAAAAATACTGCCAATGCGGAATTCTGCCCCTTAATTGTACTCAAGGTTAGTTGCAAATCAACCCCCTGGCTGGAGAAAAGCCAAAATAAAGCCCACAAGATGCCCATGAGGATACAACCTTCTAATCTCTCACCAGGCTACAAAGATTTTCAGGACCTGTAGTAAAGCCTCCTGGCTTTCACAAATGTAGCTGTGACCACTTCAGACACTCCTCTAACCTTCAAGACTCTGATTTCAATAGCCATGCCGTCAAAACCTTAAAGAAGGATGGAAGATGACAGGAGGTCTGGGTGGGTTGAAAGTATCCAAGGACCGTCCAACAACATATTCACAATGTTGGAATACCACATTCTCCTGGCACAAGCTGATGTGTTCCGAATCCCTGTGAAGCAGCTTTGGAAGAAGGTGTAATGGAGGAAAGGAATATATCAGACAGAACTTGCTTTACAGCATCACCAGGGCATCAAACACCTGCGGATCTCTAGTCCTAGCATCAGTTTCACATTGATCCTGGATGCCAACAGATCCTTATCTAGTGTACCCCACTGTTAACAGAAAACCTTGAATACCTCCAGGTAGCCCATTTCCCTGGTGACAACTCTCATCAGATGAGCAAGCGCACCTGCAAATTTTCCCCTTGTTTAATATGAACTGCGGCCTGCCAGTGATAAATGAGGTATACCTCCTTTAGGGTCACCTGGCTCCTGGTGTCTTGAAAATTTATATATGCCACATCAGTGGCATTGTCCAGCTGAACTCTTACTGGGAGACCCTCCAGCTGATTTAACCAGTGCAAGAAAACCATATGGACTACCTGCAGCCCCAGCACATTCTTAGGGACCTTTCTAGCAGAGTTTCCTGCATCAAAAGGTAATCCAGCGTTCCCCCCTCTGCCCCCCCATCCTGTCAAGCTGGTGTCTGTTGTCAGCACCTTTGAAAAAAAAGGAGAGAATCAACGTCCCAGTTCAAGGACTGAAAAGTGCAGGGATGCAAGGAGATTGGAGAGTCCAATGACTTTGTCCCCTTGTCCCATGTCCTCAGAACATTCCACTGCAGAGGTCTGAAATGGAACTGAGCCAAGGTAACCACTTCTAACAAGGCCACCACCTTCTACAAAACTCTTCTGCAGAGATAAATTGAAGGATCTGAGTTCTGAGAGGAGGCAGCCACATCTACTAGACAGTGTGAAAGAGGCCTAAGACAGATGACAAATCCTCCTGGAGGCAAGTAAAATACCTGACAAGGGAAAGGGTTCTGAACCACTTGAGACCCCCAACCCTTTAGGGGAAACTGCACCAGTTGATATATTTTGAGATATATTGAATATAGCCAAAACTGTAGCATTTCAAATATATGTCAATATATTTGTTTTGGGAAGAATATTTTTTAAACACATACAGTATATCTGAAATGTATTTTTAAAAATATTTTTCATATATTTTGTAATAAAAAGGCATTTCAACATACTACATATATATATATATATATATATATATATATATATATATATATATATATGTAGTATATATATATATATATATATATTTATTAAAATATATTTTGAAATATATTGAATAAGACCAAAATATTTTTAAAAAATATTTCAAATATATTTTTCTTCCATGTGGGACAGTCCAGCCCTGGTCAGCCATAGCAGTTTTCAGCCATTCTTTGAGTTATACAGGCTGCCAGCAGCAGGCTTGATTGTGTGCATATACCTTCCACTCCCACCAAAGTGGAGGATCTCACGTAGAAGCCCAGTGTGCATGAAGCCTAACAAGGAAGGTGGTGTTCATTGCTTGTGGTTTAAACAGCTTTTCACTAAAAACAATATGATTTTCTTAAACCAGAGATCTTTAAACTGCATCTATAACTAATCCTTTTTTTCAGATGGTAAGGATTGGTTGCATTTGCTGTAGTTAGCTTTTCCTTCACTTCTTGTCCTACAGATACAACAGGAGAGGTGAGATGACATCTGCTCCTAGTTGTCATTGAAACAGTTGTCCCCTTTTGAAGATCATTTATTTATTCATCCTCTGGTGACAACTATAAAAATTTTAAATTTCCTATCACTTGCTACTTCTCTGACAATGGTCACCAGGACAAAGCTAGAGGGTGAATCTCCACATTCGTGACACAGACAGCTATAAAAACCTGACATAGGTTCTAACCCTCTCCTCTGGGATTTCTGGCTCCCTGTGTTAGTTTTGGCAGTTGAGCTGGCGAAAGTATAAGAAATCATAACAATTAAACTATATCTGAAGCCAAAATGTTTTCTTTCATTATGGATAGAGTTGGGTAAGGTAAATCCCATGTTAATCATTTTGAGGGAGAGGAGCTGGCCATACACTGTTTGAAATTCAGCCAGTTCAGCAGGGGCCAGACAAGTTTCAATCAGTACGTGGCCTTCACCTCTCAACAAATGACAGTTTCATCTGCTGTTGAAAGTCAGAAAACTTTTCTCAGTCAGCGGCTGCAGCCAATCCCAGTTAGAATACAATTTCTTGGTTGGAGGGGATTCCTCCATCAACTTCGCTTGTTTGGATATAGGAATCTGTTTTTTTCTTTTTTTGTTGAAAACTGTGTATAGCCAGCTTTAGACAGTTCTGAGGACAACTATAAATTGTTGGACCTCTGTTTGCTTTCTGTCCTGATGACCATTGTTATATAATACAGAAGATAAATTACCAGTGAGGTCATAGAAAAAAAAAACACTTTTGTTTTAGCATTTCAACGCAAAACTAGAATTTTAAGTAGCTGGTAGACATGTGCGGTTCATTTTTTTTTTCAAATTCAAATTCGGATGAATTTTTTGTTATTCAGATATTCGGATTTCTCCGAATTTCTGAACTACAATAGTAACAAATCCAAAATAACAAAATAAAATTTGGATGAAATTCAAATTGAATTCGACCAAAATACAAAAAGAATAGAATAGAACATAAAGGAATATAATAGTTTAGAATGTAATAGAAAAGAATAGAATAGACAGTAAAAGAATAGAATAAAAAATAATAGAATAGAATAGAGAAAACAATAGAATAGACTATAATACAATGTAAAAGAGTAGAATACAATACAATATAAAAGAATAGAATAGAATAGAAAAAAACAATAGAATATAATTCAATAGAATTGAATAAAATGAAATAGAAAGAATATAACCTTCTACCAAAATTTAAATTTCAAATAGAATAAATTTGAATTCAAAGAGATTAGATTAGAATGGAAAGAATACAATAGAAAAGAATAGAAAACAAGAGAAGAGAATAGAATAGAAAAGAATAGAATAGGAAAAAAACAATAGAATAGAATAGGAAGAATATAACAGTCTTTCTAAATTCAAATTTCGAATGGAATAAAGCTGAATACAAATAGAATAGAATAGAAAAGAATAGAATACAGAAAAAAACAATAAAAATAAAATTCAATAGAGTAGAATAAAATGAAATAGAAAGAATATAACCAGCTTCCGAAATATGAATTTTGAATAGAATAAATTAGAATTTAAATGCTGATTAAATTTTTCTGAATTCGGTCAAATCGAATCAAATTTGAAAACAAAATGAGATGAATTCTGAAAATGAATTAAACAAATTTAACAAAACTAAATTATTTAAATAACAAATCTAAACAATTTCTTTCATTCCGCACATGTCTAGTAATTGGTTAAAAATGTTTTGGTGGATTCAGTGCACATAGAGAGTTATTTATTAAAGCTGCATAGAAACCAATCAGGTTTCAGGTTTTATTGCCAAAGCTTAATTGAACAAGCTGAGTTTAGAAGCTGATTGGCTACCATGCACAGCGACACCAGATTCTAAGTACACCAGGTTTAGTAAATCCACCCCATAGAGTCCAGCACTTCAGTCTTGTTCATGGTTCAGTTCTTCGTATGCTTTCTCCATGTGTGTGCCAAAATGCCCCAATTTTCATCCCACCCTACACACATTTATACACAAAAACTAAATACTGGCTTATTATCTGACTTCTGATTAAACCAATGTCTAAAGCTAGGTATACACGGTAAGAAAATCATACGAAAACTTTTGTTGATCAAATGATCGACCGATTTTCTCTTCGTTGATGAGCAGGATGTTAGAACCGAAAACTATATTGTGAACGAAAAAATCCGGTTGAACAACAGTGAAAAATGTATGCAAACGAGCGATTTTCTATACGGTGGTATGACGGTCATCAGAAAAAAATCTATCAAGCGCTATCATGCATGAGTGGAAACAGAAGATGATGCGGATGTTTATGTCCAAGGATTCATAAATTCAATTTATTCCTATTATGTCCTATTATGTCCAAATGTCCAAGGATCCATAAATCCAATTAATTCCGAGGATTTATGTCCAATCGCTCGTTCTGGGCGGCAGGGCGTTGAATGCTTGTTCTGGGTGGAAGGCCGTGGCTACAAGGTCACACGCACACTGCATCACTTCCACTTGTACGGAACACGTCAACACTACGTATTGCTCGACTATTTTTTTCGATTGGTTAATGTGGGCCACAATTTCGACCACCGAATGCCGATCAGTCGTCGGATGACCAATTGATCGATTTTCTTACCGTGTATTCCTACCATTAGAGACTGTGATTGGACATTATATTGTAAGCTCAACTGTTATAAAGACTGATGGGGCTAGTTCACTGTGCTCTATAAGAAGCTAAATATTAAAAAGAAAAAAATCATTTAAATCAAATATATAGTATACCAGGAGTTTGGAAAAATGTAATATAGCAAACATCTGTATGACTTGATGAACAATATTTGTAGGCTGCACACTGCTTTATTACCTTAAAAAAAAATTAAAAATGAATATATAGATATAAAATATCTCACAGACTACAGCAAAAACCAAGGATATTGAGATGGCTAAGGTAGACACAACCTACCTACAGTATATTATCCCATAAATTCCCTAAAGAACAGTGCAACCTACTAATAATTGATTTCCTAGCCAATGCCCATTCTGTAAGTTTGCTTTCATTATTTTTATGTAAGATTTATTATATTTTCCTCCTTTGTCTCTTCACATTTTTTCAGCCTTTATTCATTAACGAGTAACTTTGTCTCCCAAAGATGACTTTCCCTTTTAAACCTGCCTTAAAGCTGTCATTTACGTAGGTTTCTCCCACCCCCCCTTCTTTTTTTTTTCTTCTGAATATTTGACAGCAAAGGCTTTCTGTGGCTTTTATCCCTTTTTGTTCGCTTTATGACATAACCTGTGCAAAGTGGCAAAGCTACTCGGTCCTTGTATGTAAAATTTGCTACATTTTTTCGAGACGGGTCAATGCCCATTTTTGGACTCTTTTCTTCATCTGAGTAGCGTGTTAAAACTTTTTTTTTTGCAGATGCAAGCTATTCAGCAGCGGCCCGTTGGCTGCATGCAGAGCGAAGGAGAAAGAAAAGGCCTGCCTATTTTGTGATTGCCATAGTAACTCAAACATTACTAATGCGTTTGTGGATTTGGTAGACCCAGGCTAGTGAATTCAGTTTCCTGTGCAATCTAGCCCTCTACTGGAGATCCTGGCTTTGGTGACACAAGGTTACAGAGAGGACAGTCGGCTTGTAAGGCCTGAAATTAACCATTTCACTTTAAAATAATGCCCATTTGTATCCATTTTGTTCAACATAACAACAGCTGCTGCCCTTGGGCTGACAGGTTTTGGCTTTCCAATCAAAGCTCAGTATGACAGTTATGAATGAGGCCGAATCAATTCATTTCAGAGCTCAATTCAGAAAACCAATTTTTGCATTTTTATCTGAAAAGTGGACCATTTCAAATTCAAATTTGTACAAGAGCATCAAAGACCCCATGCATTTCATTGCAGAAGGCATTGATGAAGCTCTTTAAAGTCATAAAAGTTAAAGGTAATGGCTAGATATTACCAAAACTATATATATATATATATATATATATATATATATATATATATATATATTTATGTAACATACACAAATACAAAATAATTAATTGCTTCTATTAAAGAATAATACAGCATCTTCAGGCATCCCTAGAGATTTGATCATGCTCAGGTCATAGATGGCTTCCATATGTACAATAAAGAGATGTAAGTACACGTTACCCCTTACATATTCACAGCAAACCTTTACTTAAAAAAGCAGGGATTCTTTTGCTGGCCATAAATCAGTAGAGTTTCATTAGAAATTTTTCATTTCAAGAGCTTTTGTTCACTCTTCTAATGATTAGTGGGGTCAAATCAACTTTCGTTGCTAACCACAGCGACAAGAAAGTTTTAAGGAGTGCTGGGTGAAAAGTTTTTCTTGAAGGAACTCATTTCCGATAGTGAATGTGATTTTCGTTCTGGAAAACCCATTAATTCTAAAATTGAATGCTAAAAGAAAAGGAAACTTTGAAGTACTTTCTAACGACATTTGCTAAGTCATCAAATGTACTGAAAATTTTCACACAAATGTTTGTACAAATATTTGTACAAACGTTTGATTGAAATTTAGTAGTGTATGGCGAGCTTAAGGTCACTTATGATGCAGTACATGTTCAAGCTAGCTAGCTGCATCAAACTGTTCCTTCTCCGGCTGTCTGTAGCAAGTAAGACTAGGCAAAGGAAGAAAAGGGACTGGCCAGAGAAGGATCACTTTGATGCAGCAGGACAATTGATTGTATATTGCAATACATGTGAACTAAGAATCCCTGTTTTTAAGGAAAGGTTTGCTATGTAAGGGGTTAACACGTGCTTATGCCTCCTTAGTATCTTATGTGTAATTTAAAAGGAACCCACCTTGGACCTGAGCAGTCCATAGCGCAGGTAAGCAATTAAAACGGGTAGGGATGCTTGAATTTGCAGTATTATTCTTTTATGGGAGAAAATAATTATGTTTTCTCTGCTGTAACCTCTTGCATTTTGTGTATTTGTCTATTTTGGTGGTTTTTGGTAATACAGCTGTTACATGCGTAGCGCCTCTCTAGTTAGCCTGCGTACAGCTGGCCATAGACATGAAAGGGTAAAGGAGGTTGTACCCAGCTTTGCACAGTTCATGGCGCATGCACACAGTCATAATGTCCCCAAAACATACTACATTAGGGACATTAGGTCTGGGAGCGTGTGACACTTTACGCAAGTAGTGGTACACAGCTGCGTACAGCCACCTTCACCCATCCATGTCTATAGGCAGCTATAAGAAACAGAAGAACATCCTAGGCACCAAAACATGCCAGCAATTTACACTGTATGGGTGAATGCGCCATGTGCATAAAGCCTAAAGGAAAAGTGCTGAAAAAAAGCCCCTGTGGGTTAAGCCAATCTGATTTTTATCTATTAATTCTTTAGTCCGCATAGCAGGGAGTCTGGAAGGCATGTGTTCTTTGCCTTCATACTTTGTGCTAAAGGCATTTCTATGTCTCTTCTCAAAAAGTTGGGGCAGTATGCACACCCACAGTGTGTAATAGGTTCACTGATGGTTCTCAAGTGAACCAGTTGAAGGCAGCACTGCACTTAAAGTTTTGTGTATTGAGCCATTTCACTAATGCTCTGTAATATTTTCAGTGAATTCTTGGGCTTAAACACATGGCTTTTGCTAGATATGTTTATTTTATTAATTAGAAGTTAAAGTGTTACTAAACCCAGGCCCTTGTATTCACTATATCTGGTCTCCCACAGTACACACAACATGGAAGTGCAGTTATTTTAGTAAATATAAACTGCTAAATACCTTTTCTCATCAGCAGTATATAGCAGTCTTGTGACTTCTATCAGTGTCCAGCAGAGCACTGGTCAAAGATTGTAGGAGGAGTTTTCATTCTCCCCTGATTGTCCTATGAGGCTGTAGGACCCCTGACCCTCTGTCTGGACAGCGCTGATTGGCCCTTTGCTGATCACATTCACTCCCAAGAAAAAAAAAGCTGTGTAACAATACATACCAAACTGAGCATGTGCAGCTTGCCCCCAAGGCTCTAATATATCAGCAGATGGATTGAGGACTGTGGAAAAAGGGGAGCATCAGAGAAGATAGGCTCAAATAGCCTTTTTACACAATGCAAAAGATTAACCCCTTAGGTTCCACAGTGAGTATAACAAGCATGCTTTACTGCATATACAGACTGATTTTACTGTTGTGGGTTTAGTAACACTTTAATTCATTATTAACATTTTGAGCTTACACTTCCTCTTTTGCATTTGTCTGTTTGCATATGTTTACGGAAACAAACAGTGAAAGCAGCATTCAAAAGCAAGAGATGTATCAATGAAATGAATGTTTAAAAAGCAGGATGTTAAATGCCACAGAGACATTTATGAATTGCGTCACACGGCAAGGCAATTCTAAACAGGAGCAATAAGACAGATTTACTATACAATATACAGATTCATACATTGTTCCCTCTTCTGCTCTAAAGTAGCACAGTGAGTCTGCGATACCCAAACAAGCCTGCCCCTGACCACATAAGGTGTTAACCACTTCCATACCGGGCACTTTTACCCCCTTCCTGTCCAGGTAAATTTTCAGGTTTCAGTGCTCTCACACCTTGAATGACAATTACACAATCATGCAACATTGTACCCAAACTAAAATTTTATCATTTTGTTTACAGAACTAGAGCTTTCTTTTGGTGGTATTTAATCACCACGGGGGTTTTTATTTTTTGCTAAATTAACAAGAAAAGATTGAAAATTTTGAAAAAAAAAACCCACATTTTTCTTTGTTTCTGTTATAAAAGTTTGCAAATAAATAATTGTTCTTTATAAACTTAGGCCAAGATGTATTCTGCTACATTTCTTTGGTGAAAATACCCCAAATCAGTGTTTATTATTTAGTTTGTAGGAAAGTTATAGGGTTTGCATACTATGGTATATATCTGAAAATTGATCAATCCTGAAGTACAGACAGCCAATTTCTTGAGGCCCAAAAATGTCAGAACAGTACAGATATCCCCCAAATGACCCCTTTTTGCAAAGTAGACCGTCTGACGTATTTTATAAGAGGCATGGTGAGTTTTTTGAAGTTGTAATTTTTTTTGTCATAATTTTTCAGAAAATGAAGAAATTACTAAAAATTTCAAATTTTTTTTAAAATACTGTCACCAGTGCAGTACAGCATCATCATATAACTGGTGTGGTGGTGATCAGGGACACTGACTGGTGACAGTACAAAAAAAAATTATAATTTTTTTTCTATTTTTTTTATTAAATTAGTTCTCTTTTTTTAAGATTTTTTTTTTTCATATTGCACTATGGCCAAAGTAGTATAATTTTACCATAGTAACATTGTACTACTTTGGGGAAGTGATTAGTATTTTTTTTTTACACAATTTGATTGATTATAACAAAGAATTTACTTGCTATAAGCAAGCATTTAACTGAATGAAATCGATTCATTCAGGTTTTTTTGTTGTGATTAGCTGTGATTGGCCACAGCTAATCACATGACACGGATGGGCTGTGATTGGCCCAGCCTGTGTATGTGATCGCTGTGACCTTTCACAGCTAGACACACTCATATACAATGGATGGCATGAAAGCAAGCCATCCATTGTATACAACTGTCATGGGACCTGCTGTGATTGGTCACAGAAGGTCACATGGTACTGGCAACGGGGCCGGTACGCAGATCTGTCATCGCCGTGTCCGAGGTACACGGCCGGTGACAGATATCGCCACAGTGTGGTCCTGCAGGCATGCGCAATGTGCGTTCCGGGAAGGACACCATATGGCATCCTCCCGGAGGGATGAAGTGTTCGCCCGGCCGCCATTTGGCCATAGGCCGGGCAGCAACTGGTTAAAGAATATGGGGGAGATTTACTAACCTGGAGCAGTCAGAATCTGGTGCAGCTGTGCATGGTAGCCAGTCAGCTTCTAACTTCAGCTTGTTCAGTTAAGATTTGACAATAAACCCTGGAAGCTGATTGGTTTCTGTGCAGAGCTGTACCAGATTTTGTGCTCTCCAGTTTTAGTAAATATCGCTCAATCCGTATGATCTACAATAATTAGAACAGGATGGTTTGCAAACATTCACACCTCCCATCATGTTCTTGGGCAATCAGCATCTGCCTGGATACATTTATTGGTGATTGGATTAAGGTGACGGGTTTACCCAAGTGGTTATTAATGCTGAGGTATGTTCCTGATACTCATTAACTGGGGAAGCTGTTTGGATGAGTAAGGCTTCCTGAAGACTTCTAATTACAGATGAAACTAGTTGAGACAGTGTTCCCCAGCACATCCCATCCCTGGAGCGCAAGCCAGCTTCTGGTCTCAGGACGGAGGCAGCCATCCTAACCATAAGCACTGTATGTACCTAGTGCCGGTCCTTAGGCACATATACATGCGTGTGTAGTGTAATTGTAAAGTTTTATATGGTTTGATAAAGTCAGTTGCTTTGTGCAATTAACCATTTCCCTCATACTGTTTTTTGAGTGACAGTGTATGCATTGGAAGAAATCACATCTTGGTGCATTTGAATGGTCAAGTTGGTGACAAGATACACAGTGGGGGAGATTTACTAAAACTGGTGTATGCAGAATCTGGTGCAGCTGTGCATAGTAACCAATCAGCTTCTAACATCAGCTTGTTTAATTAAGCTTTGACAATAGAACCTGGAAGCTGATTGGCTACCATGCACAGCTGCACAAGATTTTGTGTGCACCAGTTTTAGTAAATCACCCCCAGTGGGTCCAACCATAAAAGCGCAGTGAGACCTATCTAGCAATAGAAGGTCCATCCATTGTGGTGAGTGTAGATCCACGTGGGGTCACCTGGAACACCTGGAAGTGATCACGTGTTTATCTGTTATTAATGGCACCAGCATCTGTTCACTTACCTTTTGTTTTTTAAGCATCTATTATTTAAATAGGACATGATGGATCCATTGGACATTAGTTGTTTTTTCTGGTGTTGTTCATTGTTGTTTATTTATTTATTTTTTGCACTTCTACTGTATATGTGGCAAACTGTTTAGTAATCTTGATGCACATTTTTGGCAGCTCTGTCTTTATACACATTTATAGGGTTCACGAATGTGGAAGTTAGACACATTTTCAGGACAGCAGCAGCCAAATCACATTCATTTGTGTTCCCTTTTTTTATTTGTTTTGGTTTTGCCTCTGGCACAGAGTGTTCATTGTAATTTGTTTGGTCGAGTAACAAAATACCATCAACATAACAGAAAAACTCCATTTGATTGCAGTTAAAGTGATTCTACAGGTTTTTCTTTTATAACAAACATGCCCATATTTACCTGCTGTGTGCAGTGGTTTTGCACCAAGCAGCCCTGATCCTCCTTCTCGGGTCCCCTGTCGGCGCTCTTGGCCCCACCCTCCTGTCGGGTGCCCTCACAGCAAGCAGTTTGCTATGGGGGCACCTGCTGCATCCGTGCGTCCATTTACACAGGGAGCCATGGTTCAGCCCCACCCCCTCTCTCTTCTCACTGGCTGTGATTGACAGCAGTGGGAGCCAATGGCTCCCGCTTCTGTCTCAGCCAATGAAGAGAGGGAGTCCCGGGATAGCTGAGGCTCCAGTGCACATCGTTGGATCAAGAGGGGGCTTAGGCTAGTATTAAGGGGGTTGGGGGGGATTCTGCACAGAGAAGGTTTTTTTACCTTCATAGATAGAATCCTTTAGAACCACTTTAATTACTTCTAGCTATACCATGATCTAAATACACTAGAATCTTCACATACAGGTCTTATCTACAGTGTTAAATCTGTGTCAGACCTTTGTAATGCCCCATACACATGATGAGAATATTGGACAAATGATCATCCGTTTTTTTGTGCATGTCTCATATCAAAAATGAAAAAAATACTTAAGTTACGAAAATTCTCGTACGACAGAATACAACTACTGAAGTGAGGTATTGTATTGTAATGTATTCTTTCATTTTTGAGCATGAGTGGTCTTGGTCTCTCTATTTTGTTTTAACGAATACTGTACTAATTAAACGAAAAACGTTCGTTTGTTATCAGACGAGAAAAATATTTGTGCTTGTCCCTTCCAATATTGTTGCATGAACTGTCGTGATTGGCTGTCGAAAGCTGTGTCCTAACAATCAGATTATTGTATGATCCCTCTGAAAGCAATTTTTGTCATTTATTTTCTGATGGGGTGTACTAGGCATTTAACTGGCTCAGTTGACTGATCAGAATTGCTAGTGCAGGCCTTGCAAATACACAACAAGCTGTTGCATATACTTTAGTAAATGAGAGAAAGCCTGATTTGCCATAGATGGGCGTTTAATTTTGTAGTTAATTTGTTTGATAAAAAGTCCCCCAGTAAATGATCCTGTTTTGAACCACTATTATAGATTTAAGATTCTGAGAACGAATAAGGAATTATGCTAGAGCACAGAATAAAGAGTGAACTCCTGCTGCTAGTCTTATCTCCATCTCTCTTCTGGCATACATAAGTCAGAGCGACCAAGAGTCACCAATAACACTATGCACATTAAACCTTATTCGGAACACCCCATAAACGCAGGGTCCGTAATACGATTATACTTGTAAAGCTGGCTGGCAGGGGCAATTTGCATAGTTTACAATTGAGAATATATTCTTTTCTAGATGTGAAGTTGAAGGTTCATGTTGCAGTCCATATTTATTCTATAGAAAGAGAAAACAATGAAAGCATTTTATTTACCCTGACTGAGAAGGCAGAGATGACCCCAGGCAGAGTGCTGCAGGCTGCTTCAAATTAATCCACAGCCTTTTTTAAACTAGCTTTAGTGTGTATTCCCAAAGTTTATGTGGTGAACACTCATTTCATTTAATTCATGCTAGAAAAAACAATACTAAAGCAAAGCTGTCATAAAAATGGAAACCCATACCCACCCCAACCTTGAATAGGCACCCTCTGATGCTTAAAAGTACCTTCAGAACTGTTCCATCGAACTCCAATACCCTCTAGTAATTAATCAAACACCCAGTATTTCCAGTACACACCCTTACATAGTTACATACATAGTTAGTCTGGCTGAAAAAAAACAAAAGTCCATCCAGTTCAACCAAAAAAAAAAAGTTATAATCCTATACCCACAGTTGATGCAGAGGAAGGCAAAAAAACAGCAAAGCATGATCCAATTTGCTCCTGCAGGGAAAAAAAATTCCTTCCTGATCTCTGAGAGGCAATCAGATATTCACTGGATCAACGTTACCTGTAAATGTTAGTATCCAGTTATATTCTGTGTATCTAAAAAAGAATTCAGGCTTTTTTTAAAGCAATCCACTGAGCTGGCCAGAACCAACTCTTGTGAGAGTGTATTCCACATTTTTACAGCTCTCACTGTGAAGAAACCTTTCCGTGTTTGGAGATTATGGTGTCCGTTTATGACACAGAGAATAGCTGCGATTCAACAGATCTCAGCTATTCTCTGGTCATTCACAGTTTATGACACTCAGGAGATCATGTCAGCCCTTCTCTGGAGATCTGTGTTCTCCCTCCAGATTCTCCAGCCCAGAGCTGGAGAATCAGAGGGACCGAAAACTAAGCAGAGATAATTTACCTCTGCTTAGTAAACTGATCTTTTACTGTAATCTCGCGAGATTATAGTAAAATGAGCCGTTTTTCAGAGTTTGTAGACCGTTCTCCAGCGTTTGGAGACCGTTCTCCCTTCGTTTGGAGAACTGCTTCATAAACTGCATTCACAGGAGAACTGTGTTCTCCGAGAATGCCGGAGAACTGAGCAGCAATCTATTACCGCTGGTTCGTAAACGGACACCTAAATTTATTTTCCTCCAGATGTAAAGAGTGCCCCCTTGTCCTCTGTGATGACCTCAGGGTGAATAACTCTACACCAAGTTCACTATATGAACCACTGATGTATTTATACATGTTGATCATATCCCCCCTTAATCTTCTCTTCTCAAGAGAATAAATTCAGTTCCTCTAAAGATTCCTCATAGCTGATCTCCTCCATGCCTCATATCAATTTGGTTGCCCTTGTCCCACTTTATATCAGCACATGGGGAATGAAAGGCCATTGACCAGGCTCCAGTACAGTCACACAGGGGTAATAGTCAATAGTCATACCACAGTGAATACATTTTGGGATTTGTAGTAGGAGAGGGGTAAATTGAGGGTGCCAAGCCAAGAGTAGGGGGATGAGTTTTAGTCTTTCATTTTTATGACAGTTTTGCTTTAAAGGAAACCTATAGTTGTTTTGGACATATTTCTGGCTTCATTTCTATAGAAAAAACATTACATTTAAAAAAAATACTTTACTTTTTTAGTAAATAGTAAAATATAAAATAGTTTATTTTATTATTTAGCATTTTTATGCTAGCAGTAGGAGGTCTAGGCTGCTGTTCACATGTTCATATCTTTCTTCTTACAGCCTGTTGAAAAAAAGCCTTTTGTTTACAGAGTTCAATAGATCAAACTGCAGTTCTCAGAATGAAATCACTCATTGTGGTAACGCATCCCTTCCAGTGGTTCAGCCCAAAGTTTCAATCAGAGAAACGGGGCCACAGCTCAATAGAAATGAAGGATTACTGTATGACCATAATAGCTTGAAATCAGCTTTAAATGGCGCACTGGCGCACTGGGTTTTGGAGTGGGAGCGATGAGCTGAGAAACTGAGCAAGTTGCCAGTCCAGGCATCTGGGTGGATCCTGACTTTAAAGATGGGATCTTTCCAGAGCCTGGACTGGCTACGTGACACCTGTGATCCATAAGAGAAGTAGGGCCAAAATAGCATTGGCACTACTTCTTCATTAATACAACCCGTCAAAAAGGAATACAAGATTTTACGTTTCCAGCTGTTGTCAGTGTTTAGTCAAATAGGCAGCCACTGCTGTGCTGTTTCTTTAGCTTACCCATAGAGCTATGGGAATCCTAATTTGTATGCTATATGTGGTGCTTAAAAAAGTTCAGTTGCTTACAGAGACCAGTAGCTCAAGCTAATGTATACACACAACTTTGAAATGATTCCTGCCTGTTAGAAAACTACCAGAGCCCTGAGAATCCATGGTTTATATGTGACATAAGGATTTCACATAACTATCATAAAATATATTAAATAAAATTGGCTCAAGGTCATTATAGCTTCCCTGTAAACTCACTTCTTCAGTGCTGCCAAGCTTGGTAGCTGCAATTATGTACACGTTTAATGGGCATTAATGTTTGCCAAGTTTCTGAAGTCTGATCAAGAGTTCCAATAAATAAAATGGTCTCAAAAAATGGCATGTTTTGGTATTGAATAAAAAGTTAAAATGGTATAGCCAGTAAGGAATTTTTAGATTTTATTGGTCATTAACTGTTTTTTATGTTAGAAGCAGGTCATAAAAATTAAAACTCATACCTATCCCAAACCTTAGCTAGTTATCCTCACATACTTAAACTTCAACGCTGTTCTCTTGCCACTCCAATCCTCACAGGTGCTCAGGAAACCCCATGGTATTTCCCAGGCATGCTTTTTGTCCCCACTTATCTTAGTAGCTTAGAGTAGAGACTTTTATTATAATTGTATTCAATACAACAAAACTAGAGGAGCTTTAAACTGGCCATAGATGGTGTTAATAGGGGAATCCCTTCCGTAGAGCTATTGAATGATTATTGCATGAAATATCTGGTTGTACCCACGTTGTACAACAATCAAATTGGGTGCAATCAGCCTACCCATAGATGGTTCGAATCTTAGCCAGTCCTTGAACCATCAATGGCCAGCCCTTGGCTGCTATTTAAATGTTTTTCAAGCTATCCTTATCTGTTGTATGTGTCTAAAAAAGTTAATTGCTTACAGAGTTCAGTAGGTCAAGCTGAAATCTGTACACAACTGAATAAGTCAGTGTAATGATTCACCCGCCCTCCCTGCCTATTCAGATGGCTCTGTAGAAAGTTTTAATTAGACAGAAAGGGGGGGATTTACTAACACTGCTAAGCACTAAGCACTCAGCACTCAGAATCTGGTGCAGCTGTAGATTGTAGCCAATCAGCTTCTAACTTCAGTTTGTTCAATTAAGCTTTGACAATAAAACCAGAAAGCTGATTGGTTTTTATGCAGAACTGCACCAAATTTTGCACTCCCCAGTTTTAGTGAACAACCCCCAAAGAGCCTGAAAGTAAACAGCTGTGTGCTCTCTTTATGCTATGAATCCAGTGTTTTTATGTAAAACAAAGATTTTATATAACTGGCATTTCAAAATATATACATAAATATGATCCAAGGCCATTAAACTTCTATATAAACCACCCTTTTCAGTTTTGATTGTTGCAATGATCTATACATTCAATGCCCAATATATAAAATGGTCTATCAAAACTGCATGATTTGCCAGTAAATGAAAAGCTAAAATCTTATGGTCAATAATAATAATAATGTGTTATTAGGCCTTATATATAATAAAGTGGTCGTAAACTGTTGACATACAGTGTTCATGTACACTGCTGTAAAAAATTAAAGGAACTCTTTTTATCAGAGTATAGCATCAAGTCAATTAAACTCCTGGGTTATTGATCTGGTCAGTTAAGTAGCAGAGGGGGTTGTTAATCAGTTTCAGCTGCTTTGGTGTTAATGAAATTAACAGGTGCATTAGATGGGCATAAATGAGACGACCCCAAAAACAGGAATGGTTTTACAGGTGTAAGCCACTGACATTTTTTTCCTTACTCATCTTTCTGACTGTTTTTCACTAGTTTTGCATTTGGCTAGGGTTAGTGTCACTACTGGTAGCATGAGGCGATACCTGGACCCTACAGAGGATGTACAAGCAGTCCAACTCTTCCAGGATGGCACGTCAATACATGTTTTCAAAGTGTTCCTTTAATTTTTTTGAGCAATGTATTTTGTGCAACAACTACATCAATATTCAGTAGAGATATATTCTTCAACCAGTAGATGGCAGTATTCTATGTATTTTCTCTGAATAAAATTTCCTGTTTCCTTGTTGCTGTGAAGCAGAAAAGCACATGAGTTCTGTAGGGCTATATACAGAATTTCAAACATAAACCCTCACATATACCCAGTGAAGTGCCTGGCCTCAGGTGATAAACAGAGATGAAACCATTCCTCCTATAAAAAGTTGTACCTGTTTATCTGTAGTCTGCTCTACTCTGCATCCGTTCAAAGTGCTACATTTTAAATCTTGTCTGAGAGCTCAGAACAAAGGGGGGCGAAGAGCTGAAGTTACACTCTGCAGAGCTCAGTGAGGATAGCTCTAAGATCTGATTAGAGGGAAGAGACCCCCCCCCCACACACACACACACACACAAACTCACACACACACTCAGCTCACAGGAACAGAGCTGAGGCTATTCATCTGTTGGAGGTTCCTCACCGTCATCATTTTTCTCTTGGTCTCAGTTAAACTTATCAGAAGTGATTCATGCCGATTTCCACACTATAGAGGGATATGCTTTGTTTATATTTCATGTCTGAGGTTTACCATGACTTTGCCTTTTTTGTATTTTATAAACAAGTAAATTATGGCTTGCAACTTCTTGGCAGCCACTTCCTACCTACATGTACTTCAGGGATGGCTGCATGATATTATTCAGATTGGGTATCCTGATGGTGGCAACAGTGGTCAATGCCTGTGTTTTGTGTGACAAATTGGCCCCTTGCCTTTTGCACCACCGCCGTGTAACAGGATAGCAACGCTTGAGAACAAATGGAAAACATAATGTTGTCACCCTATAACAAGAAGTGTCTGAAAAAGGAACTTTTTCTGGCAGGATCAACATGTATTATTTTAAAAAAATCTGCAAAAAAAGACATTAAGACATTGAAATTATACGAAGGTCAACCCAGGACTTTTAATTTTACAGGTATAAAAAGGGATGCTATTGTGGGGTAATACACACAGTAGTAAGTGGCAAGTGTGTCTGATAGGTGGCGCACATGGCGCACGCCAGTCCAGAGACTTAATCAAGATGGCAGACAACATTGTTAGTTTGTGCATGGAACAGCATGTGGTGATAAAGTTTCTTGTGAACGAAGGTGTAAAACCTGCGGATATCTACAAAAGACTTCAAGCACAGTCCGGTGATGAGACGCTCAGCTGCAGTAAGACATTTGAATGGTGTAAACATTTCAAAGACGGCCGTACATCCATCAATGAAAATCCTGGCCGTGGTGGTTTCCAGCCCACAGCAGCCATTCCTGTGAACAGTCAGCACGTGGAACACCTGATCCTGGATAATCGATGCATAAATTGTCCTGAAATTGCACAAGAGGCAAATCTTTCTGTGGGAAAGGTGAACACAATGATGACAAAGCGAAGCAGGCTGTCCTAGGTTGGTTCAGGCATACTGACAAATCTCTCTATGTAGAAGCTTTCCAGGCATTAGTTAAACGCTGGTATAAGTGTATAAATGTAGCAGGGGAGTATGTTGAAAACTAAATGCAGTTTCCACTCCTTTAAATTTGTTCTTTCATTATATAAACTCAAAAGTACCAGTTTGACTTGAACTCCCCTTGTATTAGTATGTTAAAACCTACTGTATATGATGTTAAAAGCTTAATGACTGGGTTTACATATATTTAAAAAATGTGCCATGCGTTTTAGGTTGTTCATGGGAATATATGTAAAGACAAAACTTTTTTTTTTAGATTTTGTTAGAATATAAATTAGATTCATCTTTTGGATGACCAATGGGAAATGGCATTGGCCACACTTCCTGTAGTGTCCCTGTCCCCTACCCATAGGCTTAAGAAACTATTTTTTCTACATAGAACTTATCACACCCTAGAAAAACTCTATTCTTGATGACATAAAGAATCTCCAGTTTGCCCTAAGTGTGAAGTGGGTCCTGCTAACCTCAACCACATGATGTGGCGATGCCCCAAACTACACCAATATTGGCAAGGGGTGCTAGCCACTATCAATACAGTGTTTCAGGTAACTCTAGCGACAGATGCAAGTATTTACTTGCTAAGCTTTTTAGATGAATTTTCTCTACCTGAATACACCAATGGTAAAAAAATCAGCCGATTTTCGTCCCATCTATGGCCGGTATTTAACCCCATAATTACTTCTGTCCCTTGCAGAGACAGGGGAGCACACAGGGGAACAATACATAAGAATAAGAAGAAGAATAAAAGAAGAAGAATTCCAGTCTGTTATACATTTTATATGAAAAGTCTTGCAGTTGGAATAATGTATCCATTTGTATCCATTTCGGATACAGATGTTTTTATTTGGATACAAATGGATACATTGTTGCAACCGCAAGACTTTTTCATATAAAATATAATAGCGGACTGGAATTCTTATTATTATTATTATTATTTTTCTTCTTTTTCTTCTTCTTTTTCTTCTTCTTGTTCTTGCAGGTCACGGCTCATGCGCAGATTTTTTTATCGGTAAAACGATCGGCTGATTTGCCCATCATTGCCGGGAAATTTGTCTGATCGTCAAAATCGGCAGCAAATTTTCCAACATGCCTGATAAAAAAAATGTTCAAAAAGCCCGAAAAATGGCCGACCAATTAATCCACTAACGGTGCCATTTTGGTGGCCATTTTTTTTTCGGCCGAAAATTTGGCCGGTTTTCAACTCGTCTATGGCCGGCATTAGACTTCTCTTTTAAGCATGAAAGCTAGTCAACCAAAAATTCCACCCTACTTGGGTGGAATGGAAGGCTCAAATTAGCACCACCTTGTCCAGAGAGAAACTTACAACACAGCAATTGCCCCACAAGATTTGAAAAGATATGGGATCTGTGGTTAGCTACTACAGGTCTAGCTCCAACTTCGCTTATTCTAAACAGGTTACTGTCCTGTTGATCAACTTACCAGATGACATGTCTCAAAAATATCTGTCAGTAAGATAGACATCCCCAAAGAGTCCTTACAGTTGCAAGAAAAAGTATGTGAACCCCTTGGGATTACGTGGAGTTTTACATGAATTGGGCATAAAATGTGCTCTGAACGTCCTCTAAGTCACAATAGAAGAACACAGTCTGCTGAACATAATACTACACAAACATTATATGTTGCCATGGTTTAATTGCACATAACATGTAAACATTCACAGTGCAGGGAGGAAAAAGTATGTGAGGCCCTAGCTTAATGACTTCTCCCAGAGCTAATTGGAGCCAGCAGTGAGCCAACCTTGACTTCAATCAGTGTGATGATATTGGATGTGTTGCTGACAGCTGTCCTGCCCTTAAAAAACACACACCTGTTTTGGGTTTACTGGTTTCAAGAAGAACTGTCTGATGTGAACCATGCCTCGCAGAAAAGAGCTCTCAGCAGACCTACGATCAAGAATTGTTGACTTGCATGAAGCTGGAAAGGGTTACAAAAGTATCTCCAAAAGCCTTGATATTCATGTGTCCACGGTAAGACAGACTGTCTACAAATGGAGAAAGTTTAGCACTGTTGCTACTCTCCTTAGGCGTGGTCATCCTGTAAAAATGACTGCAAGAGCACAGCGCAGAATGCTGCATGAGGTAAAGAAGAATCCCAGAGTGTCAGCTAAAGACCTACAGAAATCTCTGGCACATGCTAACATTTTTGTTGACACATCTACAATAAGGAAAACACTAAACAAGAATGGAGTACATGGGAGGACACCAAGGAGGAAGCCATTGCTGTCCAAAAAGAATATTGCAGCACGTTTGAAGTTTGCAAAAGAGCACCTGGATGTTCCACAGCACTACTGGCAAAATATACTGTGGACAGATGAAACCAAGATTGAGTTGTTTGGGAAGAACACACAACACTATGTGTGGAGAAAAAAAGGCACAGCACACCAACATCAAAACCTCATCCCCACTGTAAAACATGGCGGAGGGAGCATCATGGTTTGGGGCTGCTTTACTGCCTCAGGGCCTGGACGGATTGTTGTCATTGATGGGAAAATGAATTCCAGAGTTTATCAAGACATTTTGCAAAAAAACGTACGAACATCTGTCCGCCAACTGAAGCTCCGCAGAGGATGGGTGATGCAACAGGACAATGACCCAAAGCATACAAGTAATTCAACAAAACAATGGCTGCAACAGCACAGAATACGCCTTCTGGAGTGGCCCAGTCAGAGTCCTGACCTCAACCCGATTAAAATGCTGTGACATGACCTTAAGAGAGCGATTCACACTATACATCCCAAGAATATTGCTACACTGAAACAGTTTTGTGAAGAGGAGTGGTCCAAAATTACTCCAGATCGTTGTGCAGGTCTGATCTGCAACTACAGGAAATGTTTGGTTGAGGTTATTGCTGCCAATGGAGGGTCAACCAGTTATTAAGTCCAAAGGTTCACATACTTTTTTCTCCCTGCACTGTGAATGTTTACATGTTATGTGCAATTAAACCATGGCAACATCTAATGTTTGTGTAGTATTATGTTCAGCAGACTGTGTTCTTCTATTGTTGTGACTTAGATGACGTTCAGAGCACATTTTATGCCCAATTCATGCAAAACTCCACGTAATCCCAAGGGGTTCACATACTTTTTCTTGCAACTGTATGCCATGAATATGGGTATGCTGGTGAGGCTCATATAAATACAAGAGGCATATGATTTGATATGTACAATACTTTATTCCTGATAGCAAATGCAATGGGCATAAAGGTTCCCTTTTTTATTTTATTTTATTGTTTATTCTCAGTTGCATGTAGGTCTGTATTCTCAGGTGAGATTCAGATAGAAAATGCATTGCATCTCACATGGTTTCCATTGATGAACAAGATATTGTTTACCTGTATTCACACTTCATGTGACATGAACATGGACCTTGATGGATGACATATGTCATTTTGTCTGTCCATTTTGTATGTGAAAAAAACTTTCAATTAAAAAGATCCAATTTGAAAAAAAAAAATATTTTTTTTACTGTTGCATTGGGATGAATTTCCTTAATTTCCTGGCCCTAGAAGTGGAAGGGAAATCCTCTGGAACAACAAATTTTGGATTCTCCCTTGACTTTCATTGGCAACAATGGCCAGAACTGGAACAACAAATGTTTAAAACCATGTCACACCTTTTTTTAACACTGTGAAAATATGGCATAGAGTACACAGAACTGTTTATCAGATATATCATTCATTATAAGTTTTAGTGAAATCTCATTTCTTCAGAAAATATTTACATTCGTAAAGACTGTGACAATTATAGAGATATCTTACTGGCAAAGTTTGCAATGACATACACTCTGCAGTCACATGTTATTTGAACTTAAAATATGTAGCAAGTGAGCGCTCGATTTAAATCAGCTGCTGGCATAAAGGATGAACCCCTGTATCCTCAAATGAACGAATAATATAAAATGTAGCGCTAAATATTAAGAAAGTGACAAGTGCATAAAAGTAAGACGCAAATATATGTGCCAAATAGTGTGACAAAAGTGTCGTCAGTGAGTGACTAGAAAAAAAGTGAATGGATAATACATAAGTGAACTGAATCACGTAAAGTGATATATATCAGATAGTAAATGTAAAAACTCTGAAGTATATAACAGCAATGAATATTATGACAATTGGAGATATTATGCAATAAATTAGATGTCTTGAGATATAAGCAGTTCAAAAAAGTGATGCATCAAATATCCGTGCTTGTGCCTTCCGTGATAAGGGATTGAAGTATGCTTGCACTCACCGGAAGCGCAATATTAATGCGCATGTAATAAAAGTATCTGTGAAACACTGATGGTCATTAGGGTTCTGGCAGGGACAGGGGGCTCCACTGGTACACACACAGCACACAGGAAAGGCACTCCAAACCTCACAGACTGGACCCTCACAGCATACAGGGACAGCTCCTTCTATGCATCTCCACCAGGAAATTGATTGCCAAAATGATACTACTCCACCTTAATTGGCTCATAAACAAGCCACCAAATAAAAGTATTTAGATAGTGTAGTATTTTATTTATTCATTCACTAAAAATTCTTAATATTTAGTGCTACATTTTATATTACATGTTATTTCAAATAATTGTCTCACCTGAAACCCAGCTAAGAAAAAACACAGAACATACAGTATACAGTATATCAAGTATGTGTAGTTAAAATACACATACATACTGATTACTTTTTTTTATCAAGGTTAATGAATGCATTAAACTGTAATCACAAATATGTAGGAATTTCAGTACTCATTTGTCTTTGCTTGTGTTAAACCTTTGTGAAATCTTTAATATTTTTCAGGGCTGTAAAGACTAAAAGTGCATTATATACTACACAAAATCAAACATAAATGTTATTACCTGGAGAAAGACTTACAGTATATGATGTATTATTTCCTAAAAATTATAATTCTATGTATTTTTCAAGATTAATTTACTATTTAATAAAATGGAAATTAACATTATAGATATAATATACAAAGATTCAGTTCTCTCCTTTAAATTAAAAAAATAATTCAACTTCACGCAAGAAATTAAAAAAGCACAACATAAAATACCAAACTATGTAATGATTACCTATTATCAAACAATCATTTTTTTTATACTTTTTTGTTCTAAATTGTCATACAGAAGCTAATTTGTCAAATAAAACATGCATTTATATTTTTACAGTAAAAAGTAAGTAATTCATAAGAACTAATCATAAGATTATATTAATTATAGCATAATACAATTTAAATAATAAAAACAACTAGAGTAATTTCAATGTTAAGTATTGAAATAAATAAATAATAAATAAATAAATAGCATAAAGATAGATGCTACCCAGTTTTTTTAATCACACAAATAAAAATTAAATGCAGTTTTTAAAAAAACTCTAATTTCTTTCTGAACCATAAATATTTTTCCGTATATAAAAATGTAAATAATATACAAACAAGCTGAAAGAAAAATAACGCATCCTTTTTTTTTCACACAAAAAGATCAATAAAAGAAGTTAATCTAACAATTTCTTAATCGATGACATAAATAATAGTTCAATTCCCAGAGAAATGGAAAAGGATTAAGATTATGATGCTTGATAATGAAATGGTTAACCCTCTCTAACCATCTGATTGTTTTGACACCTGCAGTATGTGAAAGATGGCACAGTGTCTTTTGTGGATTATAATGACACATCTTCATTATTGTTCTAATACTGATTTAAAAAAAAAAAAAAAGAGTCTAATCTTTTATTGGTCCGGTGACAAGTCCAATCCTGGACATAGAGATGTCACTATTTTCTCTTTATGGTTTATTGTTGCCATAGCCACAAGGCTGCAATATGGTAGGTTTAGCGCTCCTTCTGTACTGTACCACCATGAGCTTATTGTTTAAAATCTGTATTATTCAACTCTTCTGAAGATTTACATTTTTAATAGCTCATTTATGTAATCCCATAAATAAGGTAACAGAAAAGCATCCTCACACAAATGAGCGAGCCCGTCTCTGAAAAAAAGCTGCTGAAACAGGTCAGTCAAGGTCTCAGCTGCAGGGTTTGATTGGTATCGGCTATGTATCCAATGTCACCATGGACTTAAGACCACCCAGTTAGCCCAAAAATGGTGCATTACCAAGAAACAGCCTAATAGTGTTATAGTTCAGCACCCTCTTTTTTTATGCAGGAGCGTAAAACTTAGGGAGAAAAGAAAAACAGTTTAGTCAAAAACTCATTTACTTTATTGCTTTGACAGCTGAACGTCAGTAAACTTCACATAATGAATTGTCTGTCTGCAGAGCTTTCCATTCTTTCCTCCTAAACTGTTCATAAAAGAGACTGAAACTACCCCAAATGTACGATATAGAGAACACCTGCCCACACAAATGATAAGGGGAAAATCCATCTATAAAATGTTTGTTTTTATCTCACAGAAGCAAATTGTAAAGTGAGGCCATTGAAGTTTTTAATTATGATAATGTGGATGATATACTAATTGGTTTCTTATGTTAGCTAAGTTCTCATGAATTTTGCTAAATATTCCAGAGCAGGCATAAAAAATTGATATGAAAAAATCCACTCTTAGGGATTTGCATTGGGGTGTATTGAAAAAAAAGACATGCCTGCTGTATTTTTGGTGCATTGACGTGCAATTTTTCTATTTGTCATTTACGGAAAATAAGCCACCAAACCTGCAGGGAGCCTCCAGGGATATTCAGCCATGTACCATTCTCCAACCCTTTGGCAAATAAGCTGCCCAATGTTAGAGCCATAACTGTTGGATTTTAACTCAGCATTCTAAAGCACCTACTGCCATTTTTATGTATTCAGCCACTGTGTTTCCGCTCATAAATGAGCCATTTGCCTTTATTTCCACAACAAAGAAATATGTTTTTGGTTGCAATTCTTCCATGAAGACCATTTCAGGTAAGCCTTCTCCGAAGCGTAGATGGGTGTACCAAGGTCCCTGTGTTTTCTGCCAGTTTTGAGCTTACAATAGTTACCAAACATCTTCCAATTTTAAAGGGAAGTAAGTATAATAGAATAGAATAAAGACAGTGCCAGGGGATTGTTTGACAGTCCATTTCAATTCAAAAACTGGACTGAACTGTCAACTATACATCTTGTACTCTCTTCATTCTACTATACCTAATACTGCCATTCCAGTGACCTGGTCTTCAGGCCCATCAGATCTTAGCAAGCAGCCTCTTAACTTATATATCAACCCATCTAAATGCCTACCAAAATCCTGGGTCAGTACTCCACTAACGTTTTCTTATTTCATTTTGAAGAGATGTATTTCTTATTTGCAATATTCAGTTTCCATGGCCAACGGCTGCATTTCTGGTCCTCACCTTCCTCTGTTTGTACTTCTGCAGAAGAGCATGAACAACATCTGAAAACACCTATCCACTGTGAACTTTCAATGTGGGGGAGGCCTGGATGATGACCACCTCTTGTGTCATTGCTGTACTTTGCATTTGTGCAAGATTTTCCACATCTTTGGCAATCACACCTTTGTAGTATGATTGCCCCTTGTCCCATTGTATTTCTTCTACTTCAGTCAATTGCTTTAGCTCAACCTACACATTAAGTCAATGATTGTTAGCATCTGTTTGTTGTATCTACATAAAGGGTATATAAACCCAAACACTAAAATTGTATATAAACTTTAATATATTAATTTTAAAAGTATTTTCAATATTTTTTAATCTACAGCTTTCATTAAAATAACAACTGGTGACCTTTCATGAAGATCCTGTTCAGGCAGTTCTTGTGATAATATTCTGTGTCCTGCATTTTCACCCTGTTGCACTGACTTTCAAAGGAGACAAACATCTGTTTCAACATACATTACACAGGCATGGTCCAATGTTGCCATGATCAGGAAACTCACCCTGTGAAATAGCAATGCAAACATCATTGGAGTGCATGTAGGGAGGAAATGACTACAAAGGGGATGTGGGAGAGCAGCAGCACTGAGATGCGTAAAAAAAAAATAAAGGTAATTTTTGTATTCATTTAATAAATGCCAGTTGTTTATACACAGCATTTTAACAAAATACATTTTATTTGGTTAGGGGTTACACCAACTATGTCAATCAAGCATTGAAATATATGGCTACACAGATATCACAAATTTTGTAACTGGAGAGCGGCCTATTACTGTGCACATCACTTTTTTGCAAAAGGAATGTCTGAAACTATAACATACCCAGTTTTCTATTGACACACAAATCCAGAAAATTTGAAATAACCATCTAACACAAATATTATTCCCACAGAACATTGAATCACAGAGGATTTAATTTCCAAAAGTAATAAACTCTTTCATGTAAAGGGAAAACAGGTCTCGGCAAAGTGATTGCAATTAATTACAATGAATAAAATACAAATTGACTGCTGACTGTATACATACACACCTAACTCACCACCTCACTCACCTAACACCTATTTGTTGCAGCCAGTTATTTTCCAAAGTCATGAAATTAGCTAAACAGAGATCACCTGCATGCAGTCTGGGAGATGTAACTTCTTTTGAGTCAGTGTCATGGTATAACTTACATAAAGACTAGTGACTATTCACTAAAATGTTAGTGACCGTGCAAGCTAGATTAATGAAAAAGGCCACCAAAACACTTATGATCACTCAGTAAAAGTCTCAGTGACTAAGATTTGACAGACTGTGCATGCAACAATTGTTGCCCAGATTCTCCACCAGTTGTGGCTTTATGGGAGAGTGGCAGAAGAAAGTCACTATTAACTCACATGACATCTCAACTACAGTTTGGAAGAAAGGCCATGGGAGACTCCAAAGTCAGCTGGAAAAAGGGTCTATGGTTTTATTAGACCAAAATTGAGACTTTTGGCCATCAGACTAAACACCATGTTTAGCACAAGCCAACCACTACGCCATCATCGTAAACGCACCAACCCAACATTAAATATAGTACTGATCATATCATGCTGAGGGTATGTTTCTCTCTAGCAGGCCCTAAAAGGTGAGGGTAGATTGTATGCAAAGTACATAAATCCTTATTTACAAATAAGTAAAGTAAATCCTGGAGAAAAACCTAATGGAGTCTGAGCCAAGTCCAGAAAGTCAAGTACCCTAAGCATGAAACCAAAACTATGTAAGAATGGCTTAAAACAATAATATTATTGTCTTGGAATGCATAAGTCAGAAAATAGGTCTCATCCAATCGTGAATTTGTAGCTGCACAAAAAATGCGGACAAATTGCACTGTCCAGATGTGCAAAGCCGATACAGATCTATACATACAAACTTATAACAATATTTGCCACCGAAGATGCATCTACTTAATACTTATCTATTTTATTTTAATACCTTTGTAAAGATCAGGGTTTTTTTTTAAGCTGTGCTTTATTAAAGTTTAAATAAGGTGATAATATGAACAATCAGTCTATAACGAATGCTGCTGCCAGACTCATCCACCTTACTAACCGTTTCATATCTGCCACCCCTCTCTGCCAATCCCTCCACTGGCTTCCCATTGCCCAATGAATAAAATTCAAAACAATAACATATACTCTGCCCTAAATTACATCACCAATCTTTTCTCCAAATATCACCCAAACCGTCCTTTTCGCTCCTCCCACGACCTCCTGCTCTCTAACTCCCTTGTCTCCTCCTCCCATGCTTGTCTCCAGCACTTCTCCAGAGCCTCCCCCATCCTCTGGAACTCTCTACTCCAATCTATCCGACTATCGCCTACTCTTTCAACTTTTAGCTGATCTTTGAAAACCTATCTCTTCAGGGAAGCCTATCCTGCCTTCAGCTATTAATGGAATCTTCTATTCCTCCTATTAGTTCATCCCCCACAGTTATTACCTTTTGTACCACCAGCCCCTCCCTCCTAGATTGTAAGCTCCAACTCTCTTGTATTGAACTGTATTGTTGCTGTATTGTCTCCCTTTATATTGTAAAGAGCTGAGCAAACTGTTGGCGCTAAATAAATTCTGTATAATATTAATAACAATAAAAGCAGATAATGAAAAATGAGACACCCAGAGATATATATATAAACCAATAGTCAATTGACACAAGCAGCTGGAGAGAGTAAAGCCAATAATGAGATGTATCAACACATAGCGAGCATGTTACAAGTATGGATACATTTTGTACATGTATAGCAATATAGAATTCAGTTATATATCAACCCCAGAAAAGTACTGGGGTATTTACCAACATGTGCAAAAGGAGAAAGAAAAACATCACTTAATGCGGAACTTCACTCTCTCAATCAACATGGACTATTTCTAATCCTTATACTGCTAGCATTAGTAAATAGATAGGAAAGTATATCATATTTACTTGTTTATACCTTTTTTTGCATTCCTTCAGTTACTTCCTGGTTTCCATGCCTAGGCTAATGATATAATACATCCCAGGAGTCTTCTGGAGGGGGGTTCTCAGTTCAGCCAAGGACAGATGGATTCAAGGAAGTAACTGCTACATGAATCATCTGCCCTTACTCAAGATAGCCAATGCTAAAATTGCCAGGAGGTGTTTTTCAAGATGATTTCTAAGCAAAATAAAGCATGGAGACATGGATGGCTGAGGAATTTGTTTTGTATAACAAAAATGAATTATTTAGTATTTTTGGATTGTGGTATTCAGATGCAGTGCAGTTCCACTTTAACATCAATAAACACAAGATCTTAATAGAGTGACTAAAAACAGGAAGGAAGTAATCACCATAGATCAGATTTTCACACTGTTACGTAAACTTAGATGAAAACTTAGTATCCAATGTACTGTATATAGAAAAGAATGTAAAATATATGTAGCCCTTGTCAGAGACTTGGAGTGGGGATAACAGTAATGTATCTTCTAATTCCTGCAATGGTATTCAGAAGTTGAAATCTAGAGGGGGATTTAGAAGAATTCCAATTGAGAGAAATGAGACGTCTGGCCACTGTCAGAACATGTATAGCTAGTTGATTAGAGAATTTTGACATACCAGGTAAGGGGGGACCCAGTAAACAGTAAAGGGGGTCAGCAGGAAGCTGTACTCCAAGGAGCTGTTCCACTAGTTCTAACAGAAAAGATCTGGGGGGGTTTTAATGATAAAATACATAATTTCTGATGATCAGTGTAAAAAAACATTTAATCCATTGTAGTTTAATGTTTTATGAAAATAAAAATGGAAAACTTCAAAGTGAATAAATACTTTTTATAGGCACTGTATCTAAAGTGCCCAAAACTAACACACAGTAATATATATATTTATATTGTAAAAAATCAACTGCAGTTTTTCCCACACAATGCAATAGGATAGAAAATTGGCATAGTTCGGAATTGTGTAACAACCAGGCCGAGCTTAGAAAAAAAAAGTAACTACCATATTATTTGCTGAACAGCACACCAGAGGGATGAGCTGTGTTAAAAAAAAATGATTCCTGTGTTAAAGAAAAATTTTAATTTGTAAAGCACTTTATAAAAACCTACTTTGTCACCCTAGAAAAACTACTAAAAGCAAAAGCACCCAGTTAAAGAAAAAGATTACTATTTACCTCTCCGACAGTCGGTGGGTTGAAACTTTACCTTCTTGCAGAGTTCCAGGCACCACTGTTGTTATTAATATTATTATACTGGATTTATATAGCGCCAACAGTTTGCGCAGCACTTTACAAAATGTTATATAGAACTTCCAGTGTGTCAAATAGTGTGTTCCCGATAGGTGCTGTGGTTCCTCCTGAAAACTTCCATCTTACTACAGCACACAGATACATTTATGAAATTTCTTTATGTACAGTTAGGTCCATATATATTTGGACACAGGCACAATTTTCATACTTTTGGCTTTGTATGCCACCAGAATAAATTAAAATGAAACAATCCAAATGAATTTGAAGTGCAGACTTTCAGCTTTAATTCAAGGGCTTGAACATAAATATCAAGTACAAATTGTAGGAACTGCACCCATTTTTATACACAGTCCCTCCATTTTCAGGGGCTCAAATGTAATTGGACAAATGAATTTAATCATAAATAAAATGTTCATTTTTAATATTTTGTTGAGAATCCTTTACTGGTAATGACTGAAGTCTGGAACTCATGGACATGACCAAAGACTGGGTTTCCTCCTTTCTGGTGCTTTGCCAGGCTCTAACTGCAGCTGTCTTCGGTTGTTCTTTGTTTGTGGGTCTTTCTGCCTTTAGTTTTGCCTTCAGCAAGTGAAATGCATACTCAATTGGGTTGAGATCAGGTGATTGACTTGGCCATTGCAGAATATTCCACTTCTTTTCCTTCAAAAGCTCCTGGGTTGCTTTTGCAGTGTGTTTTGGATCATTGTCCATCTGTACTGTGAAGCTCCATCCAATCAACTTTGCTGCATTTGGCTGAATCTGGGCCGACAGTATATCTGTAAACACTGCAGAATTCATCCGGCTGCTTCTGTCTTGTCACATCATCAATAAACACCAATGACCCAGTGCCACTGGAAGCCATGCATGTCCATGCCATCACACTGCCTCCACCATGTTTTACAGATGACGTTGTGTGCTTTGGATCATGAGCTGTTCCAAGCCTTCTCCACACTTTTTTTTTCCATTATTCTGATACAGATTAATCTAAGTTTCATCCATCCAAAGAATACTTTTCCAGAACTGGTTTGGCTTTTTTAGATGATTTTTGGCAAAGTCTAATTTGGCAAATAGTATTCAGTTGATTAGTGTCTTTTTTAAGAATAACAATAGAGTTGTGTTGGGGGTTTGAGAGTTTTTTGTTGTTATATTTTTTTGTTATATATTTGTTTGTAGTGGTTGTAAAGGCTTAGGGTAGTTTCCCTTAATGCATTCTCTAAAATAAATAACCTTCTGCTAGCGGCACCCCCCGCAGCCGCCCTATATACTTACCTGAGCCCAATCCTGCACTGTGCATGAAAGCTGAGGCTCTCCTGGGTCTCCCTCTCATTGGCTGAGACACAGCAGTGGTAGGTATTGGCTCCCATTGCTGTCAATCAAAGCCAGTGATTAGGGAGCGGGGGAGGGGCGGGTTTGAGCCGCGCTCTGTGTGTCTTAGACACTTAGAACTGGCTCAGGAGCAAGCACACATGAGTGCCCTCAGAGCAAGCATCTTGCTATGGGGATACTTGGTAATGGGGAGGGGCAAGCAGCACCGGTGGATCAGGACTGCTCAGGACAGAGGAGGATCAGGACTGCTCTGTGCAAAACCATTGCACAGAGCAGGTATGACGTGTTTGTTATTTAAAAAAAAATAAAAGACAAGTCTTTACAATCACTTTAAGGTCAGCGCAGGATTTTTAGTTTTAGTTTGTATTGCTGACTGGGTCCAAACTGGGGAGAGTCACTACCTCAGTTGTACTGTGAGTGTCTGTGACCATTGCAAAAAAAAATAAAGTGAGGAAAAATCCCAAATTTTAGAGCTGTTCCCAGAACAAGTGATAAGGTGGGATTTGTAATGGGGACACTGTCACTCTCACTCACTGTGGAACAACTGTCTAAGACTGGAATTACCCTTACTTTGCGAGATTTCCATTCCTTTTCTGTTGCTTCCCTGGCTTGACAAAAAGTAACCTTGCAGGGGTTAGTTACTGTATTCTAACCCTTACCAAATCAATCCAAAGCTACAAAAAAGCTTTGGTTATACATACTCTTGGAAAAAAAAAAAACACATGTGCTGACATCCTTGCCCTCACAAGTGGGTTGACCTTCTCAGGGACCAACCGATAGAAACTGGTGCTGCGACGTTAAAGTCTATTTAGACTGTGTATTTTAGGCATCATTCCTGTGTGTGCAAGGTTCATTGAACCATTCAGTTTATTATGCTCTTTAGAATCACTCGGAAATGCTCCATAGGATTTAGGATTGTGCAATGAGCCTCTCATTTGGTCTTCAATTTAAAATCTAGTTCTCTCGATAGCTTCTGACTACATCCAAAAATAGGATTTCCAAACAACCTAGTCCTCTTCACCACTGATCTCCCATCATAGGAGGACTGGGATGGGAGAGCAGAGGAGCATTTGCCTTCCAGGACCAGTACTAATATAATACATATGTGCAGGTCCTGTGGTCAGTGACCCGTGCTAGGCATTACCTCATCACCTGCTCCCCATTCTGACCTCAAGTCAGCTTCTAGCAGAGGCAAGCCATTCAGCACCAACTTCCTTTGTGGCTATAATATGTCATTTGAACAAATTCCAAGAATGGCAAAGGAAGGTGAAAGATGTAAAGGCATGGCCGGTAAACTAGTTGATTATGTTTGCCACAAGGCCAGACGTTCTCAATCTTCCTCTGCCTCACATGGTTCTCTTCACTCATCCCATCCTGATCTTATGACCTGTTGCAATGCTCTGGCTGTTGTAGGGTACCACCAGAAAATGATAACTAGCAATAACTAGCATTTCTGATGTAATAGACGCTTTTAACTTGTTGAAAGTGTGTGAATAACCTTCCCTCTTCTTGCTAAGGATTCAATATACATGTGCCACTTGTGTCCATTAGGCAAGGGTCCCAGTAATACAAATGTCAAGCAAATATCCCCTAACCTATCATCCACAGCAAGATGCCTGCTTGTTAATGCCTATCTTTTCACACCCTCGGACTCCCAGGTACTCTCCCTCTGTATATACGTTGGATCTTGACTCAGGAAACCTTATCCTTCAATATGAGACATGGCTGTATGATATAACAATTACTGTGGGTATTGTGCAGCTATTATCTAGGTACACTTAGTCATCAGTTCTCTGGTGCTGTGTGGCTGAGGGGTGGTCACCATATTGGTGTAGGTATAAGGTAAAACCAGGAAACTCTTCCTGTTTCTAGACACTGCTTTCTTATGACACCATTGATCAGATGGTAGATGTAGGAGTGAGTGGCTATGCCTTCTCTGGTGTCAACTCCTGTTAGGCTGAAAGAGCAGAATGTGCCTAGGAACTGAAAAATGTGGAAGTGGTCTGTGGCTTTAAATCAGGAATTCTATGCCAAAGCACCCCCCTCCCATGTTGAGGGCATGTGGCCTAGTATGGTTCAGGAGGGAGTGCTCGCTTGTCTCCCACCTTTTCCTGGCCTGCCGGGCTGCATGCTCAAATAAAGATCTGGCATGGATTTTGGGGAGGACCCAACATTTTTTTTTGTTTTTACATTTTGGCATGGGGATCCACTCAAAATCCATACCAGACCTAAGGGTCTGGTATGGATTTTGGGGGGACCCAACACCATTTAAAAAATTTTTTTAGCATGGGGTTCCACTTAAAATCCATACCAGACCTGAAGGGCTTGGGGGGGGGCACGCAATTAAAAATTCCAAGCTGGCATTCTTTTGTTTACATTCAGCTGTCAGCAGGGAATCCAACTGACAGCTAATGCGTTATCAGTTGTCAAAGATGAACCTGCCAGTAACCCAAGTCCAGCCCTAAGATGACAACGCTCACTCACCTCATTTCATCAAGACAACAGAAACAAGATAGAACTACTGGACTCTGTCCCTCTCCTCTTCTTCATATCAAGAGGGCTATGGTTCTGTAGTCCTTAGAGGTAAACTGAGAACAATGCAACTGATAACAGTCAATACAGGAAGGCAGCACAGGAAGTTATCAGCTCACGCATTTTCTGGCAAGATCAATAAGTATGTTTTTACACTTTCCATACAGACATAACACAACAATTTCAATGGTATATATACAGTAACAGACCAAATGAGAGTGATAAGGTTATTGTTAAGGTTTAGATACCCTTTAAAGAAGGTTGAGGACTCTCCTATCACCTCCACTTGAAGGAACCGTAAATAAGATTAGTGAGTCACATGCTTTACATATCCAGAACTACCTATTAGAGATGAGCGAATCGAACTTGGCGAAGTGGAATTCGTTTCGAAGATTAGGAAAAATTCGAAATTTTCCAAAAATGGCGGCGACATGTGTGGCGATGGAGCGGGGATCTCTGGGAAGACGCGCAGACAAGGCGCGCTGACCCATAATGCATTCATTCATGACATGTGATCGCATTAGCCAATCAGCAGCCAGCCAGCACTGTGTAATGGTCGAGCTATAAATTGCGGCCATCTTAGAATTCTCCATTAGCCTCCGGTCATTCAAGAGAGACAGACCTCTCTGTATTAGGGACAGAGTTAGGGCCAAAGAGACTTTAGGGCCACAGAATCGTTACTTACGGACACAGAATTGTTACTCAGGGACACAGAACTGTTACTCAGGGACACAGAACTGTTACTCAGGGACACAGAATTGTTACTCAGGGACAGACACAGAAATGTTACTGAGGGACACAGAATTGTTACTGAGGGACACAGAATTGTTACTCAGGGAAAGACACAGAATTGTTACTGAGGGACACAGAATTGTTACTGAGGGACACAGAATTGTTACTCAGGGACACAGAATTGTTACTGAGGGACACAGAATTGTTACTCAGGGACACAGAATTGTTACTCAGGGACAGACACAGAATTGTTACTGAGGGACACAGAATTGTTACTGAGGGACACAGAATTGTTACTGAGGGACACAGAATTGTTACTCAGGGACACAGAATTGTTACTAAGGGACACAGAATTGTTACTCAGGGACACAGAACTGTTACTCAGGGAAACAGAATTGTTACTCAGGGACACAGAACTGTTACTCAGGGACACAGAATTGTTACTCAGGGACAGACACAGAATTGTTACTGAGGGACACAGAATTGTTACTCAGGGACAGACACAGAATTGTTACTGAGGGACACAGAATTGTTACTGAGGGACACAGAAATGTTACTCAGGGACACAGAATTGTTACTCAGGGACATAGAATTGTTACTCAGGGACACAGAACTGTTACTCAGGGACACAGAATTGTTACTCAGGGACACAGAACTGTTACTCAGGGACACAGAATTGTTACTCAGGGACAGACACAGAATTGTTACTGAGGGACACAGAGTTGTTACTGAGGGACACAGAATTGTTACTCAGGGACAGACACAGAATTGTTACTGAGGGACACAGAATTGTTACTGAGGGACACAGAATTGTTACTCAGGGACACAGAATTGTTACTCAGGGACACAGAACTGTTACTCAGGGACACAGAATTGTTACTCAGGGAAACAGAACTGTTACTCAGGGACACAGAACTGTTACTCAGGGACACAGAACTGTTACTCAGGGACACAGAATTGTTACTCAGGGACAGACACAGAATTGTTACTGAGGGACACAGAATTGTTACTGAGGGACACAGAATTGTTACTCAGGGAAAGACACAGAATTGTTACTGAGGGACACAGAATTGTTACTGAGGGACACAGAATTGTTACTCAGGGACACAGAATTGTTACTGAGGGACACAGAATTGTTACTCAGGGACACAGAATTGTTACTCAGGGACAGACACAGAATTGTTACTGAGGGACACAGAATTGTTACTGAGGGACACAGAATTGTTACTCAGGGACACAGAATTGTTACTAAGGGACACAGAATTGTTACTCAGGGACACAGAACTGTTACTCAGGGAAACAGAATTGTTACTCAGGGACACAGAACTGTTACTCAGGGACACAGAATTGTTACTCAGGGACAGACACAGAATTGTTACTGAGGGACACAGAATTGTTACTCAGGGACAGACACAGAATTGTTACTGAGGGACACAGAATTGTTACTGAGGGACACAGAAATGTTACTCAGGGACACAGAATTGTTACTCAGGGACATAGAATTGTTACTCAGGGACACAGAACTGTTACTCAGGGACACAGAATTGTTACTCAGGGACACAGAACTGTTACTCAGGGACACAGAATTGTTACTCAGGGACAGACACAGAATAGTTACTGAGGGACACAGAGTTGTTACTGAGGGACACAGAATTGTTACTCAGGGACAGACACAGAATTGTTACTGAGGGACACAGAATTGTTACTGAGGGACACAGAATTGTTACTGAGGGACACAGAATTGTTACACAGGGACACAGAATTGTTACTCAGGGACACAGAACTGTTACTCAGGGACACAGAACTGTTACTCAGGGACACAGAATTGTTACTCAGGGACAGACACAGAATTGTTACTGAGGGACACAGAATTGTTACTGAGGGACACAGAATTGTTACTGAGGGACACAGAATTGTTACTCAGGGACAGACACAGAATTGTTACTGAGGGACACAGAATTGTTACTGAGGGACACAGAATTGTTACTGAGGGACACAGAATTGTTACTGAGGGACACAGAATTGTTACTCAGGGACACAGAACTGTTACTCAGGGACACAGAATTGTTACTCAGGGACACAGAACTGTTACTCAGGGACACAGAATTGTTAGTCAGGGACAGACACAGAATTGTTACTGAGGGACACAGAATTGTTACTGAGGGACACAGAATTGTTACTCAGGGACAGACACAGAATTGTTACTGAGGGACACAGAGTTGTTACTGAGGGACACAGAATTGTTACTCAGGGACACAGAATTGTTACTCGGACACAGAATTGTTACTCAGGGACAGACACAGAATTGTTACTCAGGGACACAGAATTGTTATTCAGGGACACAGAATTGTTACTCAGGGACAGACACAGAATTGTTACTCAGGGACACAGAATTGTTACTCAGGGACACAGAATTGTTGCTCAGGGACAGACACAGAATTGTTACTCAGGGACACAGAATTGTTACTCAGGGACA
Organism: Staurois parvus; assembly: GCF_062004578.1. Classification (NCBI taxonomy): domain Eukaryota; kingdom Metazoa; phylum Chordata; class Amphibia; order Anura; family Ranidae; genus Staurois; species Staurois parvus. The sequence goes on along the minus strand of NW_028318183.1, from coordinate 7,528,826 downwards.
GACACAGAATTGTTACTCAGGGACACAGAATTATTACTGAGGGACACAGAATCGTTACTCAGGGACACAGAATTGTTACTCAGGGACACAGAATTGTTACTCAGGGACACAGAACTGTTACTCAGGGACACAGAATTGTTACTCAGGGACACAGAATTGTTACTCAGGGACAGACACAGAATTGTTACTGAGGGACACAGAGTTGTTACTGAGGGACACAGAATTGTTACTGAGGGACACAGAATTGTTACTGAGGGACACAGAATTGTTACTCAGGGACACAGAATTGTTACTCAGGGACACAGAACTGTTACTCAGGGACACAGAACTGTTACTCAGGGACACAGAATTGTTACTCAGGGACACACAGAATTGTTACTGAGGGACACAGAATTGTTACTGAGGGACACAGAATTGTTACTCAGGGACAGACACAGAATTGTTACTGAGGGACACAGAATTGTTACTGAGGGACACAGAATTGTTACTCAGGGACACAGAACTGTTACTCAGGGACACAGAATTGTTACTCAGGGAAACAGAACTGTTACTCAGGGACACAGAATTGTTACTCAGGGACACAGAACTGTTACTCAGGGACACAGAATTGTTACTCAGGGACAGACACAGAATTGTTACTGAGGGACACAGAATTGTTACTGAGGGACACAGAATTGTTACTCAGGGAAAGACACAGAATTGTTACTGAGGGACACAGAATTGTTACTGAGGGACACAGAATTGTTACTCAGGGACACAGAATTGTTACTGAGGGACACAGAATTGTTACTCAGGGACACAGAATTGTTACTCAGGGACACAGAATTGTTACTGAGGGACACAGAATTGTTACTGAGAGACACAGAATTGTTACTCAGGGACACAGAATTGTTACTAAGGGACACAGAATTGTTACTCAGGGACACAGAACTGTTACTCAGGGAAACAGAATTGTTACTCAGGGACACAGAACTGTTACTCAGGGACACAGAATTGTTACTCAGGGACAGACACAGAATTGTTACTGAGGGACACAGAATTGTTACTCAGGGACAGACACAGAATTGTTACTGAGGGACACAGAATTGTTACTGAGGGACACAGAAATGTTACTCAGGGACACAGAATTGTTACTCAGGGACATAGAATTGTTACTCAGGGACACAGAACTGTTACTCAGGGACACAGAATTGTTACTCAGGGACACAGAACTGTTACTCAGGGACACAGAATTGTTACTCAGGGACAGACACAGAATTGTTACTGAGGGACACAGAGTTGTTACTGAGGGACACAGAATTGTTACTCAGGGACAGACACAGAATTGTTACTGAGGGACACAGAATTGTTACTGAGGGACACAGAATTGTTACTCAGGGACACAGAATTGTTACTCAGGGACACAGAACTGTTACTCAGGGACACAGAATTGTTACTCAGGGAAACAGAACTGTTACTCAGGGACACAGAATTGTTACTCAGGGAAAGACACAGAATTGTTACTGAGGGACACAGAATTGTTACTGAGGGACACAGAATTGTTACTGAGGGACAAAGAATTGTTACACAGGGACACAGAATTGTTACTCAGGGACACAGAACTGTTACTCAGGGACACAGAACTGTTACTCAGGGACACAGAATTGTTACTCAGGGACAGACACAGAATTGTTACTGAGGGACACAGAATTGTTACTGAGGGACACAGAATTGTTACTGAGGGACACAGAATTGTTACTCAGGGACAGACACAGAATTGTTACTGAGGGACACAGAATTGTTACTGAGGGACACAGAATTGTTACTGAGGGACACAGAATTGTTACTCAGGGACACAGAATTGTTACTCAGGGACACAGAACTGTTACTCAGGGACACAGAATTGTTACTCAGGGACACAGAACTGTTACTCAGGGACACAGAATTGTTAGTCAGGGACAGACACAGAATTGTTACTGAGGGACACAGAATTGTTACTGAGGGACACAGAATTGTTACTCAGGGACAGACACAGAATTGTTACTGAGGGACACAGAGTTGTTACTGAGGGACACAGAATTGTTACTCAGGGACACAGAATTGTTACTCGGACACAGAATTGTTACTCAGGGACAGACACAGAATTGTTACTCAGGGACACAGAATTGTTATTCAGGGACACAGAATTGTTACTCAGGGACAGACACAGAATTGTTACTCAGGGACACAGAATTGTTACTCAGGGACACAGAATTGTTACTCAGGGACAGACACAGAATTGTTACTCAGGGACACAGAATTGTTACTCAGGGACAGACACAGAATTGTTACTCAGGGACACAGAATTATTACTGAGGGACACAGAATCGTTACTCAGGGACACAGAATTGTTACTCAGGGACACAGAATTGTTACTCAGGGACACAGAACTGTTACTCAGGGACACAGAATTGTTACTCAGGGACACAGAATTGTTACTCAGGGACAGACACAGAATTGTTACTGAGGGACACAGAGTTGTTACTGAGGGACACAGAATTGTTACTGAGGGACACAGAATTGTTACTGAGGGACACAGAATTGTTACTCAGGGACACAGAATTGTTACTCAGGGACACAGAACTGTTACTCAGGGACACAGAACTGTTACTCAGGGACACAGAATTGTTACTCAGGGACAGACACAGAATTGTTACTGAGGGACACAGAATTGTTACTGAGGGACACAGAATTGTTACTCAGGGACACAGAATTGTTACTCAGGGAAACAGAACTGTTACTCAGGGACACAGAATTGTTACGCAGGGACAGAGAATTGTTACTCAGGGACAGACACAGAATTGTTACTCAGGGACACAGAATTGTTACTCAGGGACACAGAATTGTTACTCAGGGACAGACACAGAATTGTTACTCAGGGACACAGAATTGTTACTCAGGGACACAGAATTGTTACTCAGGGACAGACACAGAATTGTTACTCAGGGACACAGAATTGTTACTCAGGGACACAGAATTATTACTGAGGGACACGGAATCGTTACTCAGGGACACAGAATTGTTACTCAGGGACACAGAATTGTTACTCAGGGACACAGAACTGTTACTCAGGGACACAGAATTGTTACTCAGGGACAGACACAGAATTGTTACTGAGGGACACAGAGTTGTTACTCAGGGACACAGAATTGTTACTCAGGGACACAGAATTGTTACTCAGGGACACAGAATTGTTACTCAGGGACAGACACAGAATTGTTACTGAGGGACACAGAATTGTTACTGAGGGACACAGAATTGTTACTGAGGGACACAGAATTGTTACTCAGGGACAGACACAGAATTGTTACTCAGGGACACAGAATTGTTACTCAGGGACAAAGAATTGTTACTCAGGGACACAGAACTGTTACTCAGGGACACAGAATTATTACTCAGGGACACAGAACTGTTACTCTGGGACACAGAATTGTTACTCAGGGACAGACACAGAATTGTTACTGAGGGACACAGAATTGTTACTCAGGGACAGACACAGAATTGTTACTGAGGGACACAGAATTGTTACTGAGGGACACAGAATTGTTACTCAGGGACACAAAACTGTTACTCAGGGACACAGAATTGTTACTCAGGGACAGACACAGAATTGTTACTCAGGGACACAGAACTGTTACTCAGGGACACAGAATTGTTACTCAGGGACACAGAACTGTTACTCAGGGACAAAGAATTGTTAGTCAGGGACAGACACAGAATTGTTACTGAGGGACACAGAATTGTTACTGAGGGACACAGAATTGTTACTCAGGGACACAGAACTGTTACTGAGGGACACAGAATTGTTACTCAGGGACACAGAACTGTTACTCAGGGACACAGAATTGTTAGTCAGGGACAGACACAGAATTGTTACTGAGGGACACAGAATTGTTACTGAGGGACACAGAATTGTTACTGAAGGACACAGAATTGTTACTCAGGGACACAGAACTGTTACTCAGGGACACAGAATTGTTACTCAGGGACAGACACAGAATTGTTACTCAGGGACACAGAATTGTTACTCAGGGACACAGAATTGTTACTCAGGGACAGACACAGAATTGTTACTCAGGGACACAGAATTGTTACTCAGGGACACAGAATTGTTACTCAGGGACAGACACAGAATTGTTACTCAGGGACACAGAATTGTTACTCAGGGACACAGAATTATTACTGAGGGACATAGAATCGTTACTCAGGGACACAGAATTGTTACTCAGGGACACAGAATTGTTACTCAGGGACACAGAACTGTTACTCAGGGACACAGAATTGTTACTCAGGGACACAGAACTGTTACTCAGGGACACAGAATTGTTACTCAGAGACAGACACAGAATTGTTACTGAGGGACACAGAATTGTTACTGAGGGACACAGAATTGTTACTCAGGGACAGACACAGAATTGTTACTGAGGGACACAGAATTGTTACTGAGGGACACAGAATTGTTACTCAGGGACGGACACAGAATTGTTACTCAGGGACACAGAATCATTACTCAGGGACACAGAATCATTGAATTAAAGAGTATGTCAGACAACACGCAGAGAAGTGGCAGAGGAGGAAATGTTTCAGGAGCGAGCAGACGTGGCAGCAGAGGAAGGGGTCGAGGCAGCACTAGTCGCAGCCAGAAGCCAGTGCTCCCGGTGTCATCCAGCGGTCGTGTCTCCACCGACAACCCTGCCGTCATCGATTGGTTGGCTCGGTTGTCTTCCTCTTCCCAGGTCACCTCTGACACCTACAGCCAACGGTCGGTGGGTACGTCAGACACAACCGTTAGTTGGCATGGCCCGGGAGCAAGCCCACTGAAATCACGTGTCCTCTACCTGCCCCTGTCCTTTGGTGTTCCCTCACCAAGCGAAGTATCGCATGCTGTGGGCTCAGCCCCACTGTACAGTGAGGAAGAGCTAACAGAGGGCGGTCAGGAACGGGGGGAGACATCCGCCTCTTCAGCAGCCAGGCGAAGAAGTACTGGCGAAGAGAGTGGCTCGGTAGCCGGTCTAGAGACAGGTCTGTCTCCTGACCCACACGCAGCCGAGAGGGCTAGTAGTGAGGCGGAGACCCTAATTGATGATGATGAGGCTGATCGCACTTGGCAGCCTCGTCGTCATCAGGCTATTGCTTCCGCATCATCAGGAGAAGAGGGTGCCAGCTTGGCAGCGAGCAAAACAGTCGGTGGGTTGCCCAGGAGGCAGCAGGGTCGCAGCAGTGTCAGTGGAGGCAAACGGCCACGGAGTAGAGCACCAGCTCCACTGCAGCCTACCACCACGGCCAGTAGTGGTGCCGGTGTGCACGGAGGAAGTAGCAGTCAGCCAGTGAGGAGTAGCGGGGGCAAAGTTTCCAACTCGGCGGTGTGGCAATTTTTCGTCAAGCCGCTCGAGGAAGTAAACGTAGCCGTATGTCGACTATGTGGCCAGAAAGTCAAGCGTGGCCAGGGGGCCCATGTCTCCATCGCCACACTCTGCCATGTGCCACTTTCAGGTCTCCTCACACTGCTGGTGGGTTCCATTTTGTCATAGGGTGCTGGCAGATTACAGGCCTCCCATTGCTGCTGCCAGGCCCGTAATCTGTCATGGGCCCCTGTACCGCCTCCTCATGCTGCTGCCAGGCCCGTAATCTGTCATGGGTCCCTGTACGGCCTCCCATTGCTGCTGTCTCCATCGCCACACTCTGCCATGTGCCACTTTCAGGTCTCCTCACACTGCTTGTGGGTTCCATTTTGTCATAGGGTGCTGGCAGATTACGGGCCTCCCATTGCTGCTGCCAGGCCCGTAATCTGCCATGGGCCCCGTACCGACTCCTCATGCTGCTGCCAGGTCCAGAGTGTCTCATGGGTCCCTGTACGGCCTCCCATTGCTGCTGTCTCCATCGCCACACTCTGCCATGTGCCACTTTCAGGTCTCCTCACACTGCTGGTGGGTTCCATTTTGTCATAGGGTGCTGGCAGATTACGGGCCTCCCATTGCTGCTGCCAGGTCCGTAATCTGCCATGGGCCCCCGTACCGCCTCCTCATGCTGCTGCCAGGTGTAGAGTGTCTCATGGGTCCCTGTACGGCCTCCCATTGCTGCTGTCTCCATCGCCACACTCTGCCATGTGCCACTTTCAGGTCTCCTCACACTGCTGGTGGGTTCCATTTTGTCATAGGGTGCTGGCAGATTACGGGCCTCCCATTGCTGCTGCCAGGCCCGTAATCTGTCATGGGCCCCTGTACCGCCTCCTCATGCTGCTGCCAGGCCCATAATCTGTCATGGGTTCCTGTACGGCCTCCCATTGCTGCTGTCTCCATCGCCACACTCTGCCATGTGCCACTTTCAGGTCTCCTCACACTGCTGGTGGGTTCCATTTTGTCATAGGGTGCTGGCAGATTACGGGCCTCCCATTGCTGCTGCCAGGCCCGTAATCTGCCATGGGCCCCCGTACCGACTCCTCATGCTGCTGCCAGGCCCGTAATCTGTCATGGGCCCCTGTACCGCCTCCTCATGCTGCTGCCAGGTCCAGAGTGTGTCATGGGTCCCTGTACGGCCTCCCATTGCTGCTGTCTCCATCGCCACACTCTGCCATGTGCCACTTTCAGGTCTCCTCACACTGCTGGTGGGTTCCATTTTGTCATAGGGTGCTAGCAGATTACGGGCCTCCCATTGCTGCTGCCAGGCCCGTAATCGGCCATGGGCCCCTGTACCGCCTCCTCATGCTGCTGCCAGGTCCAGAGTGTGTCATGAGTCCCTGTACGGCCTCCCATTGCTGCTGTCTCCATCGCCACACTCTGCCATGTGCCACTTTCAGGTCTCCTCACACTGCTGGTGGGTTCCATTTTGTCATAGGGTGCTAGCAGATTACGGGCCTCCCATTGCTGCTGCCAGGCCCGTAATCTGTCATGGGCCCCTGTACCGCCTCCTCATGCTGCTGCCAGGCCCGTAATCTGTCATGGGTCCCTGTACGGCCTCCCATTGCTGCTGTCTCCATCGCCACACTCTGCCATGTGCCACTTTCAGGTCTCCTCACACTGCTGGTGGGTTCCATTTTGTCATAGGGTGCTAGCAGATTACGGGCCTCCCATTGCTGCTGCCAGGCCCGTAATCTGTCATGGGCCCCTGTTCCGCCTCCTCATGCTGCTGCCAGGCCCGTAATCTGTCATGGGTCCCTGTACGGCCTCCCATTGCTGCTGTCTCCATCGCCACACTCTGCCATGTGCCACTTTCAGGTCTCCTCACACTGCTGGTGGGTTCCATTTTGTCATAGGGTGCTGGCAGATTACGGGCCTCCCATTGCTGCTGCCAGGTCCGTAATCTGCCATGGGCCCCCGTACCGCCTCCTCATGCTGCTGCCAGGTGTAGAGTGTCTCATGGGTCCCTGTACGGCCTCCCATTGCTGCTGTCTCCATCGCCACACTCTGCCATGTGCCACTTTCAGGTCTCCTCACACTGCTGGTGGGTTCCATTTTGTCATAGGGTGCTGGCAGATTACGGGCCTCCCATTGCTGCTGCCAGGCCCGTAATCTGTCATGGGCCCCTGTACCGCCTCCTCATGCTGCTGCCAGGCCCGTAATCTGTCATGGGTTCCTGTACGGCCTCCCATTGCTGCTGTCTCCATCGCCACACTCTGCCATGTGCCACTTTCAGGTCTCCTCACACTGCTGGTGGGTTCCATTTTGTCATAGGGTGCTGGCAGATTACGGGCCTCCCATTGCTGCTGCCAGGCCCGTAATCTGCCATGGGCCCCCGTACCGACTCCTCATGCTGCTGCCAGGCCCGTAATCTGTCATGGGCCCCTGTACCGCCTCCTCATGCTGCTGCCAGGTCCAGAGTGTGTCATGGGTCCCTGTACGGCCTCCCATTGCTGCTGTCTCCATCGCCACACTCTGCCATGTGTCACTTTCAGGTCTCCTCACACTGCTGGTGGGTTCTATTTTGTCATAGGGTGCTGGCAGATTACGGGCCTCCCATTGCTGCTGCCAGGCCCGTAATCGGCCATGGGCCCCTGTACCGCCTCCTCATGCTGCTGCCAGGTCCAGAGTGTGTCATGAGTCCCTGTACGGCCTCCCATTGCTGCTGTCTCCATCGCCACACTCTGCCATGTGCCACTTTCAGGTCTCCTCACACTGCTGGTGGGTTCCATTTTGTCATAGGGTGCTAGCAGATTACGGGCCTCCCATTGCTGCTGCCAGGCCCGTAATCTGTCATGGGCCCCTGTACCGCCTCCTCATGCTGCTGCCAGGCCCGTAATCTGTCATGGGTCCCTGTACGGCCTCCCATTGCTGCTGTCTCCATCGCCACCCTCTGCCATGTGCCACTTTCAGGTCTCCTCACACTGCTGGTGGGTTCCATTTTGTCATAGGGTGCTGGCAGATTACGGGCCTCCCATTGCTGCTGCCAGGCCCGTAATCTGCCATGGGCCCCCGTACCGACTCCTCATGCTGTGACGTTGCAACAAGGTGGAATTCAACCCTACATATGTTAACCGCCTTTACGAACAGCGAAAGGCCATCACCGATTTCCTGATATTACAAGCGGATAAAGGTACTCCCCTGTGTAACTTAGATGTCAGCCATTGGCAGCTCATGCGTGACACCTGCCGCTTGCTCAGGCCCTTTGAGGAGGCCACGCTATTCGTGAGTCGGCAGGACTATGGGATGAACGATGTCATTCCTCTGTTGCACGTCCTGGAACAAATGCTGTTAACAATGGCTGGTCAGGGTGCGGTAGACGTGGCGCACAGATCTCAACGCCACATGACCCCTGTGGGGGCAGGACAGGAAGAAGAGGAGGAGGCAGAGGAGGACATTGGTGCTCAGGAATTATTGAGTGAAATGGGTGGTTTTTCCACTCAGCGGACAGGAGTGGAGGAGCAGGAGCATCTGGTAGAGGAGGAGGAGGAGACAGAGGACCCAGACACACCGTGGCAGTATGCTGTGGAGATGGAGGCAGGGAGTCCCTCGCATTCCTTGGCACAAATGGCCCATAGCATGCTCGGTTGCTTGCGTAGCGACAGCCGAATAATAACCATCAGACAGAGGGATGACTTTTGGCTGTCCACCTTGTTGGACCCTCACTACCGTTCAAAAATGGTGGCCTTTTTCACACCTGCTGAGAGGGAGGCCAAAATAAAGTACTATAAAAACCACCTATGTAGTCAGTTGGTCTCTGCCTTTCTGCGCCAACGTCCATCCTCAGACACTGTGGGCCCTGTGCGCTCGCGTTCCGCTGCCATGGCAGCAGGGGAGGGGTGGGGTGGTAGGAGCAGTGGCAGCTCCACCAGCAGCGGCTGCCTCAGTCTGCAGTCGATGATGAGTAGCTTTCTTCACCAGCGCAGTGAGGAAACTACTAACCAGCCGCAGCAGCAGCAGCATCAGGTGGACCTGGAGCAGGACCTCAAACAACAGGCTTGGGCCTACTTGGACAGCACCCTGCCAACCGAGGTAGACAATCCCCTTGACTACTGGGCAACGAAACTTGACCTTTGGCCCCAACTAGCTGAATTTGCCCTTGAAAGGCTGTCATGCCCGGCCAGTAGCGTGGCATCGGAGCGCGTGTTTAGTGCGGCAGGAGGTATTGTAACTCCGCGGAGGACACGACTGTCCACCCAAAGTGTGGAGAGACTCACGTTTGTGAAAATGAATCAGGCGTGGATTAGTCTGGATTTCAAACCACCAGTTACTGACACAACTGACTAAATCCGCCATGAATCATGCCCCAAACATGTTATTATTTTTAACATAGGCCTCTGTATGGCCTTCAATTTAAGCTGCTTACGCTTCGCTACTCTGCTATGGGCCCCTGTACCGCCTCCTCTTGCTGGTGCCAGGTCCAGAGTGTGTCATGGGTCCCTGTACAGCCTCCCATTGCTGCTGTCTCCATCGCCACACTCTGCCATGTGCCACTTTCAGGTCTCCTCACACTGCTGGTGGGTTCCATTTTGTCATAGGGTGCTGTATGGCCACCCATTGCTGCTGCCAGGCCCGTAATCTGCCATGGGCCCCCGTACCGACTCCTCATGCTGCTGCCAGGCCCGTAATCTGTCATGGGCCCCTGTACCGCCTCCTCATGCTGCTGCCAGGTCCAGAGTGTGTCATGGGTCCCTGTACGGCCTCCCATTGCTGCTGTCTCCATCGCCACACTCTGCCATGTGCCACTTTCAGGTCTCCTCACACTGCTGGTGGGTTCCATTTTGTCATAGGGTGCTGGCAGATTACGGGCCTCCCATTGCTGCTGCCAGGCCCGTAATCTGCCATGGGCCCCCGTACCGACTCCTCATGCTGCTGCCAGGTCCAGAGTGTCTCATGGGTCCCTGTACGGCCTCCCATTGCTGCTGTCTCCATCGCCACACTCTGCCATGTGCCACTTTCAGGTCTCCTCACACTGCTGGTGGGTTCCATTTTGTCATAGGGTGCTGGCAGATTACGGGCCTCCCATTGATGCTGCCAGGCCCGTAATCTACCATGGGCCCCCGTACCGCCTCCTCATGCTGCTGCCAGGTCCAGAGTGTCTCATGGGCCCCTGTACGGCCTCCCATTGCTGCTGTCTCCATCGCCACACTCTGTCATGTGCCACTTTCAGGTCTCCTCACACTGCTGGTGGGTTCCATTTTGTCATAGGGTGCTGGCAGATTACGGGCCTCCCATTGCTGCTGCCAGGCCCGTAATCTGCCATGGGCCCCTGTACCGACTCCTCATGCTGCTGCCAGGTCCAGAGTGTCTCATGGGTCCCTGTACGGCCTCCCATTGCTGCTGTCTCCATCGCCACACTCTGCCATGTGCCACTTTCAGGTCTCCTCACACTGCTGGTGGGTTCCATTTTGTCATAGGGTGCTGGCAGATTACGGGCCTCCCATTGCTGCTGCCAGGCCCGTAATCTGCCATGGGCCCCCGTACCGACTCCTCATGCTGCTGCCAGGTCCAGAGTGTCTCATGGGTCCCTGTACGGCCTCCCATTGCTGCTGTCTCCATCGCCACACTCTGCCATGTGCCACTTTCAGGTCTCCTCACACTGCTGGTGGGTTCCATTTTGTCATAGGGTGCTGGCAGATTACGGGCCTCCCACTGCTGCTGCCAGGCCCGTAATCTGCCATGGGCCCCCGTACCGACTCCTCATGCTGCTGCCAGGCCAGTAATCTGTCATGGGCCCCTGTACCGCCTCCTCATGCTGCTGCCAGGTCCAGAGTGTCTCATGGGTCCCTGTACGGCCTCCCATTGCTGCTGTCTCCATTGACACACTCTGCCATGTGCCACTTTCAGGTCTCCTCACACTGCTGGTGGGTTCCATTTTGTCATAGGGTGCTGTATGGCCTCCCATTGCTGCTGCCAGGCCCGTAATCTGCCATGGGCCCCCATACCGACTCCTCATGCTGCTGCCAGGCCCGTAATCTGTCATGGGCCCCTGTACCGCCTCCTCATGCTGCTGCCAGGTCCAGAGTGTGTCATGGGTCCCTGTACGGCCTCCCATTGCTGCTGTCTCCATCGCCACACTCTGCCATGTGCCACTTTCAGGTCTCCTCACACTGCTGGTGGGTTCCATTTTGTCATAGGGTGCTGTATGGCCTCCCATTGCTGCTGCCTCCACCGCCACACTGTGGCTCCACACTCTGGTTTTGGCCCCGTGACTGCCCAAATGAGTGAAGTGTGCGGTGATTCTAAGATCGACGGCACTCATCTGCATGTCATACTGACTGACAGTATTATTTCTCTTCCCCAGCAGACTCCAAGGGCATTTAAATTAAAGGTACAGTGTTCTGCACTAATATAAAGGCTCTCTGAAGCCTAGAAACACCCTTTTTATAAGTTAAATTCGCAGCGAATATATTCGCCTCGAATCGAATTTATTCCTCGAATTCGCCGAATCAGCCGAATCGAATTTTTGAATACTTCGCTCATCTCTACTACCTATCTTTCTTCACTTCTGACAATTAAACTGAACTGGAGGAGAGAGAAAAGCTGGCCGTAGACTAATTAAAATTCGGTCAAACTTCGATCAGTGTGTGGCCATCCCAGCAAAAAATCAACTTCTGTCGAAGGGACATGCTTGAAAACATTTGTTAAAAAGTACAGGAGGCAATTGGCTACATCTGCTGATCAGTATATTCTGAAAGCAGGGGGTCCCGCTGTCAACATACAATATCCTGGTATGGGGGGGGGGTTCTTCCATCCGCCTCGTTTGTGTGGATGGAAGTATCTGTTATGGTCAGCTTAAAGCCGAACTTCACTCTCTCAATCAACACTATTTTAATTGTTATGCTGCTAGCATTGATAAATAAATGGGAAATTTTTTCATATTTGCTTGTTTTAAACATTTCTTCCATTACGTCCTGGTTTCTATGTCTAGGCAAATGATGTCATACATCCAAGGAGTGTCCAGGAGGGATTTTCTCAGCTAAGCACACCCTCCCGCCTACATGCCTGAGCTAAGGGCAGATGGATTCCAGGAAGTAAATGCTACTTGAATCATCTGCCCTTACTCAAGATGGCTATGGCCAGAAATGCTAGGGAGGTGTTTTTCAAAATGATTTCTCATCAAAATAAAGCATGGAAACATGAATGGATAGGGGAGTTTGCTTTGAATAAAAAAACACCCCCTTGAAAAAACAAACAAACGGGCAGACTCGAAGGATCTCTATCTTTTTCTGCCTTCACTTTCCTATGTTTCTATTATAAAATGTTTCTGGTTTGTGGTGCAGTGTAGTTCTGCTTTCAGGAAAGTGAGTGTGTTCTGCTGGTGGAACTGCCATTAAACATTATCTTCTGGTTTTCCCTGCATGACCAATACACAGGTTCAATTTAAGCACACTTTACAACTTAATTTTCTTAATTAAATGAAGATAATTTTGTGCCACCAGCGTTAGTAAAGAAGACAACTGAATGCAGATTGTATGCCTTTTCCTAAGCTGACGCAGCCACATAGCTGTAATTCCATTTTGATTTTTTTTTTCAGCAGCCAAGTGTTTGTGAATAGTAGATGTGACAGCATTGTTACTAATGGTCCAGGAAAGACCTGTTTTGTATTGTGTGTTTTGATGAGCTGAAAACACATCATCATTAGCCGGCAATGTGAAAAAGACTAAGACTTCTATGTGCCTCCCAGAGATTGGCAGACCAAATACAACAAAAAAATGCAGTGTTTGTATGGAGAAAAGGCACCCCCTCTGGCTGCATTATTCCATTGATCTAAAAACATTTAAATCTTCTTTGCTGAACAGTTTTCAGTGGAAATTTCATAATCGCTGTGCAAATCTATTACATCTGCACCCCTTCAAGCTGTTCTATACACAAACACAATTTATTTCCCAGCCTGAAAAATGTCTTTTAATGAGGGTGGGGAGAGGATAAAATAGAAAAAAAAAACAGGAGTCATATATCAACCTGTCAGGCAGCTCCATGAAGTTTAAATACACCAAGAACAAGGCCCACAGCGCAGTCAAAGAAAGTTTTGATAATTTTATTAGTCCTTTGGTCAGTTTTTTATTTTCCTTTATATACTTCCAAGCTAGGGGCCTCCTAGGTCTTTCTGACCAGTGAAGTTCCAGTAAACTCCAACTAGGTGATATTTGGTTTCCTAAAGACATGTGTATAACAGCATCTTTTTCTTTTTGAAAAATCTGTTTTAATCTCATTTTAATCCTTTGTTGTATCTCAGTTCTGTTAATCTGCTCCAGCCTTTTTGCAGCCACTTACTGTCTACAAGTATGCACTGCAGCTGTGGCTGCACATCATTGCTCTGGGCATTCTGATGGAGTTAAGAGAGGAACAAACCAGTGGGCAGCACAGTGGTTAAATGGTTAGCACTTCCACCTGGCAGTACTAGGGTCGCTGGTTTGAATCCCAGCCACGACACCACCTGCCTGGAGTTTGCATGCCCTCCCTGTGACTGCGTGGGTTTCCTCTGGGTACTCTGGTTTCCTCCCACACTCCAAAGACATGCTGGTAGGTTAATTGGCTCCTGTCTAAATTGGCTCTAGTATGTGTATGTATGAATGTGAGTTAGGGACCTTAGATTGTACACCCCTTGAGGGTTAGGGACTGATGTGAATGTACAATATATGTATGTGAAGTGCTGTGTAAATTGACAGTGCTATATAAGTACCTGAAATAAATAAATAGTGCATTGGATGATTGAATGTCTGCACAACCACTTAGAGGGGTTCATTTACTATAACTGGAGAGTGCAAAATCTGGTGCAGCTCTGCATAGAAACCAATCAGCTTCCAGGTTGTTTGTTAAAGCGTAATTGAACAAACTGAATTTAGAAGCTGATTGACCAAGATGCACAACAGCACCAGATTTCGCACTCTCCAGTTTTAGTAACTCAACCCCCTAGTCTTCATCAGTGCAGCATATGACAAAGTGACAACATAAGAAAACAATTTGGAAACAGAAATAGTGTCAGCCAATAACAGGAAGTGCCTCAACAAAGAGTTTCATGGCAGGGTTCCCAGGGTTTATTGAAAGTTTTAGATTTAGAAAGTTTGAAAATTATGTGATTATAAAGATTATATGATATATAGTGAGTTAATAGTGCTGCACTATAAACTATCCCCTACATTACTGTGCAAAAAGGCATATATAACTCAAAATAAAATAAGTTCATAAAGGTGCAAAACAGGATTCAATATAGTAATCAAAAAACACCCGACAGAGCCTCAGTCCAACACTAAGGTAAATGCCCAACAGGGCATCAATGAACTATGCAAACTATATACACAATCCTAATAAAAAGATGAAACACTAGACACAAGTGTAAAATACTGCAAAGGACATATACAGCAATAAGTAAACACCCAGCTGACCACCAAAGATGGGCCGTGTGAAAAACTGCAAATGTTCAATACTAAACAAGTGACATAAAGTAACAGTATATAAATAAATACAGTGGTATTAAATATACAGTTGTGTTAAAAATAATAGCAGTGTGTTGAAAAAAGTGAATAAAGCTCAAAATCCTTCTAATAGCTTTTATTTCCATACACACAAATGCATTGGGAACACTACACATTCTATTCCAAATCAAAACATGAAGAAAAATATATCAAATTTGTGTTGTTCCTCTAAAAAAATTGAAGAAAAGTGAATATTAGATTGTTCACAAAAATAGCAGTGTTTGTATTCTTCTTTACAAACTCAAACATTCACTATATAAACTGAAAAATGTTTGAAGATTTTGCTTTCCTTTGAATCACTTAATTAATATTTAGTTGTATAAGCACTGTTTCTGAGAACTGCTGTACATCTGTGTTGCATGGAGTCAACCAACTTCTGGCACCTGTGAACAGGTATTCCAGCCCAGGATGATTGGACTACATGCCATAGTTCTTCTCTATTTCTCAGTTTTGCCTCAGAAACGGCATTTATGATGTCACCCCACAAGTTTTCTATTGGATTAAGATCCGGAGATTGGGCTGGCCACTCCATAACGTCAATCTTGTTGGTCTGGAACCAAGATGTTGCACGTTTACTGGTGTGTTTGGGGTCGTTGTCTTGTTGGAACACCCATTTCAAGGGCATTTCCTCTTCAGCATAAGGCAGCATGACCTCTTCAAGTATTCTGATGTATTCAAACTGATCCATGATCCCTGGTATGCGATAAATAGGCCCAAAACCATAGTATGAGAAACATCCCCATATCATGATGCTTGCGCAACCATGCTTCACTGTCTTCACAGGGTACTGTGGCTTGAATTCAGTGTTTGGGGGTCGTCTGACAAACTGTCTCCGGCCACTAGACCCAAAAAGAACAATCTTACTTTCATCAGTCCACAAAATGTTGTGCCATTTCTCTTTAGGCCAGTCAATGTGCTCTTTGGCAAATTGTAACCTCTTCAGCACGTCTTTTTTTCAACAGTGGGACTTTGCGGGGGCTTCTTGCAGATAGCTTGGCTTCACATAGGTGTCTTCTAATTGTAACAGTACTCACAGGTAACTTTAGACCTTCTTTGATCTTCCTGGAGCTGATTGTTGGCTGAGTCCTTGCCATTTTGGCTATTCTTCTATCCATTCGAATGGTAATTTTTTGCTTTCTTCCACATCTTTCAGGTTATGGTTGCCATTTTAAAGCGTTTGCGATCATTTTTGCTGAGCAGCCTATCATTTTCTGAAGTTCTTTATATGTTTTCCCCTCTCCAATCAACTTTTTAACTTGTTGCCGACCGCAGATAGCCGAATGACGGCTGCACTGCGGCCGGCCAGTTCTGAGTGGACGTCATATGACGTCCTCCCAGAACGCGCTCTCCTGCGCGCCCCAGGGGGCGCGCACCCGGCGATCTCCGTGATCGCTGTGTCCTACGGACACAGCTGATCACGTGATGTGGTAAAAGGCCAATCACAGCGGCCTTTTACCACGTGATCAGCGGTGTCCAATGACACGCTGATCAGAGGGAAATGCAAGTGCTGGTTCTCGGCTGCACTTTCCTCACGCTGTCAGATCGTGAGGAAAGTACTGCCGAGAACCGGCAGTTGTCAGAGCGAGGATCGGCACCGATCATCAGGGCACTGATGATCGGTGCCCTGATGATCGGTGCCCAGCAGTGGCACCCGCAAGTTCCGCCCACCTGTGCCCAGCAGTGCGCCCACTAGCTCCGCCCACCTGTGCCCAGCAGATCACCCACCTGTGCCCAGCAGTGCACCCACCTGTGCCACTCTGCAGTGTCACACACCTGTGCCCAGAAGTGCCACCTACCTGTGCCCAGAAGTGCCACCCACCTGTGCCCACCCACCTGTGCCCACCAGTGCCACCCACCTGTGCCCACCCACCAGTGCTGCCCACCATTGCCACCCACCAGTGCAGCCCAGCAGTGCTGCCAGTCAGTGTCCAGCGGTTGTGCCAGTCAGTGCCGCCAGTCAGTGCCCAGCAGTGATGCCAGTCAGTGCCGTCTATCAGTACCCATCATCAGTGTCACCTATCAGTGCCGCCTATCAGTGCTGCATATTAGTGCCACCTATCCGTGACACCTCATTAGTGCTGTCTATCAGTGCCGCCTATCCGTGCCACCTCATTAGTACTGCCTATCAGTGCCCTTTATTGCTGCCTATCAGTGCCCATCAGTGCCGCCTATCAGTGCCCATCAGTGCTGCCTCATCAACGCACATCAGTGAAGGAGAAAAATTACCTGTTTGAAAAATTTTATAATAGAAACAAAGAAACTTTTTTTTTTTTCAAATTTTTTGCACTTTTTTTATTTATAGCGCAAAAAGTAAAGCGCCCAGTGGCGATTAAATACCACCAAAAGAAAGCTCTATTTGTGAGAAAAAAATGATCAAAATTTCATATGGGTACAATGTTGTATGACCGCGCAATTGTCAATCAAAGCGCGGCAGCGCTGAAAGCTGAAAATTGGCCTGGTAAATAAGGGGGTATAAGTGCCTGGTAGGCAAGTGGTTAATCAAGGTATGCTGTTCTTCTGAACATTGTCTGGAATGACCCATTTTCCTCAGAATTTCAGAGAGAAATGCACTGTAACCAACATGTACAACATTTGCTGCCTTCCTTTCTTAAATAAGGGCAATAATTGCCACCTGTTTTTCAGAGAATGAATGACCTCACTAATAGAACTCCACACTGCTATTATTTTGAACATGCCCCTTTCAATTAGTGATTCAATTACACAGAATCAGCAGCATGCATGTCATGACTGTTGGGTCTGTTGGATTTCTATTACTCTACTACACCTGCTAGTAAATTATTTGCCATGTAGAAATATCATTTCTACCAAAAACAGTGATTGATCAGGTTAGTGATGTCTGACTGCTATTATTTTGAACACAACTGTATATAATGAGTAAAAAAAACATAAAAATAGTGACTTTCAAGTGAATTTTCCTAAGTAATGTTCACATATAAAGTGACAGTCCATGGTGTCAATAAATCCACAATGTGTAATTTTTGCGAATCTTCCCCTTTGGTGTGCTGTAATATCCACCACCACCAGGCATGCACGCTCACCTCCACAGGTTGACCCACATCACACAGGTCAGACTATGCTTAACTCCAACTCCTCATTCTTCTGCATGTCATGGCCACTGGACACTCCACATCACTGAAACCCAAAGGGGTTAACATAACATAGGGGCTAAGCACCCTCATAAAGCATAGACAGAGGTAAACAAAGATGGCGGTGATCATCGGAAATGATGTCATGCTTCCGTCTGATGCGTTGCATCATGCACCACGTGACTTCATAAAGTGAATAATATTGATTATGTAATTACAACTGCATCTGAAAGGGGGTGGGATATATTAGGTAGCAAGTAAAAATGTTGTCCCTGAAGCTGATGTGTAGAAAGCAAAAAAAAAAATGGGCATAGCAGTTTGTTAAAGGGGCTACATAGCTGAAGACCAGTCAGGGTGCCCATGTGAACCGTGTCCACAGCCCAAAGTGCCTACAATGGGCACATGATCATCAGAACTGGGCCACAGAGCAATGGAAGAAGGTGTCCTGGTCTGATGAATCACATTTTCTTTTACATTATGTTGATGGCCGAGTTGCATGCGTGTTACAGACCAAGTACACCCCTTCTTGGAAACTGTGTTCCCTGATAGCAGAGCATCTTTCACCAGGATAATGGTTCAAGAATGGTTTGAGAATGCAACGAGTTTGAAGTTTTGGCCTCCAAATTCTTCAGATCTCAGTGCAACGAGCATCTGTTCGATTTGCTGGAAAAACATGGAGAACCCTCCTCTCAACTGGCTTTGTGCCAGATACCACAGCATACCTTCAGATGTGTGGTGGAATCCATGCCGTGATGGGTCAGGATTATTTTGGCGGCAAAAGCAAGACCTACTCAATATTAGATGTGTTATCACAAAATGATGGCTGATTTGTTTATTTGGCTAGCTTAACTTACCGTATTTTTCGCCGTATAAGACGCACCTGACCATAAGACGCACCTAGGTTTTAGAGGCAGAAAACAGGGGAAAAAAAAATTCTGAACTAATGGACTGCAGACACAGTACAGGAGATGACCAGAGACTGCGGACAGCACAGGGATGACCAGAGACTGCGGACAGCACAGGGATGACCAGAGACTGCGGACAGCACAGGGATGACCAGAGACTGCGGACAGCACAGGGATGACCAGAGACTGCGGACAGTACAGGAGATGACCAGAGACTGCGGACAGCACAGGGATGACCAGAGACTGCGGACAGCACAGGGATGACCAGAGACTGCGGACAGCACAGGGATGACCAGAGACTGTGGACAGCACAGGGATGACCAGAGACTGCGGACAGCACAGGGATGACCAGAGACTGCGGACATAGTACAGGAGATGACCACAGACTGCGGACAGCACAGGGATGACCAGAGACTGCGGACAGCACAGGGATGACCAGAGACTGCGGACAGTACAGATGACTGCTGACCTTTGGGGAGGTGGGGAGCGGGTACCTGAATTTGACAGGTACCCGCTCTTACTTCCGCAGAGTTTTTGTTTGATCTTACCTGTTCCTCGATCCAGCCGCGCGCTGTCTTTCCGGCTTCTGTAATGGCGCTCGGCATGACAGCCGGGTGCCCAGTGCGCATTAGCGAGAAGCACTTGCGCTTTGTGATTGGTCCGGCGGCTTCTGGGATCTGTCATGTGTCCCAGTTACCGCCTTACCATTCACAAAAAGCACCGCTTCTTGCGCATGCGCACTTGGCACCCGGCTGTCATGCCCAGTGCCCACACTACAGAAGCCGGGAAGACAGCACGCCGCTGGATAGAGGAACAGGTAAGGTCCCGCTGCAGAGCTGAGCGGCCGGCCCGGTATTCTGACACGGCCGCGGTGGAAATACCGGACCGGCCGCTCCATATTCGCCCCATTAAGACGCACTGACATTCCCCCCCCCAGTTTTGGGGAAGAAAAAGTGCGTCTTATACGGCAAAAAATACGGTACATAAAGCATCAGCATCCTGATCACATTCATTTTTTTATGTGTTTTTTTCAGGTACTTTTAGCAGCAACACATGCCTTTTCATCAAAAGGAAATAGTCCTGCTTTATCTGGCCAGTAGTTTGCTGTGGCTGTCCATGATCTAAGTCGAGTGTGTCAAACTCAGTGTCATTGTGGGCCCCATCAGCATTATGGTTGCCTTTAAAGGGCTGGTTGTATCAGTAAGACTAGATGTCTAAAGCACCCCATCCCCCTTAATATGCTCACCCTATAGCCAAAGCAAACAAGTTCTAAACTAAATAAACTATGCATAAAAAGTATAAATCAATTGAATCAAGTACATATAATATAAACGCAGTGTCAAAAAAAAAAAATATATATAAACGTAGTGTCCAAAAATAAATATTATAAACGCAGTGTCCAAAATACCAAGTGTCCAAAAATATTAAAGTCACACACAAAAGATGCAAAAGAAACTAAAATAGTGTATTATCCTTAAAACAATAATGTACAATTATATACAACATAAGTGTCACTCCACATCAAACATGACCATATACTGTATGTTAATCAAGTGCTCGACGTGAAAAAACGTGCTAGTGAAACACTCTTGTGATCCAACAAATCAAAAAATCAAAGTGCTAGTAGTAGTACACACTTCTATAGTGTAATGACTGAATACCCTTACCAGATGGCAAAAGAAACAGCACTTTAATACCACTAAGGGTATACACCATCCAAGGAAAGCTAATCCAGCCTGGATATGTTCATTGAGATGCCCTCATAGCCTCATGGATAATGCTCCTAGCTGTCATCAGGACCTTGAGCAGGATTACTCCATAGTACCCATCATATATAAAAAGTGACACTTACGTTGTATATGATTGTACATTATTGTTTTAAGGATAATACACTATTTTAGTTTCATTTTTTTTTGAGGATCACTTTGGAGTTTGGAGTCTTTTTGGGAAAGCGTGTGCAGAAAGGACTTGGATTTGCATCTTTAGTGTGTGACTTTAATATTTTTGGACACTTGGTATTTTGGACACTGCATTTATAATATTTATTTTTGGACACTGCATTTATATTATTAATTTTGAACACTGCGTTTATATTATTATATGTACTTGATTCAATTGATTTATACCTTGGTATTTTGGACACTGCGTTTATATTTATTTTTGGACACTGCGTTTATATTATTTTTTTTTTTTGACACTGCGTTTATATTATTATATGTACTTGATTCAATTGATTTATACCTTTTATGCATAGTTTATTTAGTTTAGCACTTGTTTGCTTTGGCTATAGGGTGAGCATATTGAGGTATTATCATTTATTACACTTTCAAGGGTGAAAGTAGAGACTTATATGCTTTCAGGGGATAGGTTTATATGTTTATTTGAGATACCGTCTTGATTCAGAACCCATCCCCCTTACCTCAGATGTCAAGAGCCCCTCACTACCAGAAGTCAAGACTTCCCCAAACTCCCTTATATCACAGTGCACCCCCTTACCTTGTGCTGTTGCCGGAAAGAAGCTGGGAGTGGCAATGAGAAGCAAAGAGTGCATGGTCTGGAGAAGGACCACAGGAGGGCTAGAGTCAGCTGCTGGATTCTGCTAATTGCAGAGATCAGGGGAGGCAGAGACAAGGGAGTGCTGCTGATGTACAGAGAAGCACAGGATCTGTAGGAGGAGTTCTGTCCTCCTCTCTCCTCCTCTCGACTTCTGAGACAAGGTGGGGGTGGAGACGAGGGGGGTGCTGCAGCTGCAGAAGAATTACAAGGGCCTGGCGTGCCACATTCACCCCGCAGGCTTTGTGTTTGACACATGTAATCTAAGTCATGCAAAAACTCTCCTAATGCTGACCATATTTTATCAAACTCATGTTAAGAATAAAAAGACAGCAGATGATACAGCAGGACATTTTCGAAAGTAGAAATGAAGACCCCCAAATACCACCCCTGAAACCTATTAACAGGCCATATGTTAGTGCTTATAACACCATACCCCAATAATTTTATATCTTTTTCAAGCAGACAGCACTTTCTATTGGTGTTATTTAATAATCACTTTTTTTTTATTTGTTAACTGTATTGCCAAAAAAAAAAATCTGAATGAAAACCTACTTTCCATACTTTTTGTAATAAAGCATAAAAAAATGCCAGGACAGTACAAAACCGCCCAAACTGACCCCTATTCAGAAAGTAGCCACCCCAAGGTGATATCATCTTTGTAACAATTTTTTGGAAATGAAGAAACATGCTGGTACTGAAGTGGTTAAATTATAAATCTTGGTAATGGTGCACTAGCTATAGCACAACATTAGTGTACAGGTCATACACAGAGGCTGAAGGCAGTGAAGGGGTTAATGTACAGTGGGAGGATGGAGCTTAGGGGGATAATGTAAGGTTACCATTCATTCCTGCTTCCAAGGGACTGTCCCCATTGTGAGGGATATTGCCCCTGGGAAATAGGTACCTCCTGATTCGTCCTTCAGAGTCAGGCAATGTGTAATACAATCACTGCAGTTTGCAGGCCTCAGTTTAAGTCCCAGAGCACAATCATCAATACAATCCACGTTACCACTTACCCACAGGCCAGTGGAGCAGTTTTGGATTGACACTTGTGCATTGGGCATTGTGTTGGAGGCTGTGCACTGCTATAGGCACACAACACTGCACTGCTCCTTGAAACAATGCTGGGGTGAACTGGCATGGAAAAGTGGGAGAGCAAAGAAAGGGGGAGGGCAAGGAAGTCAGACACTGGAATTGGGGGACACTAGCTGCAAGCTGTGAGTCATTTCCTCCTGACCTGACCCCTGAACTATGCACATGACCTAATCCTGACCCCTAAATGCTGTGTGTTACTTAATCCTGACCTCTGTACTCTGTGTGTTACTTTATCCTGACCTCTGTACTCTGTGTGTTACTTTATCCTGACCTCTGTACTCTGTGTGTTACTTAATCGTGACCCCTGTACTCTGTGTGTTACTTAATCGTGACCCCTGTACTCTGTGTGTTACTTAATCCTGACCCCTGTACTTTGTTACTTTATCCTGACCCCTGCACTCTGTGTGTTACTTAATCCTGACCCCTGTACTCTGTGTGTTACTTAATCGTGACCCCTGTACTCTGTGTGTTACTTAATCCTGACCCCTGTACTCTGTTACTTTATCCTGACCCCTGCACTCTGTGTGTTACTTAATCCTGACCTCTGTACTCTGTGTGTTACTTAATCCTGACCCCTGTACTCTGTGTGTTACTTAATCCTGACCCCTGCACTCTGTGTGTTACTTAATCCTGACCCCTGTACTCTGTGTGTTACTTTATCCTGACCTCTGTACTCTGTGTGTTACTTTATCCTGACCTCTGTACTCTGTGTGTTACTTAATCGTGACCCCTGTACTCTTTGTGTTACTTAATCCTGACCCCTGTACTCTGTGTGTTACTTTATCTTGACCTCTGTACTCTGTGTGTTACTTTATCCTGACCTCTGTACTCTGTGTGTTACTTAATCGTGACCCCTGTACTCTGTGTGTTACTTAATCGTGACCCCTGTACTCTGTGTGTTACTTAATCCTGACCCCTGTACTCTGTGTTTTACTTAATCCTGACCCCTGCACTCTGTGTGTTACTTAATCCTGACCCCTGTACTCTGTGTTACTTTATCCTGACCCCTGTACTCTGTGTTACTTTATCCTGACCCCTGTACTCTGTGTTACTTTATCCTGACCCCTGTACTCTGTGTGTTACTTTATCCTGACCCCTGCACTCTGTGTGTTACTTTATCCTGACCCCTGTACTCTAGGCATTACTTAAACATGAAGCTTGAACTCTGTGTGCTGCTTAATCCTGACCCCTGAAATATCTGCATTACCTAATCCTGACCTTTGAACTCTGCATGTTACCAACACCTGAACTCTATACATCTGTACTCTGGGTATTACTTAATCCTAATGGGGCAGCACAGTGGCTAAATGGTTAGCATTTCCGCCTGGCAGTACTAGGGTCGTTGGTTCAAATCCCAGTCACAGCACAACCTGCCTGGAGTTGCATGTTCTCCCTGAGCCTGTGTGGGATTCCTCCAGGCACTCGGGTTTCCTCCCACACACCAAAGACATGCTGGTAGGTGAATTGGCTCCTGTCTAAATTTTGCCCTAGTATGTGTATGTATGAATGTAAGGTACGGACTTCAGATTGTATGCTCCTTGAGGGTTAGGGACTGATGTGAATGTACAATATATATATATGTAGTGAACTGCATAAATTGACGGCGCTATATAAGTACCTGTAATAAATAAATCTCCGACCTCCAGGTGTTACTTAATCTTGACCCCCTGAACTCTGCCACAGTTACTCCTGAACTTTCTACAGTATGTTACTTAATCCTGACCCCTAAACGCTGTGCGTTACTTAATCCTGACCCTGAATTCTGTGCAATAGTTACTCCTGAGCTCTGTTTTATACTTAATCCTTACCTCTGAACTCTGTGGATTACTTGATCCTGGCCCCTATACTTTATGCCTGACCTAATCCTGACCTCTGAAATGTCTGCATTACTTAATCCTGACTTTTGAACTTTGCGTGTTACTTAATCCTGACCCCCGAACCCTATGCATTACTTACTCCTGACCCAAATACTCCGTGCATTACTTAATCCTGTACTCTGGGTGTTGCTTAATCTTGACCCCTGAACTCTGTGCATTACTTAATCCCGATTCCTGAACTCTGTGCATTGCTTAATCATGATTTCTGAACTCTGTGCATTACTTAATCCTGACCCCCGAACCCTATGCATTACTTACTCCTGACCCAAATACTCTGTGCATTATTTAATCCTGTACTCTGGGTGTTGCTTAATCTTGACCCCTGAACTCTGTGCATTACTTAATCCTGACCCCCGAACCCTATGCATTACTTACTCCTGACCCAAATACTCTGTGCATTATTTAATCCTGTACTCTGGGTGTTGCTTAATCT
Source organism: Staurois parvus (assembly GCF_062004578.1). Lineage (NCBI taxonomy): Eukaryota > Metazoa > Chordata > Amphibia > Anura > Ranidae > Staurois > Staurois parvus. The sequence continues at coordinate 7,503,960 of NW_028318183.1, read as the reverse complement.
TGACCCCTGAACTCTGTGCATTACTTAATCCCGATTCCTGAACTCTGTGCATTGCTTAATCACGATTTCTGAACTCTGTGCATTACTTAATCCTGACCCCGAATTCTGTGCACTACTTACTCCTGACCCCTGAATTCTGTGGGTTACTTGATCCTGACTCCATCACTTTAAACTTGACCTAATCCTGACCTCTGAACTCTGCATTACTTAATCCTGACCCCTGAACTCTGTGCATTAGTTACTCCTCACTTCTCTGTATTACTTAATCCTGGCCACTGAACTCTGTGATTGCTGCAGTTTGCCAGCTTTCCAAAAGCTCCCTATAAGTCTGATAGTCATAGTTCAAAGGCTGTACAGTACAGTATGGTTTAAAAAAAAACTCTCCTGGGTGAAGCTTGAACCTACAGGATTTGCCTCAAAGCCTTGGTAGCAGCAAACCCAAACCACATCTCTAATTACATCTTCCTGGCTGATGTAATATATTCACGTATATCAACGTTTGTCAATGAAAATGATGTACCCTTATTAACAAGTAGTGTGGATTAGTTTATTGTAATTACCCCATAACCAGGGGCTGTCTTTGCTAAAATTGTCATTTGATGAGCCAGTGCCCAGGGCAGCAGGGTTAGAGAGAATAGAACCAAGCCTCAGCATGTATAAAGTGGTTTTTGTTCTTATTTTTCTTCTTTTGGTCACCTGTGGATGTTTGTGTCTAACTTTTGCAAGAAAACTGTAGGGATAAGGGGGTGCAGAGAATACTGAGAGGAGTTGGAAGGCTCTTTAAAGTCCAAAAAAACATAAAAACATAAAAACCTTCTCTTTCATGGTGGTCTGTACATCTGAAATATAGTTCTGAATATAAAGTACACCATGGCACCACCAATAGCACATTCTGGTAATAAAACACTGTATATGTGTTCGATTTTCTGCGCTAAGATGAAATAAAAAGCTGCTGGACAGCTAGTCATAAAATACAAAGAATATTAAGACTAAAGAAACAAATAAAAGTGCAGCACTCACTTGAGAATGAGAAACCACCTAGTTCCTTATAACGCAGGGAGGGGGGGGAGGGGGGGCGTAGAAGCTGCCCCCCCCCGGGAAAAACAGTGATTATTGCTAGCAGCTATAGCAGACGCTAGCAATGGTTGCAAGTACATTCAGCAGGCTGGTTGTACCCAAGTTGATCGCTCAACTTGGAACATTTGGCCTGCTCACAGACGATTTAAATCTCGGCCGAGATTCCTGCTGAACCGACTGAGATTTGAACCGTCTATAGCTGGCCTTAAATTTACAAGGGTAGTGTCTTATGTGACCTCAATGATATTCTCTCCTTTCTCCCTCATAGGCAGCCTGTGAACTTCAGTACTGTAAAGCTTCTTTCAGCCGTCCTCTCTGTCTGAGCCAGATTCAAGATTGGAATCTCCATCAAGAAGACACAGGAGCAATGCTGGAAGCATTTTATGGAACACACTCATTTTGGTAGCATAATTATTAATGTGGAATGCATGTTCTTTTGTTAAAGAACATTAATTGTTATCAAACTGTTATGGGTAAAGTTCCCCTTTTGCATCATAGCATGTAAATTACCAATATGAACCAAGCCATAAAATTGCAGCAATACATCAAACCAAGTTTTCTCCGCAAAGGTTTGGTTAATTTTTTACTAAATTCACAAATATGCAAGGTTAACAGAGGCGTCCAAACTTTCACATAAAACTATATACTAACTTGTTTCTCTTTGTTTAAAAAACAATGCAGACATAAAAATTACACTACAAACTGAATTTTTGTCTCCTAAACTAATGTCCCTGACAATTACTCTTTCATTTTAGCTGTGTAAAACAAATTAAAAGCTCTTAGGAATTGTCACCCTTAAATAAAATGATTTTCAAGGACACCACACACACCAGCACACTGATCAAAAGGACAAGGTAATCTCAGTGTTCATTAAAGTCCATTCAAACCCAGAGCATTATATGAGTAAATTATCTTGTTCCTTGTAAAGACAATGAGTTCAGGAAAAATGCAAGTAATGTACATTATTCAGAGTTCATTGTTACAGCCTGAGTTACATTCTTTTTAAAATGGAGACCCAATGAACTTGTACAGGCAAATATTTCTAATTAACATTCTTGTAGTGCATATATTTGTAAACAACAAAGCTTTTATACATCACTGCAGAGAGCGCAGCCCAATCAAAGCTGAACTCCGGGGGAAAAAAAGATTTACCCTAATGTGGGTTTATCCCAATGCAAGGGTTAACTGCTCTTTTTTCCCTAAGGGATGATAAATAAGGTGATATATTTCCCCTGTCCCTGCGACCAGTTCCCCAGATGACTCTTTCCTTCACTGCCTGGTCAGTCACAGTTCTCGGACGTCATTCAGATCTTCCTGAAGATGTCCAATTAAAGACAAAACTAGTTGAAGCAGTGTTCCTCAGCCGATACATCCCATCCCAATCCAGGAGCATAAGCCAGCTTCTGATTTCGAGGAGGTGGTGGCCATCTTATCAACAAGCGCTGTATGTACCTGGTGTCGGTCTCCAGGCATATATACATGTGAGCGAGGTGTAATCGTTAGGTTTATATGATTTCATAAACTCAGCTGCTTTGCGCAATTAACCTTTTCCCTGATACTGTTTTTTGAGTGGTGGTGTATTGCATGGAAAGAAATCGCATTTCTGGTACATGTGAATAGTCAAGTTGGTGACAAAACAAACAGTGGGTCCAATCAAAAAAATGCACAGTGAGTCCTATCTAGTAATAGAAGGTCCAGCCATTGTGTTGAGTATAAATCCCTGTGGGGACCCCTGGACCACCTGGAAGTGGTCATCTGTTTTTTCTGTTACTAATGGCACCAGCACCTATTCATCTATCTTTTGGCTTTCAAGCAACTATTATTTCAATGGGACGTACTGATACATTGGACATTATCAGTATTTTCTTGTGTTGTCCATTTATATAATTTTTTTTCCATTTTTTGTATTTTCACGTGGCAAAATGTTAAGTAATTTTGGTTCACATTTTTGGCAGCGCAGTCTATATACACATTTATACGATATATACTTTTCTTGTTCAGATTTCTTTTAAGGCTGAACACCAGGTAGGTACAGTCGTCATAGAATTTTTGTACAGAACTAGAACAAGCTAACCTAGACATCAACATCCTGTAATGAAACTTGCAGCAGAATAAGGACCAATGGCCCATTCAGACTAGCGCTCTTGTGAATTATATTAAGAATGTGATACAGTGAGCTGGTATGTTGGGGTTCAAAATGAATGTTAATGCATGAACTGGAGTACACACATTATTGTGGGTTTGTGGTAACACAAAATAAAGTGCAACTTACATGGAGCTCCAGTGGTGCGGCTATGGCATGTGTGCATGTATGGCATGTGTGAAAGCCATTGTCCCCGGGACAGAAAGTGATGGCAATATGGTGAAAATAATACAATTGTCACCAGGAAAGATCTTTAAATCATTAGGGGACATAAGTTTCAGTGACAACAGACTAAAAGGCAATTTCCCTTGTGTTGGAGAGACATCCCCCTCTTCCTGATGTGTCTCCTGGACAGGACGTGAAGGAAAATCAGTAAAAAAAACCCCCAAAAAACAAAAAAACACACATAACAGTGGTTCTAACCCTTCCTTACTACATGCAGAGAAAAAAATGAGGATTAGATACTTTAACTATAACCCCACCATATTGTAAATCAAAGGGTGGTTAGGTTTACAGGGTATTTTGACCACTTTTAGATATCTGTTTAAGGCCACGTTTACCCTAATGTGAGCAGATGCATTGTGTGTGTATGCAAAGATCTACCTGACCGGATATAAATTGAATGGATTGCTTAGGTAGGCGCTTGTACTAAATAGCTGTTGCTAAATCTAAATCACATTGCATGTATGGTCAGATTGTATTACCTACTTCCCCCAAATGTATGTACCCATATGCTCCCAGGTTTCAGTGATTCTACCAGAGTCATGGCTGCAGCTGCAATCATGACCCTGATATCTTTTTTTAAAAGCTGGCAATGCTCTATAATATAAAAGTGATCCAGGTAGCTATACAGCTGCTGGAGTCATTTTACAGGTGGTCCCCCACCTCCCTTCATCTTTTGGGTCTCTCCTGTTCCACTGGCGGTTAGGGCAGCACACCATAGAGATGAAAAAGGAAATGCCGTTCCCTGATCATCTATTTGGTCTATGAAATTGGCAGTGACAAGGATTTTGGCATGTCCAGTTTTCATTTGTTGTTTACAAGCCATTACTGGTGTGTAACGCATCTGATCAAATGGAACTTGGTTTGAGTAGGTGCTTTTGAGGGCAGGGAAGAGAAGGCAAATGTAGGTCCCACACGCATATGTAAATGGTGATTGCTCCACATATGTGAGGTATTGCCACGAACATCAGAGTGAGAGCAGTAATTCTAGAACCAGACCTCATGTGTAACTCCTGGTAACCTGTAAAGGCTTTTAAAGCTTCACCTATGGAGATTTTTAAGTACAGTAGTTTGTCGCCAATCCACAGGTGTGTGCAATTGTACTCGGCATAACATCATTTTGTATTTTACCAAAGAATAGGGTATTACATTGCGTGCAAAATTATTAGGAAATTTGTATTTTTGAGGATTCATTTCATTAACCACTTGCCCTGTAGGGGATTTAACCCCCTTAATGACCAGGCCTCTTTTTGCTACTCGGCGCTGCACTAATTCAACTGATAATTGCGCGGTCATGCAATGCTGCACCCAAACGAAATTTACGTCCTTTTTTTCACACAAATAGGGCTTTCTTTTGGTGGTATTTTATCACCTGTGCACTTTTTATTTTTCGCGCTATAAACAAAAAAAGACCGAAAGTTTTGAAGAAAAACTATATTTTTTACTTTCAGTAATAAAAAATAGACAGTAAACTCAAAGTTAGTTATAAATTTAGGCCAAAATGTATTCTGCTACATGTTTTTGGTAAAGAAAAATACCAATAAGTGTATATTGATTGCTTTGTGTGAAAGTTATAGTGTCTACAAACTATAGTATAGATACTGCAATTTACGCCATTTTTATGCTATACAGCGCTGCACTAGTTTAACTGACAATTGCGCGGTCATGCAACATGGTACATAAATGAAATTCACGTCCGTTTTTTCACACAAATAGAGCTTTCTTTTGGTGGTATTTGATCACCTGTGCGCATTTTATTTTTGGTGCTATAAACAAAAAAATTGAGAGAAAAATGTTTTTTTTAAAAAAACTATATTTTCTCATTTCTGTCATAAAAAAAATCCAAAAAAAACTAAAATTTCGTCATAAATTTAGGCCAAAATGTATTCTGCTACATGTTTTTGGTTAAAAAAATCCCAATAAGTGTACATTTATTGCTTTGTGTGAAAGTTATAGCGTCTACAAACTATGGTATAGATAATGGAATTTACAGTGTATTTACTTTCTGACTGCTCATCACATTTCTTGAGGTGCTAAAATACCAGGATAGTACAAACACCCCCAAATGACCCCTTTTCAGAAAGTAGACACCCTAAGCTATCTGCTGAGAGGCATATTAAGTCCATGGAAGATTTATTTTTTCCACAAGTTTCTGGAAAATTACAAAAAAAAATTTTTTTTAACACAAAGTTGTCATTTAAATTATATATTTCTCGCACAAGCCATGGGCATATGTGGAATTACACCCTAAAATACATTCTGCTACTTCTACCAAGTATGGGGGATACCACATGTGTGAGACTTTTTGGGAGCCTAGCCACATACAGGAGCCTGAAATCCAATGACCACTTTGAAAGTCTGAAGGTGGGTAACTTCCTCATTACTTATCACATTTTCGGAGCTTCAGGCTTTTAAAGGGCTTTATTTCCTCATTACACTTCCTGACTACCTATCACAGTTTCGGAGGCCCTGAAATGCCAGGATAGCACCAACCCCCCCCCCCCATGACCCCTTTTTGGAAAGTAGACACCCCAAGGAATTTGATAAGAAGCATAATAAGTATTCTGCAGATCTTGTTTGTTGCCACAAGTTTTTGGAAAATTGAAGAAAAAAAGCAAAAACATATTTTTTCTTTTCTTTTTTTATATTTTATATTTTTTTTTTATATTTCAAAACCTTTTGAGAAAAAATGAGATCTGCAAAATACTCATCATGCCTCTTTTTAAATTCCTTGGGGTGTCTACTTTCCAAAAAGGGGTAATTTGGGGGGGGGGGGGGGGGGTTGGTGCTATCCTGGCATTTCAGGGCCTCCGAAACTGTGATAGGTAGTGAGGAAGTGAAATGAGGAAGTTGCTCACCTTCAGGCTTTCAAAGTGGTCATTGGATTTCAGGCTCCTGTATGTAGCTAGGCTCACACATGTGGTATCCCCATACTTGGTAGAAGTATTTATATTTCAAAAGCTTGTGAGAAAAAATGAGATCTGCAAAATACTCACCATGCTTCTTATCAAATTCCTTGGGGTGTCTACTTTCCAAAAGTGGTCATTTGGGGGGGGGTTGGTGCTAAAAAAAAAAAAAGGAATTAATTTAAACCCCAAACATTGTATATTTTTTAAAGCAAACAACCCAGTGAATAAAATGGTGGGTGCTGCAATTTTTTATCTCACATAGTACTCGTGCAGCGATTTTTCAAATGCAATTTTTTTAAAAAAAATACACTTTTTTTAACTTTTGATACACAAAAACACAATATATTGGCCAATTATTTGGTAAAGTATAAAAGATGATGACATGCTTCAAAACTGTGCATGCCCCGTGCAATGGCAACAAACTGCATACGTTTTTAATATCCATAGGCAACCTTTTAAAAGCCTTTACAAGCTACCATTTTAGATTTACAGAGGAGGTCTAGTGTTAGAATTACTGCACGTGATCTGACGTTTGTGGCAATACCTCACATGCATGGTGCAACTGCTGTTTCCATACTAACACAGGGTCAAGGCTCATGTACGCAGGTGCACGCGTGCGCGGGGAAAAGTGAGAGGGTAATTTTTTTATTTTAAGTTATTTTGAATTTTTAAAATTATTTTTACACTGTCTCTTTTTTTTTTGATCACTTTTAATGTTATCACAGGGAATGCAAATATCCCCTATAACTTCAATGGGCATTGTCATATATTCTTTTCTGAGAAATCTGGGTTCTATCAGACTCTAGATATCTCCTCTGCCCTTACATTATCTAATTAAACCAAGATCAGGGTGATCAGATGCTTTCCCAATTTACAAATGGCGCTGTTTACATCCTGTGAAACTGAAGTGATGAAATGCTCGTAGCTTCCGATTTCTTAGGCTATAGAGATGATCGGCACCATTCTGGTCTCCAATCAGCAATATGGTCTGGTAGCAGAAACACCGACTGCATTCTCAGGTTGGCCCGATGGCACGGGACTGCCCAAGAAGGCTGTGGAAGGCAGTGGGGGAGAGGGGCATCGTCTTCTGCTGCTTGTAAAAGCAATCCAACAGCTAATTAGCCACTAGGATTGCTTTTACATGAAAGCCGATCGCCAGCTGAAAAAAATGATACCAGGATGATGCCTGCAGCTGTGGGCATCATCCTGGTATAACCATTCAAAGTCCAGTGATGTACCGGTACGTCAATGGTCCTTGTTGGGTATATATACTATGTTCTTTTTTTTTTTTGTATGCAGCCTGTGGATTGAATGAAAAAAAGAGAAGAATCTCTGCCAAAAAAAAAAAAAGTGTGTGGTATGCCCACCATTAAAATATACCGCCCTGCATCCACCCACTTCTAATGGTGGGCACACATTAGGTCACACTTTGCCACATGTGCCAGTTCCAAGATTGTACAAATGTCTAAATATTGGCATACTTGAATAAAAATTGTCCACGTATAAGTGGTACCCCATATGGAAAAAGGATGACACCAAGTCCCAAACTATCTTGCCACTGCTCTCCATGTAGTCTGGGCATCCGGGGGCTCCACATGACTATCTATTCCCTTGTAAATCCGAAACTTATATGTATAGCCTGTTGTCCTCTCACCGGTCTTCTACATCTTGACCCCATATCTGGCACGCTTGCTGGGGAGAAATTGTTTGAATGCAAGGTGGCCAGAAAAATTAATCAGGGACTCATCAATTTTTTGCTGGGGAGTAAAGACATCTGCAAATGTTTGGTTAAGGTGATTTACGAGGGACTGAATTTTGTGTAGCCAGTCAAATTCAGGGTCACCCCGAGGACGACAGAGTGTATTGTCGTTGAAATGCATAAAACACATTATACTCTCATATCTATGCCTGGCCATGGCAGCAGAGAACACAGCATATGATGAATCGGGTCTGTGGACCAATACAACCGCAATTCATTTTTTTAGTAATGCCCATGTTGAGGGTTAGGCCCCCAAAAAATATAAATTCGAAAACCGTAATGAGTTTACATGCGAATGGTCTGGCAAGGTTTGAATTTTTGTTGGCGGCGATACATTGTTGTGCATATAAAATGCTTTGATCCACAATCAATGCATACAGATCTTCCGTGAAAAACAGCTCCAAAAAATCAAGGGGAGTAGTTAAATTTGCTATTTCCACCTGAATTCCAGGTTGGGCAGTGAATGGGGGAAGTACGGTTGCTGCAGAATTTGTGGGTTGCCAATCGGAAGGATACTAGGAGCTCTATGGGCCTGTGTGCGAATTCTTGGTGGTTGTGGGACAATACTTGTGCTCGCCATCGCACCAGCTTGTACTGCACTTATGGGACTTGCCACATCACCAAGTCATACTGCAGTGCTGGTATTATTAATATCATTATACAGGATTTATATAGCGCCAACAGTTTGCTCAGCACTTTACAATATAACGGGAGACAATACAGCAACAATACAGTTCAATACAAAAGGGATAGGAGGGCCCTACCCTTTGGAGCTTACAATCTAAGAGGTATGTTAAAGACCAGGATGTACTAGACCACTAGTACTCAACAGTTCACCAAAAGGTAGCGCGGCACTAGTACTGGCACTCTGCTGCATATGAGAGTCATCAAAATTTACTGGCAAGTGCTAACAGAGATCAGGCCGGATTCTGCAAACACTGTTGTTTTGTGTGCAATGTATCAAGTGACAGTGACCTACTGGCACTGCACTTGCTGGGGGAGAAGGGGGGGTAAGTAAAAGGGCTAAACACAGATGCCAGGGCTGATCCCGCTAACGCTGCGTTTTTGGGGACGCTATACTAATGTGAACGCTGGTATAGTGCTGATCTGATCAAAGATATTGAGCTGTTCTGACACTATACTAGCAATGGAGGTTTATTGTGTATGAGCGTCTTCCTGGCAATCAAGGGGTTAAATGCGATTATTGGTGTACTGACGGGCAATCTGACTATAGCTGGGTGGGGCATGAAAACCACGGGAGCGCAAATCATGTATATATATATATATATATATATATATATATGGGACTTTGCGCACCTGTGCCGCAATGTAGCAGTATGTCTGCTATAGGGCGGTAAGGAAGCGGTTACAGAAGCGGTTTGTGTTATAGCGCTGTGTCACTTTAACTGACAATTGCACGGTCATGCAACGCTGCATCAAAATGAAACTTACATAATTTTTTCCCCATGAATTGGGCTTTTGATGGTATTTGATCACCTGTGCATTTTTTTTTTTTTTTGCACTATAAAAAACCCACAATTTTGAGAAAAAACATATTTTGGACTTTTTGCTATTACACATATCCAGTAAAAAAATGTAAAAATGAAATTTCATCATAAATTTAGGCCAAAATGTATTCTGCTCCATGTCTTTGCTAAACAAAAATCCCAATATGTGTAAATTAATTGGTTTACATGAAAGTTATAGCGTTTACAAATGGCGGTATAGATACTGGATTTATTTTTTTATACTAATAATAGTGGCGATCAGCGACTTATGGTGGCAATCAGTGACTTATGGCAGCGATCAGCGACTTATGGCAGGACTGCGGCGGACATTCTGACCCTGGGAGGTAACTGACTTGGGGTCACTGACATCCCCAGTGACCCCAAGCTAATCTCTGCTCTCCGGGACAGTGTGCTGGGAACTGACAGGGAGCAGAGCTGCATTGAAAACATTGCAGCTGTGCTCTGTGTCACTGTTTGCCGACAATCTCCGGGACCCGGCGGGTAATCATCGGCCGGAACCCAGTGATTGACTCCCTCGGCCGCGATCATGTATATAAACGTGACCCTGCCTACAGGGGCCGCTTTGCCGCAGTATATATACTGTGGGCGGTCCCCTAGTGGTTATTAAACTACAGTGCTCTCAGCCAATCCAAAATGTTAATAAACCTCAAGCCTGAATATTTAAGAAAGTAAAAGTGAGGTTTTGGCTTTCTTAGGAGAATATCTATTGTGTGCACAATTATTGGGCAACTATTAGTGTTCATAATGATTATGTAACTAAAAGAAAAACAAAAACTTTCCCATTTCGCTTGTTTATTTTCATCTGTTAAAGTGAGAATAATAAACAAACAACTCCGAATTTACAAAGAAACATTTCTGACATTTTCAAAAAAAAAAATTAGTGACCAATATAGCCACCCTTCTTTTCAATAACAGCCATAAATCTTCCATTCATGGAGTCTGTCAGTTTCTTGATCTGTTGACTGTTCAGAGAAGTGTACGGTTTCCTTCACTGTAAATCTCCCACTTAAGAAGGGCCCACAAGTTCTCAATAGGGTTTAGGTCAGGTGAGGAAGGGGGCCATGTCATTAGTCTTTCATCTTTAGTCTTTAATGGCTAGCCACGCAGTGTGGTAATTCAATGCATGCAATGGAGCATTGTCCTGAATAAATATCATGGTCTTCTGGAAAGATGTAGACTTTTTCCTTTACCACTTCTTGAAGAAAGTGTCTTCTAAAAACTGGCAGTAGGTTTGGGAGCTAACTAGCTGATCTTTAACAATATCATCCCCTACCTCAACCTTGCTGGCATCTGAGTCGAAGTGGAGCTTTGTGCCTATTACTGATCCAGCCACGGGCCCATTTATCTGGTCCGTCAAGAGTCATTTTCATCTCACCAGTCCATGAAAACCTTTGAAAAATCTTCAGATATTTCTTGGCCCAGTCTTGACATTTCAACTTATGTGTCTTCTTCAGTGGTGGTCAGGTTTCAGCCTTCCTTACCTTGGCTGTCTCTGAGCACTGAACTCCTTGTACTTTTGGGAACTACAGGTAGGTTGCAGTTCTGGAATATGACAGCACTGGAGGATAATGAGTTCTTGGTAACTTCATGTTTGATTCTTCTTAAATATTTGACACAATTCTTGCGACCCTATTGACTATTTGCAACAAAACGTTTGATGGTTCTGTGATCACGTCCCAATATCTTTGCAATTTAAAAGTTCTGCATCCCTCGGAAAGCCCTTTTACAATTTTTGACTTTTCAGAGTAAGTTAAATCTTTTTTTTTTTGCCCATTTTGCCTGAGGAAAAGAAGCTGCCTAATAATTATGCATACCTTGATATAGGGTGTTGATCTTCTTAGGCCACACCCTCCCTCACACATCACCTAATATGCTTAAATCCAATAAGCATTCAATTTATGCATAAAAAATTATGATTTAGTCAAAATACTCACTTGGCTAACAATTGTACACAGTGGATATTGTGTTTGTGTGCACTAAACTTTAATAAAGTGTATTTCTTCCAAACAATTTGCTTTTGAAAAAATGCTGCACAAATAATGTGTGACATAAAAATTGCAACAACACACATTTTTTTCTCCAGGATTTTTTCTTTCAGAAAATATATATTTTTAGGAGGTTCTAACAATTGAGTACTTTCCGTGATACTTTTTTTTTATTTGCACTAACAAACAATTTGGAGGACAAGCTTTCGGGTAGTGTCCCCTTCTTCAGGTTCTGCTTTGTACTGAAGAAGGGGACACTGCCCGAAAGCTTGTCCTCAAAATTGTTCAAATAAAAAAGTATCACGGACAGTACTCAATTGTTTCTGCCGCAAATGCACTAATACGGCTACAATCACCTCAAGCAAAATGGGAGGTTCTAAATAATTATCTAGTAAAAAAAATTTTTATTTTTACATATACGTGAAAAGTGTCAGAAATGGCCATCTTAACCATCTGGAGCTCAACTTTAGCACAAGGATAAGTATCTTTACAATCCAAATGAATTTGAAGTGCAGACCTTCAGCTTTAATTCAAGGTGTTGAACATAAATATCAAGTAAAATTTTAGGAACTGCAATAATTTTTACACACAGTCCCTCCATTTTCAGGGGTTCAAATATAACTGAATATAATCATAAATAAAATGTTCATTTGTAATATTTTGTTGAGAATCCTTTACTGGCAATGACCACCTGAAGTCTGGAACCCATGGACTTTACCAAAGACTGGGTTTCCTCCTTTCTGATTCTTTGCCAGGCTCTAACTGCAGCTGTCTTTAATTGTTCTTTGTTTGTGGATCTTTCTGCCTTTACTTTTGCCTTCAGCAGGTGAAATGCATGCTTAATTGGGTTCAGATCAGGTGATTGACTCAGCCATTTCAGAATAATCTACTTTTTTTCCTTCAAAAGCTCCTGGGTTGCTTTTGCAGTGTGTTTTGGATCATTGTCCATTTGTACTGTGAAGCGCCATCCAATCAACTTTGCTGCATTTGGCTGAATCTGGGCTGACAGTATATCTCTAAACACTGCAGAATTCATCCGGCTGCTTCTGTCTTCTGTCACATCATCAATAAACACCAATGACCTAGTGCCACTGGAAGCCATGCATGCCCATGCCATCACGCTGCCTCCACCATGTTTTACAGAGGACGTTGTGTGCTTTGGATCATGAGCTGTTCCAAGCCTTCTCCACATTTTGTTCTTTCCTTCATTCTGTTAAGGATTAATCTTAGTTTCATCCATCCAATGAATGCTTTTCCAGAATTGATCTGGCTTTTTTAGGTGTTTTTTGGCAAAGTCTAATCTGGCTTTTCTATTCTTCAGGCTTATGAATGGTTTGCACCTTAGGGTGAACCCTCTGTATTTGCTCTTGTGAAGTCTTCTCTTGATTGTAGACTTTGACAACGATACGCCCACCTCCTCGAGAGTGTCCTTCAATTGTCTGGATGTTGTGAATGGGTTTTCCTTTACCATAGCGAGGATCCTGCAATCATCCACCACTGTTGTCTTCCATGGACGTCCATGCCTTTTTATGTTGCTGAGCTCACCAGTGTGTTCTTCTTTCCTCAGAATGTACCAAATTGTTGATTTGGCAACTCCTAATGTTGCTGCTATCTCTCTGATGGTTTTGTTTTGTTATTGAAGCCTTACAATAGGCTGTATCACTTGCATGGACAGCTCCTTTGAACGCATGATGTAAGTTCACAGCAATAGATTAAAAATGCAAATACCACACTTAGAATCAACTCCAGACCTTTACCTGCTTAATTGATGAAGAAATAATAAAGGGGTAGCCCACACCTAGCCATGAAACAGCTTTTGATTCAATTGTCCAATTACTTTTGGACCCTTGAAAAAGGAAGGATTGCTACTCTTGAATAGCTGTGATTGCTAAACTCTTCCTTCAATTTGGATGTACATACCATCAAACTAAACCTGAGAGTATGCACTTTCGGCCCATAGCCATTATATAACTATAGCTTGAATATGTTTTGGTAAATACCTGAAAAAACTAAAATTGTGTGTGTGTGTGTGTGTGTGTGTGTGTCCAAGTGACCCAAAAGTGAAGAATGGGCAAAAAAAAGAAGAGGCCTGGCAATGCTTCTCTTTAAATGTTTACAGTGCCCATACAGAGCTGTTGGTTTTAGCATCTCAGGGAGCTTATAGCTGCACATCTGAGTTTGATGGATGTGAAGGAAACTTTGCATGGCGTAGTGAGTGTGTGTTTAGGGCTGCTCTCCCGTCCTTGTACATATGTTAAACTCAAATGTGCAGGTGCATTTGTGCTGATGCTTTGTCTCCATTGACTAACGTAGGCAGCCTGCATGCAGCTCTAAACAAATGACTCTTGCACGCTGTACTGGCCTCTGTGCCCATGTGAATGAGCCCTTAAAAAACAGCTATCACTAAGTGTCTCTCTTTTTATAAACTCATTTTACATGTAAAAATACATAAGCAATACCTCTCAATGCTGTATAAACTGAGTATTTAAATTACAATTGCCTTATTTGTCTTTTTTTTCCAGTGTCAGGGAACACTGGTCACGCCCTAAAAAACCCCAGCCTCACATCGTCTTCATGGTTTATTCCAGCCAACATTTCTAAATGTCTTCTGTTTGATCATGTGACTGCAGCTGTCTCACGCCATGAGACATCTGTAGTAATCTAGGGAGATGTGCATTGGCTCCCTTCCCACCTTGGCTTCCACACTGCGCAGTATGGTCACCATTCTAACTTGTTAGGTCACTAAGAAAAAGCCTTAATAGTGAAGACACACATTTCACCAGATTGTGCTTCACGATTTTGCGTGTCATCCTTGCGCAAGGACAATGCTAATCTTCTCTGTATTGTGTCAGTTTTAGTATGTGTCCTGCCGAATCCCAGGACACATTTCACCAGATTGTAAATGGTAATTCAGAAGTGCAGACATTCAAAAAGAGAATACTGGGTAGTAAAGTTGGCAACCCCTTGGTACTTTGCTTTGTTATTCACAGTCTCCATTAGTGTTGTAAATAAAATGAACATATTGGTTTAGTACAAAATTTCTTCAGTTATTTTGGTCAGAACTAATTAAAAAAATGTTTCTTTAGCATATGAATATTTAACTTTCTCCTTTTGTACAATTAGGTGGAGCTTTAAACTTCTATGTTTTAAAGAAGATCACCCTTATAAAAATTACAACAAAGGCACTTTTAGAAATGTTTAGTAATGGCAATCTATATACTTTTAAATAAATAGGGGGTATTTTATCCTTTGCATATGTTTTGTTTCTTCCCCATTCTTCGCATGGTGGTCATTTTTACTAAGGGCAGATATATCCAACTATCTTTACTTTCTGGAACTCTGTCTAGAAGTCTGGGTCTACCTCCAGGAATATGTGACAGGACCTTGCCATGGTGCATCTGTAAGGCTTGTGACTCACTCAACCAGGAAGTGGTAAAACAGAAGAAGTAAAAGCAAAATAAAAATGTCACTCTAGAATGTAAGCAGGTTTAATGTCAGCATGCAGAACTGCTTTCTAATGTGATTTTTTTTGGAGGAGGGAGGTCCACCTTAAATGTTTGTAGTCTGCTTTTTTGAACTAGGATGGCTGTGAACTCCGCTCAGTAACTCACCCTGTATTTGAGGGCTAAGCATGACATCACAGTTTTGAAAAAACCTGAATCAGGACAGGTCTAGATCAGGCTAAGACCCTTTAAAAAAAAAAAACCCTTACAAACAAGGAATCAAATGAAATGTAACTCTCCATAAACACTCCTAAAGCAGCCACCTTCACCTCAAGGGTGCCAACTGCCAGACCCTCTTGTAAAAATTCCAAAACAGAGGTAAGGTCTTCCAAATGACTACCAAAAGATATGCACCAAGAGTCACTTTCCATACTTTATCATAAAAGCTTCTAGTCACTTTCTTGCAACTCAAAAGATGTATAGAATCCAGACACTCTGAAAATACTTTTTTACTTAAGAGCTGCTCTTTAAGAACCAAGCTGTGGGGTTTAATCTGGCTACCTCTGGGTAATGCACTAACTACTAGATGAAGCCAATGTTTTTATTGCCAAATGGAGAAGCATGGAGAACCATGCTCTTTACTGAAGTCCTTTCTCTTTGGAAATTCCTTAGTACTTATGGGATCAGCTGAAATGGGAGAAAGACATAAAGATGTAAGTCCCAGGGTTGTGTGAGCATATATATACCTAGGGAGCAGTCTCCTCTATTCAGGAATAAAAAAAGTGGTGGCTTTGTGTTCTCTTGATTCACAGAAAGGTCCACCTGAGGACATCTCCAGTTTTCTGTAATCATGGAGAATATATCCAGATTTAAATACCCCTTCTGCTCTTCTGCACCCGGAGTCTGAACAGGAAGTTGGCCACCAAATTCAAGGTGCCTCTGTGGTGGACTACTGATAAGGATGCCAAATGGCTCTCTGTCCAAAGAATGATCTCCTGTGCCAAAAATTGTAGGGCTCTACAATGTGTGCCCCTTGCATATTAATATAGGTCACTGCTGTGGCATTGTCGGAAAAGAGTTGAATGCGATGATCTTGAAGATCCCGAGGAAAAAAAATTATATGGCTATTGCAATAGCTTTTAACTCTCTCCAATTTGAGGCAATTGCTGCTTGAGACCTTGTCGAAGAACCTTGTGCTATTCTCTCATTCAAGTGAGCTCCCCATCCCCAGAAGCAGGCATCTGTGGTCAGCCTCCTTCCAACCATGAAGGACCATAGGTCAGCTGTAAGATTTTTCTGGTCCCACCAACACCACGGCAATCTCTTTGGTGGGGATCTTCACCATGGTGTCTAGCTAGCTCCCCTGGCAATTTCAAACTCAGAAAAAAAACAATGAAGCAGGTGGAAATGCAGCCTTGCCCATTGAATTGCTGAAATAGAAAAGGTTAGCATGCCCAAAGGAGACATCGAATTCCTGACTGACAGGGCTTGATTGAAGCATAGCCATGGCCGCCTGGTAAATTCACTCTCTTGCCCTTTGAAAGAAAAAGCCTTTCCACAGAATTGATCAGATAGCCTAGAAAAAGAACCTCCTGTGCCGGTATTAATTTCAACTTCTAGATATTCAAAACCAAGTCCAGATCTTCCAAAGAGCTGTGAGCTATAATCAAATTCTCCCACAGCTTCACAACTTCTCTTCTGATGCTGAAAAGGTCAAGATAAGGAATCACTGCTATCTCCTTTAGACACAGAGGTGCTATGGCTTCCACCATCACCTTCATGAGCACTCTCGCAGCAGATGAAAGGTCAAATGGTAGAGCTCTGAATTGTAGATGTAATAACTGATTTTCCAATTTTAATGCCAGTCTCAGGAACTTCTGAGATCAAAAACAAGTGGGGATGTGGAGGTAGGCATCCTTTAGGCCGATCCATCTGAAATAGTTTGTATTGGACCTTTGTACTCATAGGTCTCAAAGGTTTTCCCACTAGAAAAATATAGGAGTAGGAACCCTGCTGCTTCTCTTCTGGCAGCACCAGTACGACCACTCTTTTAAGTATCAGTTTCTGTATCAGGGACTTCATTGCCAGAGACTTGTCTGGACTTTTGAGAATATCCATCACTAAATATCTTTTCAAAGGGGTTTCCACAAGTTCTTGTATCCCTGGGAGAGAATACTGAAAGTTGATACTGATTTAAAGTGATGTCTTCCCATTGCGGAAGAAACCCCTGCAAGCTTCCTCCCACTGGGGTGGGTGGATAGTCATTGTGAATTCTTGGATTATATAGGAGGATGGGAAAGGGCTCTCTGTTTTTGGACTTTTAAGGGGTCCAATCCTTTTTCCTTCCCTGCGTTTTGTCCTGCGGTTGAGCTCTTTGAGGATGCACAAAACGCCTGCATGGCCATACTTTCCTCTTTTTCACTGGAAAATACTTTTTTTTTTTTCCTGCCGTATGATCCAGGATTGATTCTAATTCTGGACCAAAATAAAAATCATCTGAAAACAGTATACTGCACAGCTTAGAAGCCAAATCTCCCAGCCAAGTTTCCATACACAAGGCTCTTCAGGCTGAATTTATGAGTGCCGTAGATCTGACCAACTTTCAAATGAATTCAGCTGAGGCATCTGCAATATATTTCTTGGACACACCTGCAATAATATGTCCTTTTAACTGACTAAGCCAGTATTCAAAGTTTCTAGCAAACACAGGTGGTAGCCATTATAGGTATTAGATTCCCCATAATAGACTGCCAGGATCTTTGAAGAAGCAGATCCATTCTATTGTCCATTACCTCTTTGAGGTTACCCATGTCTTCAAAAGATCTGTACTTTTTAAGACCTGGTAAAAGGCGGCATCTGAATTCAGCACTTTGTTCCTAATAGCTGCTGGGTCCATAAACAGGAAACTCTTTTTATGAGCTTTCCAGATCCTGTCATTCCTTTTATCAAAAATAAGAGGATGAACCAGTAAGACTCACCCTTTAGGCTTATTTAGACCTAAGCACATATGGTCGTGTAGGGATAAATCTTTTTTTTCCTTTTTCAATGCCTGGTGTAGCAAGTACCATTTTCAGAACACCATCCTCTTGCTCAAGAAATAATTTGTATTTAGAGGAAGAATAACCCTCAGTAGCCTCCTCTTCATCAGACTTTCCGAGAGATATGGAGGGAGAACTAACTTCCTGCATGGAAGAACCCCTGGCTCTGCACTAAGAGAGGCAGAAGACTGTGAGATGGGTGAGGATTCCAAAATATTAGAAGCCTGAGGGGCAGGAATACCCAAAAGATTGGTGCAAAAAGATTGAAACATGTCACAATACTCATTTTTGACTGAGGAAATTAGGTCATTACCAACAGCAAAATATTCTTCTTTTACAAGGAGAACAATACAGCTCTTTGGTTACCAGGTATCCCCAAATGTGACTCTGCATGAGGGGCACTTCCTTCTCACATGGACCTGTAAGAGCTCCTAAACTGAAACAATAAAAAGAACAAGTCCTGGCTGAAACTCTGGTCCACAAGCACCATGCTCACCAAATCGCCCCAAACACAGGTGCACCGAAAAAAAATGAACTGATTCAAGTGCCCAGAGAGGCCCCAGCCACCAGGGGAAAACATATATACAAGAAGCCCAGCAGAGAGAAAGACAGAGATACAGCTGTCTACCTACCTGAGCTTTGTTGGCGCCAAAGCCAGTGCCGGTCCTTACTGCTGCCAAGGTTCCTGTTTCATCCATCTTGAGAAGCCTGTAGCAAAAAAACCCCCATGACTTAGAATGTCAGTATCTGACTCCTGAGACACTGCTGCGCCAGACCAGAATCGGAAATAAGCACCAGCCGGGTTCTGCCTCTCCCCGTGTCTATGCAGCTGGAAATGATGCTGCATGTCTGACCCGGAAGTCCCGCCCCTTCCAGAAATTACGCAAATGCCACCGGACACTTCCCTGGCCACCAGAAAAATGGTGCCACTGGT
Source organism: Staurois parvus (assembly GCF_062004578.1). Lineage (NCBI taxonomy): Eukaryota > Metazoa > Chordata > Amphibia > Anura > Ranidae > Staurois > Staurois parvus. The sequence goes on along the minus strand of NW_028318183.1, from coordinate 7,484,921 downwards.
CCAACCAGCAAGAAGCACAGTTTTGGAAAAAAAACACAGGGCTAGACCGCCAGGCTGTACAGGCTTTCCCTAAATATAGAAAGAGAAGAAATCTGAAACATCCCCTACCCATATTGAGGTGATGCTTAGAGAACCAAAATCATAGTAAAAATGGTAAGGGTACACAGTTAACCCAGGGCAGTCCTGAAAGATCTTAGTCATTCCAAAGTGTTCCTACCAGACTGGAAGAAACACTAAAACATGAAGATCTGCGGGGAAAGCCCTCCATTTAAAAGTCTGATGGTCGAAGTGTTTCCTGTGTCTAGTAGGAGGAACTACAATCTCTGCTGTCCTGAAAGGCTTTTTGTGAAAAACAAATGTTGTTTAGTACTATGACCCTTCCAAAGCCATCTTGGAGAGGAGGATTAAAAAAAAAAAAAAAACAGAAGATTCCAAATGCACAAAAATGTTTTTATGCACATATACTGTGAACGAGCCATCAAACCAGGCAACTTTCTTCCCTTGCTCCGTTGTCCAGTTCTGATGCTCACATGCCAACTGGCACTTTCGATGATGGAGACAGGTCAGCATGGACACCCTGACTGGTCTACATCTACACTGCCCCATACACAAAAAACTGCGATGCACTGTGTTTTCTGACACTTTTAACTCTTTCAGCAATTTGAGCTACAGTAGTTTTTCTTTTGGATCGGATAAAATCCTTCACCAGTTTGCTGGTTTTCCTTTTTGGACCACTTTTGGTAGGTCCTGACCACTGCAGACCAGGAATATACCACAAGTGCTGCAGTTTTGGAGTTGCTATGACACAGTTGTCTAGCCATTACAATCTGGCCCTTGCCAGGAAATAAGTATTTGACTCCCTGCTGATTTTGAATGTTTGCCCACTCACAAAGAAATGATCAGTGTAAAAATTGAATGGTAGGTGTATTGTAACATTGAGAGAATAGCAACAAAAAATTCAAAAGAAATGCATATCTAACAAATTATGCACTGATTTGCATGTTCATGAGAGAAATAAGTATTGGATCCCCTTCACAAAACATGACTTAGTACTTGGTGGCAAATCCCTTGTTGGCGATCACAGAGGTCAGACATTTCCTGTAGTTGGCCACCAAGTTTGCACACATCTCAGGAAGGATTTTGGCCCACTCCTCTTGGCAGATCGTTTCCAAGTCATTAAGGTTTGGTGACTGACGTTTGGCAAAGAGGGAAGAAAGTTCTCACCCAAGATTTGACACTACATTGCCCTGTCCATCGTCCCTTTGATGTGATGCAGTTGTCCTGTCCCCTTAGTAGAAAAACACCCCCAAAGCAGAATGTTTCCACCAACATGTTTGACAGTTGGGATGGTGTTCTTGAGGTCATAGGCAGCATTTCTCCTCTCCAAACACAGCAACTTGAGTTGATGCCAAAGAGCTCGATTTTGGTCTCAACTGACCACACTTTCAACCAGCCCTCCTCTGCATCATTCAGATGTTCAGTGGCAAACTTCAGATGTGCTTGGACATGTGCTTTCTTGAGCAATGGGACCTTGTGGGCACTACAGAATTTCAATCCTTGTCAGCGTACTGTGTTACCAATTGTTTTCTTGGTGACTGTGGTCTTAGCTGCCTGGATATCATTGACAAGATCCTCACGTGTAGTTCTGGGATGATTCCTCACTGTTCTCATGATCATTGACACTTCACGAGGTGAGATCTTGCATGGTGCACCAGACCTAGGGAGACTGCCAGTTGTTTTGTGTTTCTTCCATTTGCGAATGATTGCACCAACTGTTGTCACCTTCTCACAAAGCTGCTTGGCGATAGTTTAGTAGTCCAGTCCAGCCTTGTGTAGGTCTACAATCTTGTCCCTGACATCTTTGGACAGCTCTTTGGTCTTTGCCATGGTGGAGAGTTTGGAATCTGATTGTTTGATTGCTCCTGTGGACAGGTGTCTTTTATACAGATAACAAAATGGGATTAGCAGCACTCCTTTTAAGAGACTGCTTCTAATCTCAGTTTGTTACCTGCATGAAAGACACCTGGTAGCCAGAAATCCTGCTGAATGATAGGGGATCAAATACTTATTTCCCTCATGAACATGCAAATCAGTGCATTATTTGTTAGACATGCATTTCTTTTTAATTTTTTGTTGCTATTGTGTCTCTCAGTGTTACAATACACCTGCCATTCGATTTTTAGACTGATCATTTCTTTGAGTGGGCAAACATTCAAAATCAGCAGGGGGTCAAATAATTATTTCCTTCACTGTATATATAAATATAAAAGGAGACAGAATAGTTAGAATACAAAAGGGTCCTGCTCATAAGAGCTTACAATCTAATAGGGTGGGGCAAGTGATACAAAAGGTTATAACTGTGGATGCATGAGCTGCTGGAAGTGATAAAAGCTCAGTTAGTTGGAGGTGTGATAGGCTTCCCTGAAGAGATGCGTTTTCAGGGATCGCCTAAAGGCAGCCAGAGTAGAAGACAGCCAGACAGACTGAGGTAAAGAGTTCCAGAAGATGAGAGAGGCTCTGGAGAAGTCCTGGAGACAAGCATGGGAGGAGGAGATAAGGGAGCTTGAGAGCAGGGGGTCTTGAGAAGAGCAGAGAGGATGGTTTGGGTGATATTTGGAGACAAATTTGGTGATGAAGCTTAGGACAGAGTTGTGATTAGCTTTGTATGTTGCTGAATTTAATTCACAGTGCAATCAGAAGCCAGTGGAGGGACTGGGAGAGAGGGGTGGCAGGTACTGAGCAATAGGTAAGATAGATGGGTCTGGCAGCAGCATTCATATTAGACTGAAGAAGGGATAGTCTATAGAGAGGTAGGCCTGTGAGAAGGGAGTTGCAATAGTCAAGGCAAGAGATAACAAGGGAGTCAATGAATAGTTTGGTAGTTTCATTAGTTAAAAAGGGGTGAGATCTATCTATCTATCTCACACACATAGATAGATACATTTTTTTAAATGATCTAAATAAGGCACAATAATACAAGAAAAACACTACACTGAAAATATTTCTTATATTTTTCAGTTTAACTGATGAAAACTCTTTTATTACGACTGCATTTTATAACAGGATGTGTTATTAAGCCATTTTCATAGAAACATTTTCAAAACCTTTTTTTTCCCAAAGGTATCAAGGGTTCAAAGCCTAGAGACTTTATAAATATATCTTTCAAAGGAGAGAGACAAGGCTAACATAACACAAAAGAAAAAAAAATAATTTATAATCTCCCCAATCCATGTTAACTTTTTTTTGGGTGGAGTTTCACTTTACATTTTCATAGGAAAATATTGTTCCTATTGTGTTTGTAAAAACATTAACAGTCATCGTCAGGGTGAGAACCAGATATGAACACCTTGTTTATTGCAAACGACTAAAGTAACAGTTACAGCCTTATTGCTTTAAAGTCTTTATGGCTATCTCCTCTTATGGTCACCCTTGGAGTGTGAATGGTTTGTGCTCTTGCTTGAAGATGGAGATCTGCTTTTTTCCTTTTTGGACTCCTCGCTCCTCTTATACGGATGTGTACTGTGCTTTCTTGAATACCTCCTTTCCTGGCTTCGATCCCTGCTATCCTTCTCATTGTGCGCTTTCCTGCTGTGCTTCTCCCTGTCTGACGGCAGGGTGTTCTTAATGGTGTTGATCAGAAAACGTTTGTTGGTGCTGGCTAGAGGACACTTCATCCTGTGGAGCACAATTATAGGAGATGTAAAGACATTTTCTTAAACCTTCAAAAGGAAATAGCAATGAGCTTGTCTTGTGCGCCACCTAGTGTGCATTTTGAGAATACTGAAAAAAAGCAAACACTTTTTGAAATTGCAAATTACTTGAATATTGTACTCTCTCTAATATCACATTTGTTTTAAAATATTTGTGGATAATAAGCATAAAATAAAATATATCATATTATGCATATAAATAAATATTTTGAAATGCATATGGTTTCCCCACCACATCCAGAAGGTTGTCAGTGGTTTACTCTGCAACATGTACCAAAGACTGAACCAATCTTTGGTGGACTGACCCTTTTTCAGCTGATAGGGTTCATTTAACCCTGTACTGATAGAAATATGCTATTGCTGACCTATCCTGAAAATACTAATTCCTAGTAAGGCAGTTCACTGGACGTATGAAGCAAAGGATGTCAGAGTAAGTCAAATTCCTAATCTGCATACTTCTACGTCAGATTACTGGCCTAGGCAGAATAGACAAGCAATCCTAGGCAGGATAGACAAGCAATCCTAGGCAGGATAGACAAGCAATTTGCATTTTCAGAAGGAGAGATCAGCAATAGCACCTAATTGTTTCATTCAGGAGTAGGTTTCCTTCAATCCAGTTATGTATTCATTAAAATGTTAAAACATTTACAGTCATGGCCGAAATTGTTGGCACCCTTGATATTTCTCCAGGAAATCATGTATTTCTCACGAAACGTATTGCATTAACACATGTTTTGCTATACACATGTTTATTCCCTTTGTGTGTATTGGGACAAAACAAAAAAAGGGAGGAAAGAAAGCAAATTCGACATAATGTCACACAAACCTCCAAAAATGGGCTGGACAAAAGTATTGGCACCCTTTCACAACTGCGGATAAATAAGAATGTTACAAGCATGTGATGCTCCTGTAAACTCACCTGGGGCAAGTAACAGGTGTGGGCAATATAGAAATCACACCTGAAAGCAGATAAAAAGGAGAGACGTTCACTTAACCTTTGCATTGTGTGTCTGTCTGTGCCACACTAAGCATGGACAACAGAAAGAGGAGACGAGAACTGTCTGAGGACCTGAGAACCAAAATTGTGGCAAAATATCAACAATCTCAAGGTTACAAGTCCATCTCCAGAGAACTAGATTTGCCTTTGTCCACAGTGCGCAACATTATCAAGAAGTTTGCAACCCATGGCACTGTAGCTAATCTCCCTGGTCGTGGACGGATGAGGAAAATTGATGAAAGATTGCAACGCAGAATAGTCCGGATGGTGGATAAGCAGCCCCAAACATGTTCCAAAGACATTCAAGCTGTCCTGCAGGCTCAGGGAGCATCAGTGTCAGCGCGAACTATCCGTCGACATTTAAATGAAATGAAACGCTATGGCAGGAGACCCAGGAGGACCCCACTGCTGACACAGAGACATAAAAAAGCAAGACTACAGTTTGCCAAAATGTACTTGAGTAAGCCAAAAGCCTTCTGGGAAAACGTCTTGTGGACAGATGAGACCAAGATAGAGCTTTTCGGTAAAGCACATCATTCTACTGTTTACCGAAAACGGAATGAGGCCTACAAAGAACAAAACACAGTACCTACGGTAAAATATGGTGGAGGTTCAATGATGTTTTGGGGTTGTTTTGCTGCCTCTGGCACTGGGTGCCTTGACTGTGTGCAAGGCATCATGAAATCTGAGGATTACCAAAGGATTTTGGGTCGCACTGTAGGGCCCAGTGTCAGAAAGCTGGGTTTGCGTCCAAGATCCTGGGTCTTCCAGCAGGACAATGACCCCAAACATACGTCAAAAAGCACTCAGAAATGGATGGCAAAGAAGCGCTGGAGAGTTCTGAAGTGGCCAGCAATGAGCCCAGATCTAAATCCCATTGAACACCTGTGGAGAGATCTTAAAATTGCTGTTGGGAAAAGGTGTCCTTCCAATAAGAGAGACCTGGAGCTGTTTGCAAAGGAAGAGTGGTCCAAAATTCCGGGTGAGAGGTGTCAGAAGCTTATTGATGGTTATAGGAAGCGACTGATTTCAGTTATGTTTTCCAAAGGGTGTGCAACCAAATATTAAGTTAAGGGTGCCAATACTTTTGTCCAGCCCATTTTTGGGGTTTTGTGTGACATTATGTCATATTTGCTTTTCTGCCTCTGTTTTATATTTGTTCCAATACATACAAAGGGAATAAACATGTGTATAGCAAAACATGTGTTAATGCAATACCTTTTTTGTGTGAAATACTTGATTTTCAGGAAAAATATCAAGGGTGCCAACAATTTCGGCCATGACTGTATAACAAACTGCATAGTACCCAACTTCCGTAGTCAGCTTCCTGTAACCCCCAGTACAGCAACACACATAGGTACACCCACCAGTACTAATCAAGTAGGATCTACTGTTGCTCCCACTGTCCAATCAGCTGGCTGGGACAAGAAGATGACACCATTGTATTCCATAACTTCAGGAGATAATGTAGTGTCACCCTCCTGGCACAGATTCACATGTTTTTCAGTAGGTTTCATACTTTAAAAAGTTTAGCTTTAAGACAATACAAGGGCTCAGAGAGAGGGAGTCAGGGCACTATCCCTTTGCACAGTGCAATCAAACCAGGAAAATGATTATTAAAAGGGAGATCAAATCAATGACTTAATAAATGTGCTGCTGGCTGGTGATGGGATGGGGGTGTGGGGTTGAATCCTTAACTAAGCTGCCCTGGTGGGTGACACTTGGGGGTTTATTTACTAAAGCTGGAGAGTCCAAAATCAGACTCCCTTCTGCATAGAAACCAATCAGCTTCTAACCTCAGCTTGTTCAATGAAGCTTTGGCAATGAAACCTGGAAGCTGATTGGTTTCTATGCAGAAGGGAGTCTGATTTTGGACTCTCCAGCTTTAGTAAATAAACCCCTTGACGTCCAGGATTTTGCTGAGTTCTAATACAGGCATGTCTGGATCACAACACCACCTTAACAGAATTATAAGTCTGTAAGAAAGAAAACACACAGAAATGTATTTCAACTTTGTATTTAGGTGTAAGCCTGGATGGGCAAATACCACTATGTGCCTACTATCAAGGTCTATAGCTACTAGTGAAGAGCCTTGTGAAAAAAAAAATGTAGTTTATACAGTCTGATTATCTGCAAATATATTCCCACAGACATTTTCTAAATCAAGTTAATAAAGTAAATAAGTACTATACAAGGACACTGTAGTGCAAATAGCATGTCTTCTGACTACTCCTGTCTGGCACACAGTCATAGGCCTGTATTGATTCCACAGAACCACTCCACTCACTCCCTGTGAGGACAAAGACTGTGTGCTCCTAACTTTAGATTCAACTGCTTTGTGTGTTCATCACCCTGTGTAACACTTTTTTTATAGTACCATACCTATTAATTATCTATAATTACATACATTTAGCAAACCCTTGCCACAATCTTTCATTCTCTTTATCCTCTGCAGCTTCCTCACCTTTCAACAATTTTATCATGTTCTTCTGCTGGCTACCTGGTCCTCTATACAATTTCAATATTTCCATATTATAAGAAAAATGCATAACAAGAAATCAGCTGCATATGTTTTTCCTCAAGCAGAAGAAACAAAATTGAAAACTGTAATTAAATAACTGTGGTAAGTATCATAGAACGTAGGTTATAAGGAAACTATTGAAACATTTGACTTGGTTGTAAAGAGGTTCCCCATACAAGTTTGTATTTCACCTTCTAAAACAGTGGGAACAGGGCAGATATATCATGTATTCGGATTTTGTAATAAGGTAGTATATTGACTGTTAGCAGCTATTTCGCAAAATTTGTACATCGTTCAGACATGTGACATCTCTTGAGTTCAATCTTGAGAAATGTAAGAAAGCAAGTGAAATGATGTACAGAGCATCTCTTCTAGGTTTAGAGCTTTTTTTTAAGAGAGAAGAGGTTATGGGGGTTATTTACTAAAGCCTGGGAGTGCAAAATCTGGTGCATAGAAACCAATCACCTTCCAGGTTTTATTGCCAAAGTGTAAGCCCTGGTTCACATATATGCGGTCATGCAGGCCGCGTTTTGCACAGGCACGAGAGCCCATTCATTTGAATGGACTCCCGTGCCCGTGACACTCAGGGAAGAAGTCCCTGCACTTCTTTGGAAACTGCAGTCCACACAGGAACCTCGGTTCCCAGTACGGTTGCGCTTTCCAGTGCGGGCTGCGTGGGTAGCCCGTGGGTCAGCATTCCTCCGCGCGGGTGGTGCGGCTGCACGGATTTTCCTGCGGATCCACAGAGGCACCACCCGCAGTGATGTGAACCTAGCCTTATTGAACAATTGAGGTTAGAAGCTGATGGGTTACTAAGCACAAGTGCACCCGATTTAGTAAATTTCCCCCAAGGAGTCAGGATGGGGAATGCAGTAGTCGAGATAAGTGGGTAAAGGATGAAAACGTAGTAAGAGAGAAATGAAAACAGGAGGAAAAATTGAAATATCATGGTGAAAAGGCAACATACTTTGTTTTATAGATTGGTTATGGTTCTCATTTGTGTTGTCTATACACTTTCAAGTTTTCATGCTAACCAGCTCCCTTGTTTGAGGACTAGACCATTCAGCCATGTACTCTCTATCTCAAGAGAACCAAGGCTTACTTTAAGTCCCTAACTAACCCAGGCATAGACACCACATTGTGGTTGGACATGAAGAACAATCCAACAGCCAACAAGATTTTGTTTGTGCCTGTGGCCAGGTCTCTAAGCATGAACTGTCACTTTAAACAACCATTAGGACCAATTTATACTTGCTTTTGCTGTATAATGCATGATTTGCGTTCTGATTGCACTTCAGACAGCAATAGACAGGCGGTGGGGAGGCACCATATCGCCTCCTCACTGCCTGTTTTACCCCCTAAATACCAGACAACTGTGTTGCAACAGCCTAAGACTGGACAACCATGTTTGCAATGCATGTGTACACCCCTGGCTGCTACTTCAGCAGCAAAGGGGGGGTGATCAACCATAGGGTCTTAAATGTCCCTCAAATGCAAGTGTAAACAAGGTCTTAAAGAATAAGTAAACCCGTCATTTAATATTCCTGATACGTTCCTGCTGTACTATGTACTTGTATGAAAAAGTATCCTGTTCTCTTTGTATTGCTTCCTTTGTATGAAATCCCTCATTGAGCTCTCCTCCAATGATCAAACTTTTGTTGAGAAGCTCCCCCTGCACACCAATTCACTGGGAAGATCAGTGCACTTCTGTTTCTACTCCTCCAGCTCTTTTGCACCTGAGAACAGAGGGAATGGGATCACTTTAAAAAAAAAGAGAAACATTTTTTATGTTTTTATATCTATACACAAATGTTTTTCCTTTAATTTTTATTTTAAAATGAATAGATTGTAAACCCTCACCTTGTAAAACAATCACTTTAAATGTCTCATTACTGCCCAAGTACCATTTGGGGAGATTTCCCTTGACTTCACACGGTAAACATGAAGAATCTCCCCCTATGACAAAGACAGTAATAAAAGCCCTGAAGGAGGCTCTAACCTTTCTCTATTTTACTTTCAGAAAAAATGTTTTTATTGCCATTTGCATCTCGCTTGGAAAGATTCTTCTCACTTCCAGTCCCAGTGACCACACCAGAAGAGAGACGCTTTTTTTTCCAAGAGAGACACAGACAGTCATACCAACGTACGAGTGGATCTACCCTTCTACATTCTATTCACAAAACTTTGTCTGAAGCTGGACATTAACCATTAGCCATTTGGCTATAGCTCATTCCTTCGGGTGGACACCATATGGCGTCCTTTCAGGCATGTTTAGTGTGCCTGCCCGCAGGGCTGCTCTGCAGCACGATCTGTCACCGACCATGTACCTCGGACACGGCCGATGACAGATCTGTTTACCGACCCCGTTGCTAGTACCATGTGACCTGCTGTGACCAATCACAGCAGGTCACATGACAGTTGTATACAATGGATGGCTTCCTTTCATGCCATTCATTATATACAAGTGTGTCTAGCTGTGAATGGTCACAGCAATCACATGCACAAGCTGGGCCAATCACAGCCCATCTGTGTCATGTGATTAGCCATGGCCAAATCACAGCTGAGCACAAAAAAAAAAAAATCCCGAATGAATCGATGTCATTCAGGTAAATGCTTGCTTATAGCAAAGTAATTCTTTGCTATAAGCAAATTGTGTAAAAAAAAAAATACTGATCACTTCCCCACAGTGTTACTATGGTAACATTATACTACTTTGGTCATAGTGAAATATGAAAAAAAAATCTTAAAAAGAGAAAAAAATTTAATAAAAAATTAAAACTAATAAAAAAATTTTTTAAAAAAAATTATCAATTTTTTTTTTTCGTACTGTCACCAGTCAGTATCCCTGATCACCGCCATGCCAGTTATATGACGCTGTACTGCACTGGTGACAGTATGTAAAAAAAAAATAGTGAAAATAATTTTTTTAATTTTTTCATTTTCCGAAAAATTATGACAAAAAAGTTACAACTTCAACAAACTCACCATGCCTCTTATGAAATATGTCGGACTGTGTACTTTGCAAAAAGTGGTCATTTGGGGGATATCTGTACTGTTCTGACATTCTTGGACCTCAAGTACTTCAGGATTCATCAATTTTCAGATATATCCCATAGTTTGTGAACTCTATACCTGTCCTACAGACTAAATAATAAATACTGATTTGGGTTATTTTCACCAAAGAAATGTAGCAGAATACATCTTGGCCTAAATTTATGAAGAACAATTATTTATTTGCAAACTTTTATAACAGAAACAAAGAAAAATGTGGGGTTTTTTTTCAAAATTTTCAGTCTTTTTTTGTTAATTTAGCAAAAATAAAAACCCCAGTGGCAATTAAATACCACCAAAAGAAAGTTCTAGTTGTGAGAAGAAAATGATAAAATTTTAGTTTGGGTACAATGTTGTATGACTGCGCAATTGTCATTCAAAGTGTGAGAGTGCTGAAACCTGAAAAATGGCCTGGGCAGGAAGGGGGTAAAAGTGCCCGGTATGGAAGTGGTTAAAGACGAAGCCTTACCAAAAGTTAATAAGGCTTGTTAAATCTGTTAAAATTGTTACTGAATTGGTTTCTTTTTAAAGTCCTTATTTTGGGCACAACACAAAACACGTCAGTCCCAACGCACATATTATTAATACCGTGCACAGAATTAATCCCACAAAGGGAATCTTGGGCGCATCAAGTATACAGCTTATACCCACTCCAGGGTGGGTGCTGTGGTTTCTTAGCAGTGTTGTCAGACAGCAAGCTCCTCCCATTGCTATCCAACAATGCTGAACAAAGGAGAGCAGCTTCTGACTAACTGCACAGAGGAGATGGAGGCGGTGCAGTCACAAGGCACACAGAGACAGCACAGCCCCACCTCCTCTGAATGCTGCAGACAGGATATCTGCAGCACTCCTTGCATGCATTCTTTGCCTCCTCTACTCTGTACAAATGAAAGGCTAAGCCTGCAACCTCCCACAGCCCCCTCTCTATTCTGGAGCTATTACTCCTCTGCTTCTGTCAAAAGACTGGGTCCACAGTTGTCAGCTAGTTCTCAGGAGATTACTACAGTAGTAGTTGGTGGCTTGTGTTGTGTGAATGACAGCGGCTGGGGAGCACCACCGCGTGTTGACAAAATGCTGGTAGGTACTACAGTTGCCTGAGAGGAAAATGTGAAGTATCTGCCATCGTGTGCTGTTTTTGGCTTGGGTTTTTGTGAATGCCAGCACGACTCTCCTGTCACTGACACAAAACAAGCTGCCAACTACACAGAGATACATGGAAAAGAGAACATGAGGATTGGGAATAGGCTGTGGCTTCTCTGCTACATGTACCCCTCCCCCCCCATAAGAACACCCATAATTTGGTCTACTGTCCGGAGTGGACATACAGTCAGCATTAAAAGTAATATAAATGGCATTCAAACCACTTCACCAATTTTACATAGACAAGAGCTATGTGCACAGGGTTCCCTTGGGGCTTTAACAATCCTAGCTTTTGGTAAGAGTTACAGTGCCTTGAAAAAATATTCATACCCTTTGAAATTTTCAACATTTTGTCATGTTACAACCAAAATCAAATGTATTTTATTGGGATTTTATGTAATAGACCAACACAAAACAGCACATGATTGTGAAGTGGAAGGAAAATGATAAATATTGTGCATTTGTATTCCGACCCCTTTAGTCTGATACCCCTAACTAAAATCTAATGGAACCAATTGCCTTCAGAAGTCACCTAATTAGGAAAGAAGTACAGGAGTCCACCTGTATGTAATTTAAACATGAAACATGGTGGTGGCAGCATCATGTTGTGGGGATCCTTTTCTTCAGGGACAGGGAAGCTGGTCAGAGTTGATGGGAAGATGGATGGAGACAAATACAGGGCAATTGTAAAAGAAAGCCTGTTAGAGTGTGCAAAGACTTGAGACTGTCGCGGAGGTTCACCTTCTAGCAGGACAATGACCCTAAACATACAGCCAGAGCTACAATGGAATGGTTTAGACCAGTGGTTCTTAACCTGGGTTCGATCGAACCCCAGGGGTTCGGTGAGTCAGTCTCGCGGGTTCGGCGGAGGTGAAGACCCACACCCGACTCATATGATTCGTGATGACATGCCCCGCTTGTCCATCATTGGCTGCAGGTGGTCACGCAACATCGCTTAGCCCAGTGGTCGGCAAGCCGTGGCTCGCGAGCCACATGCGGCTCTTTACACGCTTTAATGCGGCTCTTGTGTGCCGGGCGCCCACTCCCCTCCCTCCTCTCGGGCGGCAGGGACTCTGCAGCGTGATCCAAAAAAAAAAACAGCCAGGGCAGCGCGCTCAAATGCAATGATTGGCCAGTCTCGCTGCCACTCACATCCTGATAGCCAGTGATTGACTGTCAGGATGTGTGTAGGCGGGGCAGCGTGACGAACGTGAGAGGAGCTAGGCTCCTCTCACAGTCCGCCCTGAAGACCGGAACGGCACGGGAATACGGCGAGAGGAACGCGCGGAGCAAAGGTAAGTGAACTGACACAGGGGGGACTTGGCTTACTACTTGCTACTTACTTACTACTACTATATGAGGGATGAATTAATATGGGGGATGAATTACTATAGGGGGGATGAATTACTATATGGGGGATGAATTACTATATAAGGGATGAATTAATATGGGGGATGAATTACTATAGGGGGGATGAATTACTATGGGGGATGAATTACTATGGGGGATGAATTACTATATGAAGGATGTATTACTATGGGGATGAATTACTATATGGGGGATGAATTACTATATGGGGGATGAATTACTATGGGGGATGAATTACTATATGGGGGATGAATTACTATATGGGGGATGAATTACTATGGGGGATGAATTACCATATGGGGGATGAATTACTATGGGGGATGAATTACCATATGGGGGATGAATTACCATATGGGGGATGTATTACTATGGGGGATGAATTACTATATGGGGGATGAATTACTATATGGGGGATGAATTACTATGGGGGATGAATTACCATATGGGGGATGAATTACTATATGGGGGATGAATTACTATATGGGGGATGAATTACTATATGGGGGATGAATTACTATATGGGGGATGAATTACTATATGGGGGATGAATTACTATATGGGGGATGAATTACTATATGGGGGATGAATTACTATATGGGGGATGAATTACTATATGGGGGATGAATTACTATATGGGAGATGAATTACTATAGTGGGGATGAATTACTATAGTGGGATGAATTACTATATGGGGGATGAATTACTATATGGGGGATGAATTACTATATGGGGAATGAATTACTATATGGGGAATGAATTACTATATGGGGGATGAATTACTATGGGGGATGAATTACTATGGGGGATGAATTACTATATGGGGGATGAATTACTATAGGAGGGATGAATTACTATATGGGGGATGAATTACTATATGGGGGATGAATTACTATAAAACAGTGGTTCTTAACCTGGGTTCGATCGAACCCCAGGGGTTCAGTAAGTCAGTCTCGCGGGTTCGGCAGAGGTGAAGACCCACACCCGACTCATATGATTCGTGCAGTAAATATCCATTATTATGTTTTTGTGTGAAAATCATGTTTTAATGGTTTTGTTCTTAACGGTTTTGTTCATATTGTGCACCTATGTATAAATATATACCTATGTTTTGAATTTTAAAAATCATATTTTATTTTTCCAATTAAGAAGGGTTCGGTGAATGCGCATATGAAACTGGTGGGGTTCAGTACCTCCAACAAGGTTAAGAACCACTGGTTTAGGTCAAAGCATATTCATGTGTTAGAATGGCCCAGTCAAAGTCCAGACCTAAATCCAATTGAGAATCTGTGGCAAGACTTCAAAATTGCTGTTCACAGACACTCTCCATCCAATCTGACAGAGCTTGAAATATTTTGCAAAGAAGAATGGGCAAACATTTCACTCTCTAGATGTGCAAAGCTGGTAGAGACATCCCCAAAAAGACTTGCAGCTGCAATTGCAGCGAAAGGTGGTTCTACTCAGGGGGGCTGAATACAAATGCACACCACACTTTTAAGATATTTGTTAAGCAATTTGAAAACCATTTAACTTTTCCTTCCACTTCACAATTATGTGCCACTTTGTGTTGGTCTGTCACACAAAATCCCAAGAAGATACATTTACGTTTTTGGTTGTAACATGACAAAATGTGGAAAATTTCAAGGGGTATGAATACTTTTTCAAGGCACTGTATTCTAGAATAGCTCCTGCAAATCATCCGTTCAGTTATGTTTTTGCTAAGAAAAAATGGATGCAGTTTACATCAGTTATCTTCCATCTTCTGTTTAGTTCTGGTCCGCTGACATCCGTTTTTCATCCATGTACATATGTTTTTCATCCACTTCTGTTTTTTTAAATGGAACAAAAATGCAGACTTGTTCCATTTTAACAAGTAGACCTTAATGGAAGCAGATGAAAAAATTATCAACAGATGGATGAAAAACAGACAAACAGAAAAGGGGCCTTAAGATGAACCTGTGTCCACACTCGACTAAACTATTTACAGATTCTGGACAAACTGTAAAAGAAAATTAAAAACAAGCCTTGATTCATCTCTGTAGCATTAAATATTGTGAAGAAATGAATTTTCAACATGCAGAACATAGGTACTGGAGAGATCTTGACAGCCTGCCAGCCCTCTAATGTAAACAACCTGTGGATGTTTCTATGCTGTTAATTACTATTATTATTATTATTATTATTATATAAACTTTATAAAGTGCCAACAGTTTGCACAGCACTTGGAGACAGCACAGTTACAATACAATAGTCACACCACTTCTTAAAACTCAATCTATCCAAAACTGAGCTCATATTTCCTCCCCCACGTGCCTCTTCCCCTGATTTCTCGGTCAGGATCAATAGCACCACTATCAACCCATCCCTGTATGCTAGAGTGCTAGAGTAATCCTGGATTCTGAACTATCCTTTCAGGCCCACATCCAATCCCTGTCCAAACCATGCCGCCTCAACCTCCGTAACATCTCCAGAATACGCCCCTTTTTAACCAATGACACCACAAAGCTCCTAATTCACTCCATGGTCATCTCTTGCCTCGACTACTGCAACTCCCTCTTCATTGGCTTATCTTTACATAGGCTATCCCCCCTTCAGTCCATCATGAATATTGCTGCCAGGCTCATCCACCTTACCAACCGTAGTGTCTGCTACCCCTCTCTGCCAATCCCACTGGCTTCCACTCGCTGAACAAATAACTTTCAAAATGCTAACAACAACTTACAAAGCCATCCACAACTCTGTCCCCAGCTACATCACCAACCTGATCTCAAAATATCAACCAAACTGCTCTCTTCGATCCTGTCAAGACCTTCTGTTCTCTAGTTCCCATGTCACCTCCTCCCATGCTCGCCTCCAGGACTTCTCCTGAGCTTCTCCCATCCTATGGAACTCCCTACCCCAATCTGTCTGGCTGTCTCCTAATCTATCCACCTTTAGACGATCCCTGAAAACCTCTTTAACCGGTTGCCGACCAGCCACAGTACACCGCTGCGCAAAATCACGTATATACAGTGAAGGAAATAAGTATTTGATCCCCTGTTGATTTTGAATGTTTGCCCACTCACAAAGAAATGATCAGTCTAAAAATTGAATGGTAGGTGTATTGTAACACTGAGAGACAGAATAGCAACAAAAAATTCAAAAGAAATGCTTGTCTAACAAATTATGCACGGATTTGCATGTTCATGAGGGAAATAAGTATTTGATCCCCTATCATTCAGCAGGATTTCTGGCTACCAGGTGTCTTCCATACAGGTAACAAGCTAAGATTAGAAGCAGTCTCTTAAAAGGGAGTGCTGCTAATCTCATTTTGTTACCTGTAAAAAAGACACCTGTCCACAGGAGCAATCAAACAATCAGATTCCAAACTCTCCACCATGGCAAAGACCAAAGAGCTGCTGTCCAAGGATGTCAGGGACAAGATTGTAGACCTACACAAGGCTGGACTGGGCTAACAAACTATCGCCAAGCAGCTTGGTGAGAAGGTGACAACAGTTGGTGCAATCATGCGCAAATGGAAGAAACACAAAACAACTGTCAGTCTCCCTAGGTCTGGTGCACCATGCAAGACCTCGTGGAGTGTCAATGATCATGAGAACAGTAAGGAATCATCCCAGAACTACACGTGAGGATCTTGTCAATGATCTCCAGGCAGCTGGGACCACAGTCACCAAGAAAACAATTGGTAACACACCACACCTACAAGGATTGAAATCCTGAAGTGCCCGCAAGGTCCCTCTGCTCAAGAAAGCACATGTCCAGGCCCGTCTGAAAAACGTCAAAATCGAGCTCTATGGCATCAACTCAACTTGCAGTGTTTGCAGGAGGAGGAATTCTGCCTATGACCCCAAGAACACCATCCCAACTGTCAAACATGGTGGTAGTATTTGGGGGTATTTTTCTGCTAAGGGGACAGGACAACTGCACCACATCAAAGGGGCAATGTACCATCAAATCTTGGGTGAGAACCTTCTTCCCTCAGCCAGGGCATTGAAAATGGGTCGTGGATGGGTGTTCCAGCATGACAATGACCCAAAACACATAGCCAAGGCAACAAAGGAGTGGCTCAAGAAGAAGCACATTAAGGTCCTGGAGTGGCCTAGCCAGTCTCCAGACCTTAATCCAACTGAAAATCTGTGGAGAGAGCAGAAAGTTCGAGTTGCCAAATGTCAGCCACCAAACCTTAATAACATGGAGAGGATCTGCCAAGAGGAGTGGGCCAAAATCCCTTCTGAGAAGTGTGCAAACCTAGTGGCCAACTACAGGAAACGTCTGACCTCTGTGATTGCCAACAAGGGATTTGCCACCAAGTACGAAGTCATGTTTTGTGAAGGGGATCAAATACTTATTTCCCTCATGAACATGCAAATCAGTGCATAACTTGTTAGACATGCATTTCTGTTGAATTTTTTGTTGCTATTCTGTCTCTCAGTGTTACAATACACCTACCATTCGATTTTTAGACTGATCGTTTCTTTGTGAGTGGGCAAACATTCAAAATCAGCAGTGGATCAAATACACATTTCCTTCACTGTATACGTGATTTTGCATATCGGGTAGGGGGCGCGCGCAAGGCGTGCGGCCACGGGTTTCAATCACTGGGTCCCGGCCGGTCATTAAACAGTGACAGAGAGCACAGCTGCATTGTTTTCAATGCAGCTCTGCTCCCTGTCAGTTCCCAGCTCACTGTTCCGGAGAGCAGAGCTTAGCTTTCCGGGACAGCTTGCAATAGTGAAGTACACCCCCCCCCACTAGTAAAACACTCCCCTCACATAGTTAACCCTTTGATTGGCTAAAAAAGTTAACTCCTTCCTCTCCAGTGCCATTAGTACAGTGTCAGTGGTTTTATTTTTGCACTGATCACTGTATTGGCGTCACTGGTCATGTCAGTGACCCCAAGTCAGTTCTTCCCCGGTGTCAGAATGTCCATCGCAGTCCGGCCATAAGTCGCTGATCGCCGCCATTATTAGTATAAAAAACAATAAAAATTCAAGTATATATACCGCCATTTGTAAATGCTATAACTTTCACGTAAACCAATTAATTTACATGTATTGAGATTTTTTTTTTAGCAAAGACGTAGCAGAATACATTTTGGCTGAAATTTGACAAAATTTGATTTTTAAAATTTTTTTACTGGACATGTTTTATAGCAAAAAGTCCAAAATATTTTTTTTTCTCAAAATTGTCATTTTTTTTTTAATAGCGCGAAAAATAAAAAACGCACAGGCGATCAAATGCCATCAAAAGAAAGCACAATTTGTGGGGAAAGAAAGATGTCAATTTCATTTTGGTGCAGCGTTGCATGACTGCGCAATTGTCAGTTAAAGTAACAAAGCGCCGTAACACAAACCGCTTATGTAACCGCTTCCTGACCTCCCAATAGCAGAAATACTGCTACAGGGCAGCACAGGTGCGCAAAATCACATATATATACGTGATTCATGCTCCTGTGGTTTTCACGCCCCTCCCAGATGGCGTCAGATTGCCCGTCAGTACACCAGTCATCACAGGAACATGCTCATACACAATAAACCTCCATTACTAGTATAGTGTCTGAAAGAATCAATATCTTTGATCAGATCAGCACTATACCAGCGTTCACATTAGTATAGCGTCCCCAAAAATGCAGCGTTAGCGAGATCAGTCCCGGCACCTGCATTTAGCCCCTACGCTTACCCCCCCTTCTCCCCCAGCAAGTGCAGTGTCAATAGGTCACTGTCACTTGATACATCGCACACAAAACTGAGGTTGGCAGAATCAGGTCTGATCTCTGTTAGCACTTGTCGGTAGAGTGCCAGTACTAGTTCCGAGCTACCCTTTGGTAAACTGGTGAACACCAGCGATCTAGTACATCCTGGTCTTTCACATACCTCTTAGATTGTAAGCTCCCAGGATCAGGTCCTCCTAACCCTCTTGTATTGAACTGTATTGTTGCTGTATTGTCTCCCGTTATATTGTAAAGCGCTGAGCAAACTGTTGGCGCTATATAAATCCTGTACAATAATTATAATAATACCAGCACTGCAGTATGACTTGGCGACGTGGCGAGTCCCATAAGTGCAGTACAAGCTGGTGTGGTGGCGAGCACAAGTATTGTTCGGATTTACAAGGGAAAAGATAATCACGTGGAGCCCCCCAGATGTACAGACTACATGGGGAGCAGTGGCAAGATAGTTTGGGACTTGGTGTCATCCTTCTCCATATGGGGTACTACTTATACGTGGACAATTTTTATTCAAGCGTGCCACTATTTAGAAATTTGTACAATCTTGGAACTGGCGCTTGTGGCAAAGTGTGACCTAATGTGTGCCCACCATTAGAAGTGGGTGGATGCAGGGCGGTATATTCCAATGGTGGGCATGCCACACACTTTTTCTGGCAGAGATTTCTTCTCTTTTTTTCCCATTCAGTCCTCAGGCTGCATACAAAAAAAAAAAACAAAACAAAAAAAGAACATAGCATATACAGGAATACCTCGGTTTACGAATGCCTCTGTTAACGTAATTTTTGGTTTACGAATGAAAATCCATTGAAAATAATGCCTCGGTTTACAAATTTTTTAATAATTTTTTTCACAATACTAAGTGTATGTCAGTGCTGATTTTTAAATGCAATTGCCATCTTTTTTTTTTTGTACAGTATAGCTCACAACATTAGCTGTCAGTTTCCTGGAGCTAACGAATACTTTGTATCTTTTAAGAAACTGAAAGGAAACATTGTATCTTTTAAGAAACTGACAGAAAACATTGTATCTTTTAACTTGGGGAAATAAACTAAAAGAAACTTTCTCTTCCGGCTGGAGGTGGAAAGTGACTGCTGAATTTCTGAACTATTGTATAGTGAAGGAAAAAAAAACCAAAACGATAATTACATTTAAAAACTGGCACCTGACAGATGAGTGAATTGCCTGCAATTAAAATTTTTTTTTTCTTTTTAATTACCAGCAATTCTTTTACATTCATCTGTCAGTGGGGAACCCCGCTGACAGCTGAAACATTAACACATGGTTGTCACTACTAAAATACCAAGTTAATAAAATAACTCATGTAGTATTTTAGTAGTGTTTACGGGTTTTCTGACCTTCTGAACTGATTAATTGGTTTTCAATATGGGAAACAGTGTTTCGGTTTACGAATTCTTCGCTATATGAAATGTCCTGCAGAACGAATCAAATTCATAAACCGAGGTACTGGTACATCACTGGACTTTGAATGGTTATACCAGGATGATGCCTACAGCTGCAGGCATCATCCTGGTAGCGTTTTTTTCAGCCAGCGATCAGCTTTCATGTAAAAGCAATCCTAGTGGCTAATTAGCTGCAGGATTGCTTTTACAAGCAGCAGAAGACGATGCCCCTCTCCCCCACTGACTTCCACGGCCTTCTTGGGCAGTCCCGTGCCATCGGGCCAACCTAAGAATGCAGTCGGTGTTTCTGCTACCTGACCATATTGCTTATTGGAGACCAGAATGGTGCCGATCATCTCTATAGCCTAAGAAATCGGAAGCTACGAGCATTTCATCACTTCAGTTTCACAGGATGTAAACAGCGCCATTTGTAAATTGGGAAAGCATCTGATCACCCTGATCTTGGTTTAATTAGATAATGTAAGGGCAGAGGAGATATCTAGAGTCTGATAGAACCCAGATTTCTCAAAAAAGAATATATGACAATGCCCATTGAAATTATGGGGGATATTTGCATTCCATGTGATAGCATTAAAAGTGATCAAAAAAAATGAAGGGGACAGTGTGAAAATAATAATAAAAAAAAAAAAAGTACCCTCGCCCCCCTGCGCACACGTGCATCTGCGTTCGTGAGCACTGACCCTGTGCCAGTATGGAAACAGCAGTTGCACCATACATGTGAGGTATCGCCACGAATGTCAGATCGAGGGCAGTAATTCTAACACTAGACCCGCTCTGTAAATCTAAAGTGGTAGCTTGTAAAGGCTTTTAAAACGTTGCCTATGGATATTAAAAACGTATGCAGTTTGTCGCAATTGCACGGGGCATGTGCAGTTTTAAAGCTTGGTATCTATTTACTCGGCATACCATCATCTTTTATATTTTACCAAATAATTGGCCAACATTTAGTATTTTTGTGCATTAAAAGTAAAAAAAGTATATTTTTAAAAAAAAAATTGCGTTTGAAAAATCACTGCGCGAGTACTATGTGACATAACACAATTGCAGCACCCACCATTTTATTCACTAGGGTGTCTGCTTTAAAAAAATATATAATGTTTGGGGTTTAAATTAATTTCCTAGCAAAAAAGACTGATTTTTTTCATGTGAACAAAAAAGTGTCAGAAAAGGCTTGGCTTTCAGGTGGTTAGAAGAGTGAATGATGTGTGGCATAAACTTCTAATGCTGGGCATAAAATGCCCCCACCCCCCAAAACGACCCCTTTTTGGAAAGTAGTCACCCCAAACTATTTTCTGAGAGGCATGTTGAATCAATAAAAGAATTTATTTTTTTTACCACAAGTTTTTGGAAAATGACAAACAAAAAAAGTTGTTTTTTTTTTACACAAAATTGTCATTTAAATGATTTATTGCTCACACATGACATGGGTATATGTGGAATTACTCCCCAAAATACATTCTACTACTTCTCCCGAGTATGGGGGTACCACATGTAAGAGACGTTTTGGCAGTCTAGCCAAGTACAGGACCCCAAAATCCAATAAGCACCTTCAGGCTTTTAAAGGGCTTTATTTCCTCATTACACTTCCTGACTACCTATCACAGTTTTGGAGGCCCTGAAATGCCAGGATAGCACCAAACCCCCCCCAAATGACCACGTTTTGGGAAGTAGACACCCCAAGGAATTTGATCAGAAGCATGGGGAGTATTTTGCAGATCTCGTTTGTTGCCACGAGTTTTTGAAAAATGAAGCAAAAAAAACAAAAACATATTTTTTCTTTTCTTTTTCTATATTTCAAAACCTTGTGAGAATAAATGAGATCTGCAAAATACTCATCATGCCTCTTTTTAAATTCCTTGGGGTGTCTACTTTCCAAAAAGGGGTAATTTCGGGGGGGGGGGGGGGGAGGGGGGGTTTGGTGCTATCCTGGCATTTCAGGGCCTCCGAAACTGTGATAGGTAGTGAGGAAGTGAAATGAGGAAGTTACGCACCTTCAGGCTTTCAAAGTGGTCATTGGATTTCAGGCTCCTGTATGTGCCTAGGCTCCCAAAAAGTCTCATACCTGTGGTATCCCCATACATGGTAGAAGTAGCAAAATGTATTTTGGGGTGTAATTCCACATATACCCATGGCTTGTGTGAGAAAAATATAATTTAAATTACAACTTTGTGTAAAAAAAAAAAGTTTTTGTCATTTTCCAGAAGCTTGTGGAAAAAAAAAAAAATCTTCCATGGACTCAATATGCCTCTCAGCAGATAGCTTAGGCAGGGGTGGGCAAACTGCGGCTTTCCAGCTGTTGCAGGACTACAAGTTCCATCATGGCTCTGCAAGTCATAGCTGTAACTGTCAGTTTTGTAATCTTGCAATGCCTCATGGGAACTGTAGTTCCACAACAGCTGGAGAGCCGCCCACCCCTGGCTTAGGGTGTCTACTTTCCGAAAAGGGATAATTTGGGGGTGTTTGTACTATCCTGGTATTTTAGCACCTCAAGGAATGTGATGGGTAGTCAGAAAGTAAGAGCTGTGTAAATTCCATAAATTCCATTATCTACAGTGAGGAAAATAAATATTTGAACACCCTGCGATTTTGCAAGTTCTCCCACTTAGAAATCATGGAGGGGTCTGAAATTCACATTGTAGGTGCATTCACACTCCGAGAGACAGAATTTAAAAAAAAAATTCAGGAAATCACATTGTATGATTTTTAAAGAAATTATTTGTCTTGCACTGCTGAACATAAGTATTTGAACACCTAAGAAATAGCAAGAATTCTGGCTCTCAAAGACCTGTTACTGTGCCTTTAAAAAGTCCACCTCTACTCCAATCATTAATCTAACTTAGTAGCACCTGTCTGAGCTCTTTAAAGACACCTGTCCACCCCACAGTCAGTCAGACGCCAACTACTACCATGGGCAGGACCAAAGAGCTGTCAAAAGACACCAGAGACAGAATTGTGGACCTCCACAAGGCTGGAAAGGGTTACGGGGCAATTGCCAAGCAGCTTGGTGAAAATAGATCAACTGTTGGAGCAATTGTTAGAAAATGGAAGAGGCTAAAGACGACTGTCAGTCTCCCTCGGACTGGGGCTCCATGCAAGATCTCACCTCGTGGGGTATCACTGATGATAAGAAAGGTGAGGAATCAGCCCAGAACTTCAAGGGAGGAGCTGGTCAATGACATGAAGAGAGCTGGGACCACAGTTTCAAAGGTCACTGTTGGTAGAACACTACGCCGTCATGGTTTCAAATCATGCATTGCACGGAAGGTTCCCCTGCTCAAGTCATCACATGTCCAGGCCCGTCTGAAGTTTGCCAATGACCATCTGGATGATCCAGAAGAGGCATGGGAGAAAGTCATGTGGTCAGATGAGACCAAAGTAGAACTTTTTGGTCTAAACTTCACTCGTAGTATTTGGAGGAAAAAGAAGGATGAGTTGCATCCCAAGAACACCATCCCTACTGTGAAGCATAGGGGTGGTAACATCATGCTTTGGGGGTGCTTTTCTGTGAAGGGGACAGGACGACTGCACTGTATTAAGGAGAGGATGAATGGGGCCATTTATTGTGAGATTTTGAGCAACAACCTCCTTCCCTCAGTCAGAGCATTGAAGATGGGTCATGGCTGGGTCTTCCAACATGACAACGACCCGAAGCACACAGCCAGGATAACCAAGGAGTGGCTCCGTAGGAAGCATATCAAGGTTCTGGAGTGGCCTAGCCATTCTCCAGACCTAAATCCAATAGAACATCTTTGGAGGGAGCTGAAACTCCGTGTTGCTCAGCGACAGCCCCGAAACCTGACAGATCTAGAGGAGACCTGTGTGGAGGAGTGGGCCAAAATCCCTGTTGCTATTTTTTATAGCCAAAAGTAAAAAATATTGCTTTTCTTCAAAATGTTCGGTCTTTTTTTGTTTATAGCGCAAAAAATAAAAAGCGCACAGGTGATCAAATACCACCAAAAGAAAGCTCTATTTGTGTGAAAAAAAAAAGACGTAAATTTCATTAGGGTACAGCATTGCATGACCGCGCAATTATCAGTTGAATTAGTGCAGCGCCGAGTAGCAAAAAGAGGCCTGGTCATTAAGGGGGGTAAATCCTCAGGAGGGCAAGTGGTTAATCGCTTAAGGACCACCCTATAGCAGATATACTGCTACAGGGCAGCACCTGTGAGCAAAATCACATATATATATTTATATATATATATATATATATATACACACACACCGTATTTTTCGCTCAATATGACGCACCTGACCATAAGACGTGTCTAGGTTTTAGAGGAGAAAAACAAGAAAAAAGATATTCTGAACCAATGAACTGCAGACATAGTACAGAAAATTACCAGAGACTGCGGACACAGTACAGGAGATGACCAGAGACTGCGGACACAGTACAGGAGATGACCAGAGACTGCGGACACAGTACAGGAGATGACCAGAGACTGCGGACACAGTACAGGAGATGACCAGAGACTGCGGACACAGTACAGGAGATGACCAGAGACTGCGGACACAGTACAGTAGATGACCAGAGACTGCAGACACAGTACAGGAGATGACCAGAGACTGCGGACACAGTACAGGAGATGACCAGAGACTGCGGACACAGTACAGGAGATGACCAGAGACTGCGGACACAGTACAGGAGATGACCAGAGACTGCGGACACAGTACAGGAGATGACCAGAGAATGCGGACACAGTATAGGAGATGACCAGAGACTGCGGACACAGTACAAGAGATGACCAGAGACTGCGGACACAGTACAGGGGATGACTAGAGATTGCGGACACAGTACAGGAGATGACCAGAGACTGCGGACACAGTACAGGGGATGACCAGAGACTGCGGACACAGTACAGGGGATGACCAGAGACTGCGGACACAGTACAGGGGATGACCAGAGACTGCGGACACAGTACAGGGGATGACCAGAGACTGCGGACACAGTACAGGGGATGACCAGAGACTGCGGACACAGTACAGGGGATGACCAGAGACTGCGGACACAGTACAGGGGATGACCAGAGACTGCGGACATAGTACAGGAGATGACCAGAGACTGCGGACATAGTACAGGAGATGACCAGAGACTGCGGACATAGTACAGGAGATGACCAGAGACTGCGGACATACTACACCATATAAAGTCCCAACAGGGCCCCTCCACCCAGAATATCAAATGATCTGACACCATACATCAAGGAAAAGGGCTACAACTCCCAGCATCTGTCATTTTTAACTTACAGAAGGCAGGCTATAGAAGGCAGGCTATAGAAGGCAGGGGGCGCACTAACTAACTAAGCTCCGAGGACAGGCCACACCAGCAGGTAGGACCAGACTGCAGAGCAGGGATCGCACTATGGACACATGCCAGGAGCGGGGAGGAGCTGTAAGGAAAGCCAACACCTGCAGACCGGACTGCAGAGCACAGAGCGCAGTAACTAAGGTACATACACATGCCAGGAGCGGGGAGGAGCTCCGAGGACAGGCCATGCCTGCAGGGCAGACCGGACTGCAAAGCAAGCTTGCTTGGTTCGGTGAGGGGACTGCCTGCTATGAAGAGCTGCAGGGACAGCCCGCTGAGACAGGGGGCTCAGATAAGGTAGTGTGAACTTCGGGGACAGGTTGCAGTGGGATGGGACAGCCGCTGGCCCTAACACGGTGGCGGTGACAGGTGGAGGCCTGGTTAGTATTCGCTCCATAAGCCGCACAGACATTTTCCCCCATATTTTTTGGGGAAAAAGTGCGTCTTATGGAGCGAAAAATACTGTGTGTATATATATATATATATATATATATATATATTTATATATATCATTCTGGGCAGGGGGCGCGGCCAGGAATGTCAATCACTGGGTCCCAGCCGGTAATTACCCGTCGGCGCCCGATGATTACCGACTATCACCGAAGGGGAAGAGGACTGTTTTGTTTACAAACAGTCTAACTCCCTGTCAGCTCGAGCATACTGCTCGGGATGGCTGTGCACAGCACAGCAATCCCAGTCTGTGTGCTTACAGTAAAGAACACCCCCAGCCCCCTAGTAAAACACTCCCAGCACATAGCACTGATCACTGTATTGGTATCACTGGGGATGTCAGTGACACCAAGTTAGTTCCCTCCCAGTGTCAGAATGTCTGCCGCAGTCCCGCTAAAAGTCGCTGATCGCCACCATTAGTAGTAGAAAAGAAAAAGAGAACCCAGTATCTATACCGCCATTTGTAAATGCTATAACTTTCACAGAAACCAATTAATTTACATGTATTGGTATGTTTTTTAGCAAAGAGATGTCGCGGAATACATTTTGGCCTAAATTTATGACGAAATTTGATTTTTTTTTTTCGTTTTTTACTGGACATATTTAATAGCAAAAAGTGCAAAATAGCGTTTTTTTCACAAAATTGTCGGTCTTTTGTTGCTTATAGCACAAAACAGAAAAACCTCACAGGCAATCAAATACCACCGAAAGAAAGCTCAATTCGTGAGACAAAAAGGACGCAACTTTCATTTGGGTGCATTGTTTTATGACCGCGCAATTGTCAGTTAAAGTAACGCAGCTCCGTAACGCAAAAAATGGCCTGGTCAGGAAGGGGGGTAAATCCTCAGGAGGGCAAGTGGTTAAAGAAGCCTATCCTGCTTCTACTTAGTTCAATTTAAATTGAAATTTATTTCCTCCATCAGCTCATCCCCCCACAACTATTACCTTTTGTATCACTCAACCCTTCCTATTAGGTTTAAGCTCTAACGAGCAGAGCCCTCTGTTTCCTCTTGTACCAAATTGTATTGTAACTGTAATGTCTACCTTCATTTTGTAAAGCGCTGCGCAAACTGTTGGCACTGTATAAATCCTGTATAATAATAAAAGAGGGTTAGGAGGGCCCTGCTCGGGAGAGCTTACAATCTAATGTAGGTTCACACCAGACCGATCCAGCGCAACAGCTCAACTGTTGCATTTCAAATGAATGGGCTGCCTAATGCACAACAAAAGGATCAAAAATCATGCATGCAGTATTTGCAAGTGCACTGGCAAGGTGCATTGGGATGTCAATAGTGTGAACAAGCCCTTTAGAAATCAACTAAAACAAAACTTTAGAGTCTCTAATGTATCTGATAAATTACTTCACAGTTACAGAAACTAGAAAAGTCTTTCATGACTGATTAAGAGTATGTGAACAGTTTAAAATCCATAGCCTGGGCACAGGTTCACTTTAACCACTTTCCCTCCAGAGGATTTACCCCCCTTCCTGACCAGGCCATTTTTTGGGAATACAGTGCTGCATTACTTTAACTGACAATTGCCCAGTCATGCAACACTGCACCCAAATGTCCTTTTCCCCCACAAATAGAGCTTTCATTCAGTGGTATTTGATCGCCTCTGCGATTTTTATTTCCTGCGCTATAAACAAAAAAAAGACCCAACAATTTTGAAAAAAAAACCCAGAATATTTTTAACTTTTTGCTATAAAACATCCAGTAAAAAAAAAAGTAAAAAATCAAATTTCATCATAAATTAAGGCCAAAATATATTCTGCTACACATCTTTGCTAAAGAAAATCCCAATACATGTAAATTAAATGTTTACATGAAAGTTATAGTGTCTACAAATGGTGGTATATATACAGGAATTTTTATTTTTTTTTATACTAGTAATGGCGCCGATCAGTGACTTATAGCGGGACTGTGGTACTGCGGCGGGCATTCTGACAATGGGGGGAACTAACTGCCACCCCAATGACTCTAATACAGTGATCAGTGCTAATAAAAAGCACTGACACTGTACTAATGACACTGAGAAGGAAGGGGTTAATATCTGGGGCAATCAAAGGGTTACATGTGTGCTGTTTTACTATGTGTGCTGTGTATGTGTTTTACTAGGGAAACATACTGCTTTGTATTGTTCTGCTGTGCATAGCAATACAAACCAGCATGTCGGTGCTGACACGGGAGAGATCTGTGTTGTTTACACACAGGCCTCTCCCCTTTCACTGTTCCTCGGCAATGGCCAGGTGGGTCGGGAATCTACGGCTGGGACCCGGTGATCAACAGCTGTAGACGCCAATGGTGGCAGGGGGTAGGGCGGCGCACACGCACCCCCTACCCGGAAATGCAAGATGGTGTATATATACATGATTTTATGCAGCCCTGCAGTGGTAGTTCTGCTATAGGGTGGTTGGGAAGGGTAAAGGCCAACTACGGCAAAAGTAAAAACCCTCCCTTCCAGTACAGATGCCCCTGCACTGCAACGCCGAACTGGTTGTTTACATCTTGGGGACAGATGTTCTGCTCCCCTGGCAGGCTGGGCTCACCAATGTTCTGGTACTGGACCTCCCCATTAACTCCTCATGTCCAGTGTAGGGCTATGGGCCACACATCAATCTTGAGGATGTCAGAGGTCATCCGACCGTCAGATGGTACGAGAGGCTGCGGGGGCAGTCTTACAGCAAGGTGGAGCCTGCAAAAGTGTGGGATCAGGTGAGAAAAAGTGTTTTACCTGGTCCTCTAAACATAAACTAGCCCTTACAGCATGAGGCAGCCCCACTGCAAGGGAGGATTTCTACTCCCAAAGGTTCAGCTTTATTGTACATCTTCAGTTTAAAAAGGAGCAGACAGCACCACATATTCTAGCTGATCTAGTTAAAATATAACTTACCTTCCAAAACTACTTTATTTTCATTACAAAAAAATAAAGTACTAGGATATTTCTACATACCAACCCATTGGTCCCATAGTCTCAGCACGATCTTTTCCACGCTGTGCCTCTTTAAGAAGCTCTTCCACTGCTTTCCTGCAAAAAAAAAAAAAGTCAATAAAAAAAACTAAATACATAAATAAATTATACTGAAGCTTGAACAGAAAAGAGAGACATTGCAGTGCGGAAGTTTTATCAGTTCATACTGGTGTTCAATCAAATCACAGAAGACTGTGTTCCCTACTGTCTGGAAGACAAGAGTTATCTGATCATATGTAACAGAACATTGCTGAGAAACAGCATGCAAGAGATGAAGAATACAAAATGTGAAGATTATTGATCCTACGACCTGCAAGGTTAATAGGAATCCAAAATACAAGTGTTTATTGCTATTAATAATTTTGTAGTTCTTTCCAGATTCTGTATCAACTAAAAGTATTAATTCCTTCCTGTGCTGTATAATAAAAACTTTTTTTAAGGACAATGCAAAGCCACTCAGCTGTTTAAAGCTCAACTACATGCATTTAATAAAAAAGGCATAAATTCATGCATCTAGGCATGTTGACTTGGTATCAGCCTCTTAACGCGATATTAACGGCAGATTTAAAAAAAAAAAAACATGTTATAATTACCTGCCTTCTGCAATGGTTTTCCACAGAGGAACCCCAATCCTCCTCTTCTTGGGTTCCCCACCAGCGTTCTTGGCCTTTCCCTCCTGCCGAGTGCCCCCAGAGCTAGCAGCCTGCTATGGGGGAACCCAAGCAGCTCCTGTTCCAAGCGGCTGCCCTGTCTGTCCATTCACACACAGAGTATGGCTCGGTCCCACCCCGCACCTTCTTCTCATTGGATCATTGGCTGTATGTGACAGTAGCAGGAGCCAATGGCTCCCGCTGCTATCTCAGCCGATGAGGAGGGAGAGACCTGGGAAAGCAGAGGCTCTTGTGCTCAGGAAAGTATTTGGGTGGGGGGCCTTTATGGCCACTTTATAATGAGAGAGAGAGAGAGAGAGAGAAGAAGCACTGGATGCCAATAAAGCATGCTAACATGCCAATGTGTTGACAAGGAATATGCCGATAGGAAGAGAAAGTAGAGTGAGCATAAAGATGACCTCATCAGTCAGCAGGCTCAGTACATCGCAGATGAATGAAATCTAGAACTGTAAGAAGGCGGTGTTATCCAACTGGCCTCCCTGTGTGGATGAGCTGTGTAAATCAAAGAACTACAGTAGGTGGACAGGAATACAAATCCTTTGGCAGGTAAAATAGCTCCCTTACATGTATTTCATCTGTGTCTTTAGCTGTATACCTGGAGTTTAGCTTTGAAATGTTAAAAGGAACTTGTGAATACAAGAAGTGCCATTGCTGACTTGTTTGTGAAGGTGCAAGATGCAGAACTATCATCGTGATCCCACCTTTCCCATCAATGAGGCAATGACCTGGAACAAGCATGTTCATATCAGGTGCTCAACACTTTACTGGTTGCATACAGATGATACTATCAAAAGAAAGAGCAGCTCCCATATTTCTATTCTGACAAGTACCTCAAGAAAAAAATACCTAGAAACAATCAGTTTTATTGGTCAGGCCACCCAAAAGTAATTTTTCAATTTTGGTTTGTGTCTAGAGAAAGGAGTTTAAAGGTTTGGTTTCATGTATCCCTTCACACACATATCTGCATCTTTCTGCCATAGTTCCTGCTGACCTTTCAGTATTACCAATCATTGTTTTATAATATAAGACAAAAAAGAAATTAAACAAATTGAGATTCCCTTGTACAGTAAAAGGGTGGAGCTGGGATCTCAAGAGGTATCGTGTTTGCAATATTTTAGTAAAATGCATACAGCAGCACAATGACTAAATGTTTGCTTTCAGCCATATAGACTCACCAGCCACTTTATTAGGTGCACCTGTTCAGTTGCTTGGTAACACAAATTGCTAATCAGCCAACCACATGGCAGCAACTCAATGCATTTAGGCATCTAGACGTGGTGAAGATGACTTACTGAAGTTCAAATGGAAGAAAGGGGATTTAAGTGACTTTGAATGTGGCATAGTTGTTGGTGCCAGACGGGCTGGTCTGAGTATGTCAAAAACTGTTATTATTAAATCCTGTATAATAATAACTGTTGATCTACTGGGATTTTCACACACAACCATCTCCAGTGTTTACAGAGAATGGTCCGAAAAAAAAGAAAATATCCAGCAAGCGGCAGTTGGGTGGACAAAAATAACTTGTTGATGCCAGAAGTCAGAGGAGAATGGGCAGACTGGTTTCTGCAATATTCAGATGGTGGGATCAGAATTTGGCATAAACAACATGAAAGAATGGATGCCTTGTGTCAACGGTCCAGGCTGGTGGTGGTGTAATGGGATGGGGGATATTTTCTTGGCACTAGCGAGTTGTACCTAATAAAAGTGCCCAGTGAGTGTATATGTAAAATTAAAGAATAAAGTCTTTTGATGCACAGCTGTCATGTTTGTTTAAAAAAAAATCCTCTGGCTCATGAATTTCTGCCTTCCTTTTGGTCAACTAAAAAAGCATACAATGGCCCTTCCATGACGTGAACTGGTGACCGCAAATGCAGTGTTTACAATCAGTGTTCGGGGTGCTGTTAATGTATTGGCACCCACAGCAGATCACAAAGGCAGCATGTTCTGATGTGAACTGGCCCTTAAAAGAGAAGTATGGGAAACATTAAAAAAAAAAAAATCATACTTACCTACAATAGGTGAATGCAGCAGGGTCTCTAAGGGTGAGCGATCACATGACCCCTGATCACTGAGTTCTCACTGTCGCTCTGAGCAGAGAGCCAGGACTGTCAGTCATCACTGTAGAGGGGGAGGGAGAGGCTGGGTCAGGCTCTCAGCAACTTCCTAAGAGGCTGAGCCAGGTGCCGCTCCGGATTCTGGGGTGGATCCCAACCATATGGTGGCAATCCTTCCCCAGCCTGGATTGGCTCTGTGATGTCAGCTGACAGCAGGCTTCAGCTCACTGTCAGCTGAAAAAGGGTCAAAGGAGTGAAAAATGGACTGCACTCCTGTGATCCACAGGAGAAGTACATCCAAAAGAGCTTTGGCTGTACTTCTCCTTTAAATATGAACGCCAGTGAAAAACTACTTTTTGGACATTTGCACTGTAAAAATAAATTTCCGCTAATGAAGATGAAGCGTGTGCTGCTACACTTGGCAAAAGGTTTTCATTCATTAAGCACTTACAGTAACAATCAGCGCCAAACGTCCAGCATTAAAGTGATCCTAAAGGTTATTTTATTTTTTTTAAATAACAAACATGTCTATACTTACCTGCTGTGTGCAGTGGTTTTGCACAGAGCAGCCTGGATCCTCCTCTTCTTGGGTCACCCGCAGGCTTTCCTGGCTCCACCTTTCTGTTAGGTGCCCCCACAGCAAGCAGCTTGCTATGGGGACACCCACTGCTCCATGTGTTCATTCACACACGGAGCTGTGGCTTGGCCCCACCCCCTCTCTCTCCTCATGGGCTGACTGGCTGTGATTGACAGCAGTGGGAGCCAATGGCTTCCGCTTGCTGTCTCAGCCAATGAGGAAGCAGAGAGCCGAGACAGCCGAGGCTGTCATGCACATTGCTGGATCTTGATGGGGCTCAGGTAAGTATTGCAGGGGCACTGTTACACACAGAAGGTTTTTTTTACCTTCATGCATAGAATGAATGACGGTAAAAAACCTTGAACCTTTACAACCACTTTAAGACTCAGCTTCTGATGGAGTACAATGATCACAGAGGATTTATCTCTCTGCCCCTTGCCCAT
Organism: Staurois parvus; assembly: GCF_062004578.1. NCBI lineage: Eukaryota > Metazoa > Chordata > Amphibia > Anura > Ranidae > Staurois > Staurois parvus. The sequence continues at coordinate 7,452,518 of NW_028318183.1, read as the reverse complement.
TCAGAATATATCCTGCATTCTTTTCAAAGGATGCAAGGTATTCTGTGATTGGAGGAGGTGAAAGCATAACATTCATCTGCACCTCATCTAACTGCAGAATGGCTTGCACGCTGTGAAAAGAAAGCAAAAAGTTTTGTGACTCTCTCGATCTCACCTATGCAACGTGGTGCAGGAACATGTGTCACCATTCATTCCTACATGCATTTGTCTGAAAAGAGCACCAAAGACGTATCAAGCAGCACTTTTTAAAACACACTTCTGTCACATGAAGGTGAATAAACAATCCATTCCATTTCTATCCATTCACCAATGTTCTTACAATAAAGTAGTATATGGTCTCATGCACACAGCCAAAGTTTATATCAAGTGTAAAAAAGATGGCATTTTCCCATGCTGGGAGAGCCACAAGTGGGGTGTACATCTGGCCATAGTGGTGAATGGCTGTATGCACCTGTACTTGTGTAAATGCCTTTACCCACATATGAGATTACAGGGTATTTTCCTGAAACCGGAAAAATGCATTACTTGTGCATGCGCATATAAACACGGACACGCTAGTGATTCTAGCGCCAATTCTGCCTGTGTTTTCAAATTGTACTGAAATCACAGAAAAACATGTGACAAGTGTTTGGGTTGTATTAATTATTTATGGCACCTTACACGCGGTGCGATTTTGTCACATGGCAAAATGTGTGTGAAAAGAAACATGCCTAGCTCAAGGCCAAAATTTGGTCCTTGAGCTACTTTGCCGTTACAAATGTGCATAGGGCAGCCCAGTCAAGTGAATGGGCTGCCTATGTGGGAAATGTGGAAAAGCATGTAAATCGCACAAAAAGAAACCTGTGAGCAGGAACGTGTTTTTCCTGCTACATGAGATGTGAATAGGGCCTAACACAAACACAGGAGTGTACAACCATTGGTTTCTGTAGCCGGATTCTTCAGGCGCAGAAACATATCCTGTTTTTTACGCTAGGCATATTTTATGTCTGAAAACATCTGTGTGCACCAGACGGTATGGACCTATATACCGTACACGCTCCTCCTCCATGACACGTATGGTCCTATATACCGTACACGCTCCTCCTCCATGACACGTATGGACCTATATACCGTACACACTCCCCCTCCATGACACGTATGGTCCTGTATACTGTACACACTCCCCCTCCATGACACGTATGGACCTATATACCGTACACGCTCCTCCTCCATGACACGTATGGTCCTATATACCGTACACACTCCCCCTCCATGACACGTATGGTCCTATATACTGTACACACTCCTCCTCCATGACACGTATGGTCCTATATACTGTACACACTCCTCCTCCATGACACGTATGGTTCTATATACCGTACACACTCCCCCTCCATGACACGTATGGTCCTATATACCGTACACACTCCCCCTCCATGACACGTATGGTCCTATATACCGTACACACTCCTCCTCCATGACACGTATGGTCCTACAGTCATGGCCGAAATTGTTGGCACCCTTGATATTTTTCCTGAAAATCAAGTATTTCACACAAAAAAGGTATTGCATTAACACATGTTTTGCTATACACATGTTTATTCCCTTTGTATGTATTGGAACAAATATAAAACAGAGGCAGAAAAGCAAATATGACATAATGTCACACAAAACCCCAAAAATGGGCTGGACAAAAGTATTGGCACCCTTAACTTAATATTTGGTTGCACACCCTTTGGAAAACATAACTGAAATCAGTCGCTTCCTATAACCATCAATAAGCTTCTGACACCTCTCACCCGGAATTTTGGACCACTCTTCCTTTGCAAACAGCTCCAGGTCTCTCTTATTGGAAGGACACCTTTTCCCAACAGCAATTTTAAGATCTCTCCACAGGTGTTCAATGGGATTTAGATCTGGGCTCATTGCTGGCCACTTCAGAACTCTCCAGCGCTTCTTTGCCATCCATTTCTGAGTGCTTTTTGACGTATGTTTGGGGTCATTGTCCTGCTGGAAGACCCAGGATCTTGGACGCAAACCCAGCTTTCTGACACTGGGCCCTACAGTGCGACCCAAAATCCTTTGGTAATCCTCAGATTTCATGATGCCTTGCACACAGTCAAGGCACCCAGTGCCAGAGGCAGCAAAACAACCCCAAAACATCATTGAACCTCCACCATATTTTACCGTAGGTACTGTGTTTTGTTCTTTGTAGGCCTCATTCCGTTTTCGGTAAACAGTAGAATGATGTGCTTTACCGAAAAGCTCTATCTTGGTCTCATCTGTCCACAAGACGTTTTCCCAGAAGGCTTTTGGCTTACTCAAGTACATTTTGGCAAACTGTAGTCTTGCTTTTTTATGTCTCTGTGTCAGCAGTGGGGTCCTCCTGGGTCTCCTGCCATAGCGTTTCATTTCATTTAAATGTCGACGGATAGTTCGCGCTGACACTGATGCTCCCTGAGCCTGCAGGACAGCTTGAATGTCTTTGGAACATGTTTGGGGCTGCTTATCCACCATCCGGACTATTCTGCGTTGCAATCTTTCATCAATTTTCCTCATCCGTCCACGACCAGGGAGATTAGCTACAGTGCCATGGGTTGCAAACTTCTTGATAATGTTGCGCACTGTGGACAAAGGCAAATCTAGTTCTCTGGAGATGGACTTGTAACCTTGAGATTGTTGATATTTTGCCACAATTTTGGTTCTCAGGTCCTCAGACAGTTCTCGTCTCCTCTTTCTGTTGTCCATGCTTAGTGTGGCACAGACAGACACACAATGCAAAGGTTAAGTGAACGTCTCTCCTTTTTATCTGCTTTCAGGTGTGATTTCTATATTGCCCACACCTGTTACTTGCCCCAGGTGAGTTTACAGGAGCATCACATGCTTGTAACATTCTTATTTATCCGCAGTTGTGAAAGGGTGCCAATACTTTTGTCCAGCCCATTTTTGGAGGTTTGTGTGACATTATGTCGAATTTGCTTTCTTTCCTCCCTTTTTTTGTTTTGTCCCAATACACACAAAGGGAATAAACATGTGTATAGCAAAACATGTGTTAATGCAATACGTTTCGTGAGAAATACATGATTTCCTGGAGAAATATCAAGGGTGCCAACAATTTCGGCCATGACTGTATATACTGTACACACTCCTCCTCCATGACACGTATGGTTCTATATACCGTACACACTCCCCCTACATGACACGTATGGTCCTATATACTGTATACACTCCTCCTCCATGACAGGTATGGTCCTATATACTGTACACACTCCTCCTCCATGACACGTATGGACCTATATACCGTACACACTCCCCCTCCATGACACGTATGGACCTATATACCGTACACACTCCCCCTCCATGACACGTATGGTCCTATATACCGTACACACTCCCCCTCCATGACACGTATGGTCCTATATACTGTACACACTCCTCCTCCATGACAGGTATGGTCCTATATACCGTACACACTCCTCCTCCATGACAGGTATGGTCCTATATACCGTACACACTCCCCCTCCATGACACGTATGGATCTATAAACTGTACACACTCCCCCTCCATGACACGTATGGTCCTATATACCGTACACACTCCCCCTCCATGACACGTATGGTCCTATATACTGTACACACTCCTCCTCCATGACAGGTATGGTCCTATATACCGTACACACTCCTCCTCCATGACAGGTATGGTCCTATATACTGTACACACTCCCCCTCCATGACACGTATGGATCTATAAACTGTACACACTCCCCCTCCATGACACGTATGGTCCTATATACCGTACACACTCCCCCTCCATGACACGTATGGACCTATAAACTGTACACACTCCCCCTCCATGACACGTACACTTACATATGTACTGTACACACTCCCCCTGACAATTTGACCCTGTACATTTCAGCCCTTCAGATCACGTTATGCCCTCTATACACCCGTCACCATGTATTTAATAGACGTATAAAGTAATAATCGCTCCTTACCGCTCCAGCTCGTCCTCCATGGTTACACACTAATCCACTGCAACCCGGAAAAACACACAGACCGCCGCCAACCAATGGGAAATCAGCGCTTGCCAACCAGCAGAACAGCTTCCGGCGTCATGGCGTTGACGTTTCGTGCGCACTACGTAACAAGCACGTGGTGATCGATGCTGTGGTGAGGTTAGATTCCGAGAAATGTTAGCGCAGTTTGTATGGCTGGAAGTGTATGCCAGTCTTACTGCTCAGTCCAGGAAATGGATGTGAAGTTGGTAGCGGTTTCCCGGGAATCTGTTCTATTGTGACACGCAGAAAACGTTTTATTCCTCAACAACAGGAGCTTTGTACAGTGCGGGCATGATCAAAATGTGCAAACGTAGCATATCTACCCATATTGATACTAATGTACTTATTCCGTGATTGCATTCAAGCCTGCAACTGTGACCCTATGATATCCTGTGTCTCCAGTGACCCCATAGCCTCTTGTGTCTCCAGTGACCCTATGATATCCTGTGTCTCCAGTGATTGCTCTGCACTGAACCCCTGCACCCTCCAGTGACTCCTGTGTCTTCAATGACCACTGTATATTCCTGTGTCAACAGTGGCCCCTGAACCTTCCTATATCTTCAATGACCTCTGTGCCCTCCTGTATCTTCAATGACATATATATCTCCTAGATTGTAAGCTCGAAAGAGCAGGGCCCTCGATCCCCTCATGTTTTGCATTGTATTGGTATTGTTCTGTCACATGTTCTGTCCCCCTTTGTAATGTACAGCGCTGAGCGAACTATTGGCGCTTTATAAATACTGTATAATAATAATATATTCCTGTGTCAACAGTGGCCCCTGAACCTTCCTATATCTTCAATGACCTCTGTGCCCTCCTGTATCTTCAATGACACCTATATATTCCTGTGTCAACAGTGGCCCCTGAACCTTCCTGTGTCTCCAGTGTTCCCATGATATCCGGTGTATCCAGTGACCCCAGTGCCCTCCTGTGTATCCAATGACCCTGTGTCTCCTGTGCCCTCCTGTGTATCCAATGACCCTGTGGCCTCCTGTGTCTCCAGTGACCCCATGATATCCTGTGTATCCAGTGCATTCCTGTGCCCTCCTGTGTCTCCAGTGACCCCTATGGCCTCCTGTGTCTCCATTGACCCCATGCCCTTCCTGTGTCTTCAATTACCCCTTAGCCCTCTTGCATCTCCAGTGACCTAGGTGTATTCCTGTGTTTCCAGTGACCCCCGTGCCCTCCTGTGTCTCCATTGACCCCATGATGTCCTGTGTATCCAGTGGCCTCCCGTGTCTCCAGTGACACCTGTAGCCTCCTGTGTCTCCAATGACCCCCGTGCCATCCTGTGTTTCCAATGACTTCAGTGCCCTCCTGTGTCTCCAGTTTTCCTCTGCACTGCACCCCTGTGTCCTCCTGTGTCTCCAGAGACCCCTGCGTTCTCCTGTGTCTCCAGTGACCTCATGCCCTCCTGTGTCTCCAGTGACCCCATAACATCCGTGTATCCAGTGATCCCTGTGCCCTCCTGTGTCTCCAAAGACTCCCATGCCTTCCTTTGTCTCCAGTGACCCCTGTGGCCTCCTGTGTCTCCAATAACCCCAGTGCCCTCCTGTGTCTCCAGTGACCGCAGTGCTTTCCTGTGTTTCCAGTGACCCCTGTGGCCTCCTATGTCTCCAGTGACCCCTGTGGCCTCCTGTGTCTCCAGTGACCCCTTTGTCCTCCTGTATCTCCAATGACTCCAGTACCCTCCTGTCTCTCCAGTGATTCCTCTGCACTGCACCCCAGTCTCTCCAGAAACCCCTGCGCTCTCCTGTGTCTTCAGTGACCCCTATGCCCTACTGTGTCTCCAATGACCCTGTGCCCTCCTGTGTCTCCAATGACCCGTGTGGCCTTACTCTGTCTCCAGTGATCCCAGTGCATTCTTGTGTCTCCAGTGACCCCTGTGCCCTCCTGTATCTCGATTGACCTCGGTATGTTTCTGTGTCTGCAGGGACCTGTCAGGGATGCGGGTGTGACCAGAGATGTGTGTACTGACACAGGGAAACGCAGGCTTCAGATATGGTATAAATAAGACAATTTATTAAGACTAACAATACAAATATAAACGCAGTGCACCAAACCCCAAGCTAACACAAATACATACAACAAGGTGAAACAAACCCAAACCTAAACTGATATTGATACACAGGTACATACTCATATAGAGCACAACGTAGTCAGGCAGGCCGGGTCGATAACTATCGGGCAGGTAGGTACAGGAGGAGCAGGCGGAGAGAATGGTCAGGGTCACAAGCCGGGTACAGCAACTAACGGACAAGTAGGTACAGGGGGTCAGGCAGAGAATGGTCAGGGTCACAAGCCAGGGATCAAACAGGAGAAGTCAGCAGAGGTCAGGATCAGGCAGGGTCGGCAACAAGTCAGGCAGGAACAGGAACGCAATTTACAAGGTACAGGGGCCCATGGAAAAACACACACCAAGGCACAGACTGCAGGTCTGGCCATCCCTTAACCACTTCCCGACCGGCCGTTGCATATAAACGTCCGGACAGTGGCACTGCAGGGTCGGGTGGCCATTTATAAACGGCCTCCCCGCACCCTGCTTGTGCGCGCTCCCTGGAAACAGTGAAACACACATGCCCTCCTGTGTTGCCAGTGACTCCATAATATCCTGTGTATCCAGTGACCCCTGTGGCCTCCTGTGTCTCCAAGGACCCTTGTGCCCTTCCTGTGTCTTCAATGATCCCTTTGCCTTCTTGTGTCTCCAGTGATCTAGGTGTGTTCCTGTGTCTCTAGTGACCTCTGTGCCTCCAGTGACCCCTGTGCCCTCCAGTGTCTTCAATGGCCCTTGTTCCATCCTGTGTCTACATTGACCCCTATGCCCTTCTGAGTCTCCAGTGACCCCAGTTCCATCCAGTGTCTCCAGTTACCCCATGACATCCTGTGTATCCAGTGATCCCTGTGCTCTCCAGTGACACCTGTGCACTCTTGTGTCTATAGTGCCCCTGTGCCATCCTTTGTCTTCAGTGACCCCTGTCTCTCCAGTGACCCATGTGCCATCATGTTTTTCCAGTGACCTGCCTTCCTGTGTTTCCAGTGACATCTATGCATTCCCGTGCCTCCAGTGACCCCTGTGCGCACCTGTGTCTCCAACAACCCTGTGCACTCCTGTGTCTCCAATGACCCTTTTGCGCTCCTGTGTCTCCAATGACCCCATGACCTCCTGTGTCTCCAGTAATCCCATACCCTACTGTGTCTCCAATGACCCCTGTGCCCTCCTATATTTCCAGTTACCCTGTGAGCTCCTGTGTCTCCATTGACCCCTGTGTCCTCCTGTGTCTCTAATGACCCGTGTGAGCTCCTCTGGTGCCAATGCAGTCTGAATTTTCAGTTCCACCTGTAACTCTTGTAAATCCTGTACAACCAAAGTATAATTTATCACACAGTGACCCCAGAGTATGCTGTGTCATTCTGTAACTCCCGTGTCTATGTGAAACCTATGTTTCCATACACCTTTGTGTATGCTCCTTTATTACCTAAACTGTCTCTCTCCCTGTGGACCCCTGTGCCCTTCTGTGTCTATAGTGACTCCTGTGTCTCCAGTGACACCTGTTCCCTCCTATGTCTCCAGTGACTCCTATGCCCTCCAGTGACTCCTGTGTCTCCAGTGACCCCTGTGCCCTCCTGTGTCTGCAAAGACCCCTGTACCCTTTTGTGTCTCCAGTGACCCTGGTGCATTCCTTGGTCTCCAGTAACCCCTGTGGGCTCTTTTGTTCCCAGTGACTCCTGTGCCTCCATTGACCCCATGTCCTCCTGTGTCTCCATTGGTCCCATGCCCTCCTGTGTTCCAGTGACCCCGTGATCTCCTTTGTCTTCACTGACCCCTCTACCCTCCTGTGTCTATAGTAACCCCTGTGAGCTTCTGTGGTGCCAGTGATGTCTGTATTTTCAGTTCCACCTGTAACTCTTGTGTGCCCTGTACAACCAAATCATCCTTTATCACCCAGTGACCCCAGAGTATCCTGTGTCATTATGTAACTCCAGTGCCTCAGTGAAACTCCTCAGTGTTTCCATGCATCCTCAGGTATGTTCCTTTATTGTTAAATAAATAAAATTGCAGTGCTAATCAAAAAACATAAAGTCCAATAAATCAGAAAAAGTTCCAGTTAGAAAAGTCCCAAAAATATTCCCATGATCCACCATCACCAGGACACCCAAATGGTTCAGCCGCTTACCAGCCGCTTACCACCGGTCTATATAGGCAACTCAAATGGGAGATGAAAATGTAGATCATGGAACCAGCAATCCTCATCCAGGTGGATATCAATCTTCCCCTTTAAAGATATGAAACCGGTGCTAAAAGAAGACTCCCATCCAATATTTAGATATAGAATAAAAGAAAAAGGCCACTCATAGTGTCAGGAATGGACTCACCACTGGTGGTGGGACTCACCTGCCGTGTGGGCTGCAGTACAAGGGCTGGCCAGCGGGTGCTCTCAGCAGCCAGAAGCTCACTCCTGCAATCAAGTCATCACCTGAGGCTGATTGCAGGAGGTGTATTTAAGGAGTGGCCAGGCCTGCAGTCAGTGCCTTGGTGTATTGTTTCCCTTGGCCCCTGTATCCTGATTTTGCCTGCTTGAATCCTGACTCTGGATGAACTCTGCCTGTACCGACCTCGGCTATTCCTGACTACTCTTCCACTTGCTCCTTGTACCTTGCCTGCCCATTTGCTACCGACCCGGCCTGCCCGACTACGTTTAGTATTGTACTTATTGTTATCTGTTGGAGGTTTGGTTTGTTTGTACTGTGTTTATGTTTAGTCTTGCACTGCATTTATGTATTGTTTAGTCTTTAATAAATTGTAGTGTTTATACTATACCTGAAGCCTGCGTTTCCCTGTGTCAGTCCACACATCTCTGGTCATACCTGGAGCCCTGATACATAGTATAGTATTTAAGTAATAAAATCACCCTGTTTAATTACAAGGTACTCGTTCATTGTTTTGGATGGTTACCAGCATTTGAATCAAGTTTCCAACCAGGAAAATGGCCGCCGTCCGTCCAAAAAACGTGATGTCACACGCCGAAGCTCCATCCGACGCACTTCGTCATCCAATTGACGTCATCAGGAGTGTCCCTGACGACATCAATTGGATGACGAAATGCGTTGGATGGAGCTTCGGCGTGTGACGTCATCACATTTTTTTGAGGGACGGCGGCCATTTTCCTGGTTGGAAACTTGATTCAGATGCTGGTAACCATCCAAAACAATGTAAGAGTAACTTGTAATTAAACAGGGTGATTTTATTATTTAAGTACGACACTATGAGTGGCCAGTATATCATACTGTCAGTCCCCATGTTTTTTTTTTTTTTTAACCAAAAGCCTACAGGGCACTTATACCTCCTTCCTGCCCAGGCCAATTTCCAGCTTTCAGTGCTGTCACACTTTGACAATTGCGCGGTCATGCAAAACTGTACCCATATGAAATTTTTATAATTTTTTTTGTGACAGATAGAGCTTAATTTTGGTGGTATTTAATCAACTCTGGGTTTTTTATTTTTTTCTTAAACAAACCAAAAACCAATGAAAATTTTTGAAAAAAAAAATTTCTTAGTTTTTGTTATAAAATTTTGTAAATAAGTGATTTTTCTCCTTCACTGATGTGCGCTAATGAGGCTGCAGTGATGGGCACTGATAGGCTGCACTGATGGACACTGATAGGTGGCACCGATGAGGAGGCACTGGTAGGTGGCACTGATGGGCGTTGACAGGCATCACTGATGGGCACTGAAAGGCAGCACTGATATATGGCACTGATAGGCGGCACTGACTGGCACTGTTAGGTGTCACTGACTGGCACTGTTAGGCGCACTGACTGGCACTGTTAGGTGGCACTGACGGGCACTGATAGGTGGCACTGATGCTCACTGATAGGCGGCACTGATTGGCAGCACTGATGGGTGACACTGAAAGGCAGCTCAAATGGGCACTGATATGTGGCATTGATGAGCACTGACATCTGGCACTGATGGACACTGACAGGTGGCACTGCTGGGGCTACACTGATCATCAGGGCACACTGATCATCAGTGCTCTGATGATCAGTGTAGATGTCCCCTCCGTGGAATGCTGATTACCGGCTCTCCTCTCCTCTCGAGCTGTCAGTGTCTCCACTCGAGAGGAGAGAAATGCTGATAACCAGCATTTCCCTGTTTACATGTGAACGGCTGTGATTGGACACAGCTGATGAAATCACAGAGCTGACATCTTCGGCTCTTTCCGTGGATCGGTGATCCGCTGTGTCCGAGGGACACAGCGCATCGCCGATCGCCGTGCTGCGCGTTCCCTGAGCTGTGCATGCATGGTGAGAATGGGAGGATGTAATATGACGTCCTCCTAGAACGAGAGGACCACTTCATTGGACTATATGGCGGGCAGGAGATGGTTAAAGCCTTAGAGAAAACATTGTTTATATGGAGGTATCATCAAACACTACCTAAACCAGGGGTCTCCAAACTTTCTAAACCAAGGGCCAGTTTATTGTCATTCAGACTTTAAGAGGGCCGGACTGTGGCCAACGGGAGTGGAAATTTTCCTGGCATTAGTAAACATCATCACATAGGCACCACATGGTATCATTGGGAGGAATAGTGCCCAGGGGCGGACTGACCGTTAGAGCACTCGGGCACTGCCCGAGGGCCCAGGGTCAGTAGGGGGCCCCATGAAATGCCCCTGGTACCTTTTTATAGGCCTTTTTGGGTGTGCTTTGAGTGTGGTCAAGGACACGGGGCCCCATGATTCCCTATTGCCCAGGGACTCCATGAGCTGTCAGTCCTCCCCTGATAGTGCCCTATTGTTGGTGTCAGTTGGAAGAACAGTGTTTCATATCGGTGGGAGGAATAGTGCCCCAAGGGCTGGATAAAGGCATGCAGAGGGCCGCAGTTTGAAGACCACTGACCTAAACCACATACCTAGTGATCTCTTAAAAGTAATACACCATTCTGAATTAGCCCTTCGAGAATGGGCAAACTTTGCTAGTTCTAGTTTAAGTTATTTACAAGTAGCCAGCCTTCATGTAATAGAAATAACTGCACATATTTGTTTAACAGTGACATCTGTTACTGGGAAGAAAAATGAACTATATACTAGCTTGCTGAAATCAGGTCAAACATACTGTATATATGATTGAGTCATTGATGCAAATATGGTCTTAAAGTGGTATTAGACAAAAACCAAAAATGTAATATATTGCAGCTTACTAATCATTAGATGTGGTGGCTGAATTTGTTTTCTTTTTTTAGGCTTTTTTCCCTCTGTTTTCACCTTGTGATCTGGCCAGTAACACAACTCCTGTATTTGAGTGTCTCCACTCTGGATAAAGAAGCACAGGGGCCCCTTTGGACAGCAACATTGTCATTCTGGGGGGAAGAGGAGTGTTAGACACACTAGTAGATTTAAATACACTAACACATTGAAGCCAAACTCCAGCTAATACTTTATAAGCAATTGCAGCAAACAGTGTTTTAATTTTGGGATAATGGTTTTAGAAAAATAAATAAAAGTTGATAATTGTAAGCACCCCTGCTAGTGTTAAATGGTTTGTCTCGCTCATGCCTGTAAACTGACACACATGCAAGAGTGCTTATTCTTTAGAAAAACAACAGGCTTACGGGTTGGATCACCAGATGAAAATAAAATAAATAAAAAACAAAAACAAATGCATCTATCACATCTAAGCAATGGTAAGCTGCAATATAATAAATGTTTGATTTGGGGTATCGCCTATTCTTGTTCTCAGTGAATGTGCAGTACACTCTACATATTGTAATGAGCATTCCATGCAAATAATTGTGTAAACAACAATTTTTGTGCTGCAATTTATAAACAAAGATCCCAGAGTAGGTGCTCTATGTGATGAAAAAGGGATTGCATGTATCCGGAGCACTAATGGTCTTCGTGGTCCTTCATGTGCAAAGGTGCACATACTCATGCATGTGAGTGCAACCGCATAAGCGCACATGTATGCACACATGCATCTGTAGAATTTATTTTTGGTGGTATTTGGGTTTTTATTATTATATAAACTAAAAAATACCAAAAAACGTTATCCAATAAAAAAAAATTGTAATAATGAAATTTCTTTATAAATATAGGTAAAAATGTGTTCTGCTATGTGTCTTTGGTAAAAAAAAATCCCAATAAGTGTATAACCACTTGCGCTCCTGAGGATTTACCCCCTTCTTGACAAGGCCATTTTTGCGTTACGGTACTGTGTTACTTTAACTTACAATTGTGCGTTTATGCAACGCTGCACCCAAATTAAATTTTTCCCACAAATAAAGCTTTCTTTTGGCGGTATCTGATCACCTCTGCAGTTTTAATTTTTTGCGCTATAAGAAAAAAAGACCGACAATTTTGAGAAAAAAACAATATTTTTGACTTTTTGCTAATAAGCATGTCCAGTAAAAAAAATTTAATAATCAAATTTCCTCTTAAATTTAGGCCAAAATGTATTCTGCGACATGTCTTTGCTAAAAAAAAATCCTAATACATGTAAATTAATTGGTTTATGTGAAAGTTATAGTGTTTACAAATGGTGGTATATATACTGGAATTTTTTTTTTTAATTTTCATTAGTAATGGTGGTGATCAGTGACTTATAGCGGGACTGCGACGGGCATTCTGACACTGGGGGAACTGACTTGGTGTCACTGACATCCCCAGTGACACCAATACAGTGATCAGTACTAATAAAAAGCACTGTACTAATGGCACTGGGCAGGAAGGGGTTAACGTGGGGCATTCAAAGGGATAACTGTGTGCTGTTTTACTATGTGTGGGCTGTGTCTGTGTTTCACTGTAAGCACACTGCTTTGTATGGCTCTGCTATGCAGAGCCATACAAAGCAGTGTGCAGGAGCTGACAAGGGAGACATCCATGTTGTTTACATACAGGGTTCTCCCCCATTGGAGATACTCAGTGATCACTGAGTGCCGGCGAGAAACTGGTATATACATGATTTTGCGCACCCGTGCCACCCTGTAGCAGTATTTCTGCTATAGGGCGGCACAGAAGCGGTTAATTGGTTTGCCTGAAAGTTATAGCATCTACAAATTTATTTATTTATTAATTTACTTATACTAGTAATGGTGGTGATTAGTGACTTATAGCGGGACTGTGATAGTGCGGTGGGTACTGACACTGAGTGGGAGCTGACTACCTGCCATTGGCATTACCAGTGACACTACTGCAGTGGTCATTGCTAATATCCCATATGAAAGAAAAATATATTTGAAATATATTTTAAAAACATTTTTCCCAAACATATTGACATATATTTGAAATACTACAATTTTGGCCATATTCAATATATTTAAAAATATATTTCAATAAATATACTGTATTTGCTGGCGTATAAGACGACTGGGCGTATAAGACGACCCCCTACTTTTCCTGTTAAAATATAGGGTTTGGGCTATACTCTCCGTATAAGACTACCCCTCTTCCAACGCACACCAAAAATTAAAAAACATCAGATTTGATTTCAATATGGTATGGTATTCCATCATTGGTGTCAGTGGGAGGAATAGCGCCCCATCATTGGTGTCAGTGGGAGGAATAGCGCCCCATCATTGGTGTCAGTGGAAGGAATAGCGCCCCATCATTGGTGTCAGTGGAAGGAATAGCGCCCCATCATTGGTGTCAGTGGGAGGAATAGCGCCCCATCATTGGTGTCAGTGGGAAGAATAGTGCCCCATCATTGGTGTCAGTGGGAGGAATAGCGCCCCATCATTGGTGTCAGTGGGAGGAATAGTGTCCCAACATTGGTATCAGTGGGAGGAATAGTGCCCCATCATTGGTGTCAGTGGGAGGAATAGCGTCCCAACATTGGTATCAGTGGGAGGAATAGTGTCCCAACATTGGTGTCAGTGGGAGGAATAGTGCCCATCATTGATATCAGTGGGGGGAGGAATAGTGCCCCATCGTTGGTGTCAGTGGGAGGAATAGTGCCCCATCATTGGTGTCAGTGGGAGGAATAGTGCTCCATCATTGGTGTCAGTGGGAGGAATAATGCCCCATCATTAGTATCAGTGACACCAATGATGGGGCACTATTCCTCCCACTGACACCAATGACACTTGCTGACTCCTGTTCTAGTATGGTACTGCTGCAGCCTGAGCTACAGTTCTGGCGGCCAATCACCGGTGAGGAGGCGGAGCCGAGCGGCAGGAGTGAGGGAGTGGCCGCAGTGACTGAAGGAGCAGCGCTTCCTGGATGGATCGTCCTGAGAGCCAGGTAAGAGACTGCAGCCCTCTGCCCACCCCTGTACTTGTTGTCCCTTCCGTCGGAAGGGGGGGACAGCGGCAGCACCGCGCCGCCCCCCTAAAAAGTGCCCCCTGACGTGTACCGGCGTATAAGACGACTCCCGACTTTTGAGAAGATTTTCAAGGGTCAAAAAGTCGTCTTATACGCCGGAAAATACGGTATATATGTTGTATGTTGAAATACATTTTTATTACAAAATATATGAAAAATATTTTTTAAAATACATTTCAAATATACTGTATGTCTTTAAAAATACAAAGCCACATTTTTGGAATATATATCTATATATACATTTCATGTTGAAATGCGTTTTTTATATATTACAAAATATATGAAACTATTTTTAAAAATATATTTTTTTAAAATATAGTCTTCAGATTTTTTTTTTAACATATAAAAAAGTAATTTTAACATATATCTTTACATATAATTGTAAATGCATTTCAGAAATGTAGATTTGTATTTTTAAAGAAAAAAAAGTATATTTGAAAATTTATTTGTAAAAATATTTTTCATATATTTTGCAATAAAAACACATTTCAACATACAGTAGAGATATATATATATATATATATATATATATATATATATATACAGTATATTTATTGAAATATATTTTGAAATATATTGAATATGGCCAAAACTGTAGTATTTTAAATATATGCCAATATATTTGGGAAGAATGTATAAAAAGAGACTCAGTGAGCGCTTGACAATAATATAACAGCTAAATGCACCATAAAAAGGAGCCAATGACCTTCAAAACAGCATAAATAATAAAAAAGTGCAGCGCTATGATATCATAAAATCCACAACTGATGAATAATTATAAAGTGCTAGATGTATCTATATTCCAAGAAATAATGGGTGACATTAATACAGAGTGAAATAAATAAATAAATATTACGGAGTGGACTGGTGTGTGATTATAAAACAGTAAATAAATGATAATAGATGCTTGTCCCAAAAAAGATGTGCAAATAGTCCTTAGTGATATAAAACCTGATCCCGAAGTGAGGAATACAATTTTCCAATACTCCAATAACTCATATAAAGATGATTCGGTGACGTGCGGAAGGTGATAAAAATGCACGCTCACCAGATGCACATTTTAAATGTGCAGTATACACAATATGTTGGAATCAGCCAGAGGTCCCATTTAAGGTGGGATAAATGTGGAGCCTGGTATGGATATCCCTCCTCTGGATTCTGGGGATGGTTATGGCCAGATGTCACCCGGGATCCTGAAATGCTAATAGCTCGGTGCAGAGCCAGAAAGAAGGGTGCCCATAGTGTAGTATTACTTGAATTATTTATTAAGAAAGAAGCATGTCATCCATAGGAATAAAACAGTTTAGCACATTGCTGACATGAGAAAATTGACCAGCTGGAATCTAAAGATGGCCGCCGGACCTCTGTGATCCGGTGGCATGACGTCACGGCATGCAGCTCCTCCTTAATGCGTTTCGTACCACGTATGTTGTGAAAATGGGTGTTCCATTGCCGCCGGACGTCTGAACTATTCCTTTTATGGCCCTGAAATTGCACGCGCAATTGACCGGGCGCCATTTTGCCGAGAACCTCCAGGAAAGTGTGCATGCGCGTAAGTGCAAGTGCCATTTTCCGTGAGGTCTGAATTGCAATAACACAGGAGAAACGGCTGGTGTTTATAAAACTCTGGGAAATGACTTCCAAAAGATGTAAATAATTAAGGAAAACGAAAAGAAAGAATATTATTGCATTCTCAGAAATATAGGGAGTAAACTAAGAATGCCTATTGGTAATTATGAAAAGTTTTTTTTATATTACTATGCTTAAGTGTGGCTGTTTGTTCTGCGTGGGTACAATAAATATTACAGTGTGTATATTTTACTGATCACAACAATATTGCCAACTTATAATGAAAATATGATAAAAACAAATTAAATAAAAACATAAAATTGTGATCTGAATCAGATCAGAAACCAAGTATATATGATATGGGACATAATAAAAGTAACAATGGAATCTAGTTTATAAATTAATATATAATAAAATAAAATAAAAATAAAATTTAACGATTATTAAAAGTAAATATATAATCAAAAACCTCATAAAAACTTTTTAGAAAAAAATGATGATAATAATAGATAATTTTTTATAGACTAGTATAGCTTCAAAATGGAATAGTATACCTAAAAAATATATGTAATCCATATGATAAAATGCGAAAACATATATAATTTGGGGACCATATAACTTAGTAGGAAATAACTAAACCTGACGAGAATTAGTTGTTATCGATAAAACAATTAATATCAATGTCTACATTGTGTCCCATGGGAGTTAAAGTCTTCATTTCGTCTAAAGTCTACATTTATTAGATTATCTCCAATGATTTTAGACCATATCTATTCCTGTGAGCTTTAGGGTTGAAGGGTCTCTGCTATGGTGGTATCTATAGTGTTTTGAGAGTGAATGCTCTTTGAAACCTCTTTTGATATTTTACACGTGTTCTCGGAACCTATCTCTGAGTCTTCTGTTGGTGCGGCCTATATATTGTCTATGACATGGACACTCTAGCAGATATACTGCATAGCGACAATTACAGGTCATAAACGTAGAAATATCATAAGATTTACTTGTAGAAGAGGATATGAAGGATTCAACCTTTCTTTTCTTTATCACATTGGCAAATGATGCATTTATTGCATGGATAAAGTCCTTTCATATTTGAAAAAAGAGTAGATTTTGTTGGAGGGTCTATTACATTTGGGGCTATTTTATTTCTAAGGGTAGTTGCCTTCCGAAATGTGATCTCTGGTTTTTCAGGTAGAATCCTAGATAAGACAGGGTCAGCTTTAAGAATTCCCCAATTTTTATTTATGATTTTGCTAATGGTTTTATGTTGGATTGAGAAAGAGGTTACGAAAGGGCAGAATTTAATTTGTCTTTGGATAGTGGATTCCATTAACATCGCTTCATGGTCCAGCCTGGCTACATGTTCCATCTCCTGATCTAATTTTGTTTTTTCATAGCCCTTTTCCAAAAATCTCTATCGTGAGTGGTATAGGATCCCTATGCTCCAGAATAGGGGAATACACTGATCATTATGTACAACCCCTTGTAATCACAACACCATCGTACCTGAAGGATACGAAACAAGTATAAAATGAAACAAGAGTTTTGAATCTAAGCCTAGAACACACTACTTTCCTTGTAACAGCAGATGTTGCATCACTATATAGTAATATCAATCATGAGGACGGTATGGCTGCAGTTGATTACTATCTAAATGAAGCGGATAATATCCCCACAATACAAAGGAACTTTATTTTGGAATTACTAGATTTCGCTATGCGAAAGAACTACTTCTGTGTCAGGAATCTAGGAATGACCAGAAAGGTGTGGACTGACACAGGGAAACGCAGGTTTCAGGTATAGTATAATAATACAGTTTATTATTAGCCACCCAGATATATATATATAAACGCACAGTGAACAAACCAACCTTCCACTAATCTTAGTAGGTGCAGGAACACAGGCGTAGTCAGGGCTGGAGAGGTGGAACGGTCAGGCCGGCCGTAGGGTTCTGTAATGACCGTTTGGTGGTACCTCTAGTGGTCCCCAGGACAGGATTCCCCAGGGAGCGGAGTCTAAGTCCCAGTCTGCTTATTCACCAGGGCCCCTGGTGGTGGGGATGGACTTGGAGCAGACAGGAACCAGGTTGCGGCCCCTGAGTACACCTGCTAGTGGTAGAGGGATCCGCCAGAGGTGCAGGTACGGCTCGATCCGTGCAGGATGGATGGATGGCAGAGTAGTTAGCGTGGTCAGACGGGCCAAGTCAGCAACGTGCGGGCAACAAGGTACCAAAAGGAGCAGGCAGAGAATGGTCAAGGTCACAAGCCGGGTTCAGTAACTCACGGACAGCGCGGTACAGGGGATCAGGCAGAAGGATGGTCAGGCAAGCCAGGGGTTCAACAGGAGACGGTCAGCAGAGGTCAGGATCAAGCCGGGTCAGCAACGAAGCAGGAACACAGGATACCAGGTACAGAGGCTCATGGGAAAACATACACTAAGGCCCAGAGCACAGGCCTGGTCATGCCTTAAATACACCTTTCTGCAATCAGCCCCAGGTTTGGCTGATTGTGAGCTTCTGGCTGCTAAGAGCACCCGCTGGTCAGCTCTGGTACTGCAGCGGTGAGTCCCACCACCAGTGCTGAGTCCATTTCTGACATTCTGGTTTAATAAAACCTTCTATTTGCAGACTAGGGGAGTTGCGATGGGAGCAAAATTTGCTCCCAGCCTGGCCAACCTATTTATGGCGAGGTGGGAGGAGGATATGATCTATTCTAGAGAGTGGCCTGAACTCACTTTCTACAAATGTTACATAGACGATATCCTCCTCCTATGGCAAGGGGAAGAAGATACCTTATTGAACTTTTTTGGAACTCTTAATAACAATTTAAATATTCAGCTCACCTTTACATATAGCACCACAGAAATAAACTTTTTGGATCTGACTCTGATTAACCAAGGTGGACATATCATTACTGAATCATATTTCAAAAATACTGACAGGAACAGCTATATCCCAATGGATAGTTGTCACCACCCTTCTTGTCTGACAAACATCCCCAAAGGCCAATTGATGAGAGTAAGGAGGAATTGTGCAGACATTAACGCATACCACATGAAAGCAGCAATATTAAAACAGAGATTTTTGGAAAAGGGCTATGAAAAACATGTTAATGGAATTCACTAACCAAATACAAATTAAATTCTGCCCTTTCGTAACCTCTTTCTCAATCCAACATAAAACCATTAGCAAAATCATAAATAAAAATTGGGAAATTCTTAAAGCTGACCCTGTTTTATCTAGGATTCTACCTGAAAAACCAGAGATCACATTTCGGAAGGCAACTACCCTTAGAAATAGAATAGCTCCAACTGTAATAGACCCTCCAACAAAATCTACTCTTTTTTCAAATATGAAAGGATTTTATCCATGCAATAAATGCATCATTTGCCAATGTAATAAGGTAAAAGAGAGGTTTAATCCTTCATATCCTCTTCTACGGGTAAATCTTATGACATTTCACATCACAGTGCTCTGTCTTTGAATCACTGAGCCAATCAGCAGGTCCTGGAGGTCAGTCATGGCTGGGATCCACTGATTGGCTTGTGCCATGACTAATCACAGCACAGCGAGTGATTAGGCGAGTGAGGTGACTTTTTAAAGATTGAGGTGACTATTTTTATGTTCATTTTTTTATTAAATCGTTATTTTTTCTTAAGTTTTTTTGGACTTAATTGTGTTTTGGCAGAAGGGAGGGCTACTTTAAAAAATAAAAGTAAGAAAAGCTGAAGTTTTAACGCACGCTACACTATTTCATTTTTCTTTCAAACAAAGCTTCAATTGGGCCATAAAATGCATAATAAACTACATATATTTTTAAGTACAGAAGTGTAAAGGGCCCTTAAATGATAGTGCCACCCAAATCTTACATGCATTTCAGCTTTTGTGAATGTTACCTACGTGAATTACATATGTGATCCTTGCATATGAATTTAACATATTTCCACTAAACTTCCCAGTGCTTCCAAATGCCATTACATATCCTTTAGGCGTCATTCACAGAGGCGGTGAAAATGAGTGGTTTGGCCATGTTTTACTGCCTCCTGACCACCTGCCAAAAGCCTGACAAGGCAGCCAGAGGGGGTTGTATACATGTCATGGACATGATGCTTTGCTTCACAGCCACAGCACAATTAATTTGGCACCCTCATGTCAAACTTGCCAATTGAAGTCAAATGGGCCATGCTGTGTTAGTTTCATGACAAATCGTGTAAAATCGGCATTGGCAAGAGAAAAAAACAGGCATTCAGGAGGCACCACTGCAAATTCAAAGAGGTGGTAAAGACTGCCGCCAGTGTGAACCTAGCCAAAGATTGTGTCATGTTCAGCCTATGAATTTTCCACAGCACAGAATACGTTATTTTTTCTGAGAAACAAATAATCTTCTATAGGTGAAATAATTACAATGGAAGAAGTTTAAACTTTATTGCAGATTTAGTTTTCTGTTCTGTAGATGTTGAGATAAACCTTGCCAGAACTTTTATCAAACTGACCATTAAATGTGAGAATCTGATTACACTATTTTTACGGGATGTGGTCAGACTTGAGAGGTTTGTTTATAAACATATTCACAAAAGATTCACACAACTTTCACCCAGAAAGAACACAATTATAAAATTATGTTATTCTTGTGTGAAAACTGTGTGAATACATTTATAAATAGAATCCCCTTAGTGTTGCTATTATCAACTATTGGAATTTCTTTAGGCGTGCAATTTATTCAATAAATGTGCAATGTGTATGCTGATTTATGTTGCAATTATTTTTAATATTGTTCATTACTTGACTGACTCTAATGTGATACAATATACATTTATTAATTCATTGGTGTATGCATAACAGCTCACAAGATTCACGGTAATTATTATTCCCATAGACACACTCCTAAACCTTGTGGACAGCCTTCCCATTCTGAATGGCACCCCCATACATCTCAGCCCGCAGCGCAATTGCACGTGCGGGGACCACATGGTCTTTTTGACCTGCGGATGCATTTTTTAAAAGATGCATGCACCTTTTTCTTGTGAAAAATGGAGGTACAGCAGCCCATTAAATGAATGGGCAGCTGTGTCCCACAAACATGGGCCGCACTAGTGTGAACCAGGCCTCAAAGTACCTAATAAAAACAATACCACAATTGCCTGTATTTTCCAAGTTATGGGGAAAAATATATGGTGTTGATTTTATTTATAAAGCTTTTTTTCTCACATTATGACATAACAACATCTTTGAAAATATATTGAAAGACCCCAGAAATTATACCAGTCTGAAGTATTAGACTGTGAATATGTTGGTATGTTTGTAATTATTATTTTATTATATTAGGGTTGCTTGAGATAAAAGCTAAAAAGAAAATTAAAAAAAAATTTAAATATTTGTTTTTAGTTGTTTGTTTTTCAGCTTATTATGTATACAGAGTAAGCAGGTAATGATGGTTTAAAATGCTTTATACTACTATTTCTCTTCGTAAACAAAAAACCCAGAGGGCCCAGAAACAAGAGAGAGTATTCTGCTGTCAATGGCTGAAAACTGTCATGTCTATTTTTTGGAACCGAACTATATTTACAATGACTCAGAAGTGGCAGGATCCCTGAAAGTGCCCCAAAGTGACTCTGTTTAGAAAAGTAGACCATTCAAGGTTTTTAGCAAGGGAAATAACTTGGACTTTGAACCCCCTTTTTCAGATTGCAATTAGCATCCAAATTAGGAAAAAATGTGAAATAAAATTTAAACAAAAGTGTAAATTTAGTGAGGGGTTTCACAAACACAGTGATGGCATGGTAAGAACCGCATCCAACAATATGTTCAGCTACCTCTCCCTTACACAAGGATGTCATATAAGTATGCATTAGTCACTTGGTGTGAACACGGCAGGGCCCATAAGTGCAAAGAATTGCATTCACTGTGGCTCAGACATGACATGCCCCTATTGTGGCGATGTTTCAGTACAGCAAATTATATTTTTAGCTTTTGTAGTCTACCTTAAAGTATGATATGTTGATTTTTTTTTTCAGGTCTGATAGGGCTTTAATTTGCTAGCAAATTTGAATATGTCTTTTTATTTCCTTAGTATTTATCGAAAATAAATAGTTAAACAATAGAAAAAAAATGCATTTTTCTGTAAATTTCATACACAGTGTTTACGTAACTTGCATACCCTCATAAATTTACCCAACAAAATAATCAACAAAGTCTGCTAATTAAAATGATATCACAAATAGTGTAACCTTTATGTAAAGTAGTGGAATAGTAAAGCTCAAAGTAAATGTATTGTATGTGTTTTATTTTAGAAGAGCTTTGTTCAATTTTGATGCTGCATTCTAATGTGCACAGCAAAAATAAACATAAATAAATGGTCAGAGTAACATTGAGATAATATTGGGTGATGACAGCACAAATTAGCATGGCTGTGGCTTTTTTCATAGGTATGAAATCACTAAAGATTTGAATAACCTTGTGTTTACTTACTTGAGCATTTGATACTTGAGCATTTGATGCTTGTGCAGCGAACACAAATATTCTCCAGATAATCTGACATCACTGTTGTAACTTAAGCTTTGTTCAGAGAAGGAGTATGTGACATCCATGCGGGTGAAGATGTATGGCCTCAAATGCACCCAGGGTGCTCAACCAGTTGCTATACAGAGGGGAAGGTGTTTCAGATATGGTCACACTGGCCATAAAAACAGTATCATGAGGACTCTGGTGGAACAGTGGAAAGTGCTGAATTCCCCATACAGAAGCGAAGACACAGAGGTGAGCATTTCAGACCAAAGTCAAGAGGATCTCTTGTACGCTCTAAATTATAGTTTAAGCCATGGTCAAGGGTATACAACCCCATCTCTATATTACACAGGTTCCCAAGTTACCCTTATTAACCATTCATTCTATCAGAAGTACTCTACAGTCTACTGGGAGAATGGAATTGTGGGCCTAAACACTCAGTCATATCCTGTTTTTGGAAGCTTGCAAGTAATTGTAACTGTTCCAAATTTAGAAAACAAGGATGTTCGTCCTATGGAGATCATGGCTCTTGTTTATCCTGACACTGGTGATTCCTGCATAGTCCCAGCGATACTGGGCACTAATTGTACAGCATTACACAGCTCTTTCCTGAAGTTTCTTGAAGGAAGTTGCACTGTTTCTTCTGAGCAAGTTGACATCCCATATGACCTTGAAGAGCTCTGTGATGTCTTCTTTGTTAGCCATCAGTATAGAGTGATATATAATATCAGTGGAAATACCACCAGGAGGAGAAAGAGTGCTGAAAGTAGCCTGAAGTATTTTCCCCGAGCTGCTCAAGGATGGAAGTTATGTCCTCAGGCAAATTCCTGAAGAGATGATGAATAAAGAGGTAGAGGGTGATTCCTAAGAGAAAGGCCTGGGGAGACAGAGTGGAATTATCTACAGTTGTGACTGTGAAAAATGGTTCTCCCCATCCTGTCATCATTGGTCCTCACCATGTTGTAGCTAACTGCTACCCTGTGCTGGGTGTTAACCCCAATGCTGAAGTGTGCATAGTCCAAGTCAGAAATTCAGCTTCTACACTGAAATTCAATTTGGGTGACCTGAAGTTGTCAGAGGTTTGGAACAAAAAACTGACACAGCAATGGTCAGATTTTCCAAAGGTGTTCTCTATAGATGATATGAATGTAGGTTAGTTTTAGACTAACTAGAGGATAACACCAAAAGATGTGGATGAGCTAAGACAGACATTACATCAGATGAAAGACCAGGGGATCATTGTGGATTGTAAGAGCCCCTATGCCTCCCCCATTGTGGTAATCAGAAAATAATGCAGATCCATTTGCCTATGTGGAGATTACAGATCTCTGAATCAGATGACAGAACTGAAGAAGCTCTGGAGGCTTTAAATGGAAACTGTTGGTTCACCGTGCTAGATCTACAGTCCGGATACTACCAAGTTCCAATGGCACCTGAAGATCAAGAGAAAACAGCCTTTCTATGTCCTTTGGGCTTCTATCAATTTACTGGCATGCCACAAGGCTTAAGAGGTGCACCTGCAACAATCCAAAGGTTAATTGAAAGAGTCTAATACCCAGAGAATGTTTTGTGTACCTCAACAACATTATCATGTTGGGGCTATACTAGAGGAGCATGAAGAGCAACTTGTGTGGGTATTACATTGCCTAAAAGAAGAGGGACCGAAATTGTCAGCAGAGTCAAAGTGCAAGTTATGCAGGTCATATGTCACCTATGTGGTTCACATTGTCTCTGCTGAAGGAGTGGCCACTGACCTGGCCAAAGTTGAAGCAGTGGTGAACTGGCCTCAGCCTCAGAATAATACAGTTACATTATTTTCTTGGATTTTGTGGATGCTACTGCAGATTGGTAGAAGGGTATCCAAAAGTGGCCAAAGCTCTTCATGACCTGTTGAAGAAGGATGTGTGCAGTCAAGGGAATCAAAAGAGGTCTTCCAAAAATCTTTTGGAGACTTTGGGAATTCTGCATTTGAAGAGGCTTTTACTTAATTGAAGAAAAAGCTGACAGAAGTACCAGTTTTAGGATATGCTGATGACCAGAAATCGTATGTGCTCCATGTGGTTGCTAGCTTTGAAGGATTGGGCGGAGTGTTGAAACAAGAGTATCCAGCTGGGCTATGACCAATAGCCTTCATCAGTTGAAGTTTTATTCCTAGTGAACACACCTATCTGGTCCACAAGGTAGAGTTCCTGGCGCTTAAATGGTTTAACTTTTATAAGCTGTATGATTATCTGTATGGAGCTATTTTTGAAGTATGAACAGATAATAATTCTTTAATGTATGTCCTAACCACAGCTGAACTAGATGCCACAGGACATCTCTGGTTGGCTGCCTTATCCAGCTATCATTTCACCTGACGTACTGGTCCTTGACATCCAGGATTGTCTTCTGTCACTGAAAACAGAGAACGGGAAGAACTCCCTGGCCCCGGAATTGGGGCTTTGTATGCTATGGCTGGAATAGTTGTAGATCAAGTGACCTTTTCTGAAATACGGCCAACAGACTCCATGGGAGGTGGACTAGAAGCTGTGCCAGATATGTTCACCTACCATGCAGCATTGGGGTCATCTGAGAACTGCTCCATATTTCCACAGCGGATAATCAGGAGTCAAAATTCTGCCTCCCTCATTGGACCTCTGTATGTGGACTTGATTACAAAAGATCAGGAGATGTTGAGGAAGACCCTACCTACCAAGTGTGGTTATTTCCTAAGAGAGTGGGAGAAGTTTAAAATCTGTCTTGTGGTATTGTATCATAACCCCCCTGGGAGACGACAACTGTTTCTTCCATATTTTTTCCAAAAGATGTTTTTCAGAAATTCGCTTGATCATCATGGCCGTCGGGGACCTGAGAAAACTTATGACCTAGTTCAAGACCGTTTCTTTTGCTCAAGATGAGAGATACAGTGTCTAGTCTATGTAGATGTTTACAGAGGAAAGCCCTACCAGTTTTTGCTGCTGCTCCAATGGGCACAAACAGAGTTCTGGACTTATGGACTTATTCTGTATAGATTTTTCTCTGCATTGACAATGATTCTTGAGGAAGTGGAAGCTTTTCCTACCAAGGATCAAAGGGCAGTTACTGTTGCAGTAGGAGAAGTATTCCACCCATTATGGCCTACCCCACAGGTTTATAGCAGAGATTTTGAGAGCAAGCTAATTAACCACCTCCCGTCCGGCCGTTGTATATAAACGGCCGGACGGTGGCACTGAAGGGTCGGGTGGCCATCTATAAACGGCCTCCTCGCAGCCTGCTTGTGCGCGCTCCCTGGGAGCGCGCAGCACCGCGATCCGGTGCCCGCTGTGTCCTCCAGACACAGTGAAACACCGATCGTCGGACGGGACCTCTGTACGAGGTCCCGATCATGTGATCACTGATTGGCCAATCAGTGATCACATGCAAAGTAGTAAGCAAGATGTCACTTCTGACATCATTGCTTACTACGTGTGAAATCTGTGAATGATCACAGAGGTCACATGGTACAAGGCTATTCACAAAAGCCTTGTACCATGTGACAAGCTGTGACCAATCACAGCTCACTCAGTACTTCTCAATGAGCGCAAGAATGCACACAGAGAGAAAGAGAAATGATTGCTTTTATATCCTATATGGGTGTAAAAGCAATCAGTGTAAAAAAAAAAATCTTCATCACCCCCCCACAAGTAGTACAGTGTCACCATGGTGACACTGTACTGCTAGGGTGACAGTATGTAAAAAAATAAATAAATAAATAATAATATAAAAAAATAAAATAAAAATGTAAAAAAAAATGTTTAAAAATTATAATTTTTGCTTATAAACTAATTTGGATTTTTTTTTTACTAAAAAGATAACGGAATACATTTTGGCTAAGATTTATGATGAAATATTATTTATTTTCAAAATTTTTGGACATTTCATTTACATAGCAAAAAAAATACAAATCCCAGTGGTGAATAAATACCACCAAAATAAAGCTTTATCTGTCTCAAAAAAATAGTAAAAAATTCATTTGGGTACAGTGTTGCATGACCGCGCAATTGTCATTCAAAGTGTGATAGCGCTAAAAGCTGAAAATTGCCCTGGTCAGGAAAGGGGTAAAAGTGTCCGGTCTGGAAGTGGTTAAAGAGTTACTTCAGCTGCTGAACATTCAGAAAAGTTGAACTACTCCTTAGCACCCTAAATGTGATGCTCTCCCTTAGAGATTCAACAGGACCCTGCTTTATATTTGCTAAGTACCCTACCTACTGACGACAAGTGTACCTGGAATCACAGGGTTGAAGCCATGGTCCATGTGCACCACGAAGCACCAGGCATGAGAGTACAGGATTCTCTCCCTATTTCCTGATGTTTGTGAGGAAGCCTAGAGTACCCATTGATCTCTTGCTAGGATTTTCCACTAATGGTATTAGTCATTACCAATATGTGGCTCATCTGAAAAATACCCTCAAGTCTGCTTACCATTTAGCAGAAGAAAACGCAGCTAACATAAACATAGGGAACAAAAGAAGTCTTGCTAGGGAACTTGGGAGCATCTGGTAGGCTTAAAGCCTGGCATAGAAATCATTTGCTAACTATTCTTCAAGTCAGTAATGAACATGGCTCAAATGACACATCAGAATGTAATTCACCCCAGCTTCAGGCAAACCTATCATTTGATATTACTGATGCCAATGTGAGTGATTGGACTGTAGTTCCTGAGGCCTATAGCTCAACATTCTCTCCTTTTGGAGAGCCACTAGACCTTGAATCTCCAGAGTTTTTGCCTCCTGAGGGACCCAGGTTTATCACTCGTACCATACTTGTGTAGGAGCAGTCTCCAATTTAGTCAACATGTTGCCTGTTTATACTTTACCTGGCATGCTTTGCAACTACTTTGATGTTTTTCCTCAGCAAGCCATTGTAATGGTAAAGGACAGCACTGTTTCTTAAATAAATATTTACTATGCACATTGTGTTGCCTTTGACAGGACATAAAGATTTCATCAGGGGGCTTGCGTAGGGATCTGCTGCCCTCTGTCGTCTGAATTTGTAAATATCTGTAAATATATTATGTATGTATTTCTTGTCCTTGGATTGTTGGCATTGAAACCCTGGAAGGAGGAAATGTAGAGAAAGAGAGATAGAGAGAGAGAAAGTCTCAGCCACATGTCCTGTCCATGATTCTAAAACCCAATCCAGAATGGACTATTCTAAAAGTATTCCTATGATATAATAGTTTAACTGCAGCTGCTGAGTGTATAGCCAAATCCTTGTGAAAGGCAGAGTACAATATACTGCTAAAAATTTTAAGACATCTGCCTTTACACACACATGAACTTTAATGGCATCCCAGTCTTAGTCTGTAGGGTTCAATATTGAGTTGGCCCACCCTTTGCAGCTATAATAGCTTCAGCTCTTCTGGGATGGCTGTCCATGAGGTTTAGGAGTGTGTCTATGGGAATGTTTTACCATTCTTCCAGACGCGCATTTGTGAGGTCAGGCACTGATGTCAGACGAGAAGGTCTGGCTCTCAGTCTCCGCTCTAATTCATCCCAAAGGTGTTCTATCGGGTTGAGGTCAGGACTCTGTGCAGGCCAGTCAAGTTTCTTCACTCCAAACTCACTTATCCATGTCTTTATGGAGCTTGCTTTGTGCACTGGTGCACAGTCATGTTGGAACAGGAAGGGACCATCCCCAAACTGTTCCCACAACATAACCCCCCCTCCACAAACCTTTACACTTGCAGTCTGGAAAGCATCGTTCTCCTGGCAACCGCCAAACCCAGACACATCCATTGGATTGCCAGACAGAGAAGCATGATGTGTCACTCTAGAGAACACGTCTCCACTGCTCTAGAGTCCAGTGGTGGCGCGCTTTACACCACTGCATCTGATGCTTTGCATTGCACTTGGTGATGTAATGCTTGGATGCAGCTGCTCCGCCATGGAAATACATTCTATGAAGCTCTCTATGCCGCACTGTTGTTGTGCTAATCTGAAGGCCATACGAAGTTTGGAGGTTTTTAGCTATTGACTCTGCAGACATTTGGCAACTTCTGCGCACTGTGAGCTTCAGCATGCACTGACCCCGTTCTGTCATTTTACGTGGCCTACCACTTGGTGGCTGATTTGTTGTTGTTCCCAGTTGCTTACACTTTTTTATAATACCACTTACAGTTGACCATGGAATATTCAGTAGCAATAAAATTTTATGGATGGACTTATTGCACAGGTGGCAACCTATCACTGTACCACGCTTGAATTCACTGAGTTTCTGAGAGCAACCCATTCTTTCATAAATGTTTGTAGAAGCAGTCTGCATGCCTAGGCAGTGGTGTATTTAAATTTTGTGCTGCCCTAGGCAACACTAAAATTTGGTGCCCCCCCCCCCCATGAGAGAGCGAGAGAGTCAATAAGTGTGTGATTGGATATAGGATTCTGTCTCTTTCTCTCTCTTCTCTCTCCCCCTCTCTCTCTCTCCTCCCTCTCTCTCCCTCTCTCTCTCTTCCCTTCTCTCTCCTCCCGTCTCTTCCTTCCCTCTCTACTTCGGCCTCTCTTCCCCTCTCTCTTCCCCCTTCTCTCTCTCTTCCCCCCTCTCTCTCCCCTCTCTCTCTTCCCCCCCTCTCTCTTCCCTCCCTCTCTCTCTTCCCTCCCCCTCTCTCTTCCCTCCCTCTCTCTCTTCCCTCCCCCTCTCTCTTCCCTCCCTCTCTCTCTTCCCTCCCTCTCTTCCCTATCTCTCCCTCTCTCCCCCCTCTCTCCCCCCGTCTCTGTCTTCCCTCTCTCTCCTCCCTCTCCCCCCCTCTCTCTCTATTCCCCTTCTCTCTTCCCTTCTCTCTCCCCCCTCTCTTCCCCCGTCTCTCCCCCCCTCTCTTCCCTATCTCCCCCCCTCTCTCTTCCCCCTCTCTCTCTTCCCCCTCTCTCTCTCTTCCCTCCCCCCTCTTCCCCTCTCCCTCTCCCCCTCTCCCTCTCCCCCCTCTCTCTCTTCCCCTCTCCATCCCTTCCCTCTCTTTCCCTCTCTCTATTCTCCCTTTCTATTCACTCTCTCCCTCTTTCCCCCCTCTCCCCCCCTCTCCCATCCCTCTCTTCCCTCTCTCCCCCCTCTCTCCCATCTCTCTCTCTCTCTCCCCCTCTCTCTCTCCCCCCTCTCTCTCTTCCCTCCCCCCTATCTCTTTTCTCTCTCTCTTCCCCCCTCTCTATTTTCCCCCATGCACTCTCTCTCTCTCTTCACTCTCCCTTCTCTATCTCTCTTCCCTTTCTTTCCCTCTCATTCCCCTCTCTCTCTCTCCCCTCCCACTCTCTCTCTTCCCTCTCTCTCTCTCCCCTCCCACTCTCTCTCTTCCCTCTCTCTCTCTTCCCTCTCTCTCTCTTCCTTCTCTCTCTCTTCCCTCTCTCCCCCTCTCTCTCTACCCTCTCTTTGTTTTTCGTCTCTCAGATCGTATGGGGCGGCACACACACACACCTCCTCCAAGGGCTGCTGATCTCTGGGCAGCAGGAAGGAGGATGGGGGGGGAGGTGTGTGAAGTCCCATACGATCTGTCAGTGTAGGGAGGGAGGCAGGGAGATCCCACAGAACACAACACAGCTCACCTCCTCCAGGCTCTTTCATCTCCAGCACTTCTCCTCTCCCTGCTCCAGGCTGTCCCTTGGTCCAGGCTTGTCAGCTGCTGGAGAGAGAGGTACATGAGCATCGTTCTGCAACTGCCCTCCCCCACATTGATCCTCCTGCTGCCCGGGCCACTGCAAGAGTACCAAAGGTACCCCTCTGATGGCGGCCCTTCATGGCTTTGTCCACCGCTGCTCAAAATGTCCCTTCTTCCAGGGGGTGGTGCCACCCCCCTAAAAATTGCCGCCCTAGGCAAACCCTTGTTTACCTCACGGTAGATACGCCCCTGTGCCTAAGTGCTTGATTTTATACATCTGTGGCCATGGAGGTGATTGGAACACCTGAATCCAATGATTTGTAAGGGTGTCCCAATACTTTTGGCAATATAGTGTATCTCTGCCCTGCTAGATAGCTAGGTCTGTGCTACTGTATGTATGTAGTGGTCCTTGCTGTATATTAGTAGTATATTACAAGATGCTATCAAAAAGTTTTGATACTAGTTTTGTAACATGCCAACAGATGGCAACACAACTCTGTCACACAGTCACAGGGAACACCTGCATTCATAAGTCCTAGTGCCAAAAGATAATTGTCCTATGTACATCGGGAGCTGTGCAACTTGTGCTATTCTGACCACGTGTGTTACCATGTCTGCTATTTTATCATGGACAGCAAGTTAAATCAAAGAGCAAACGTGAAAATCTGCGTGAAACTGGGAAAATATGCCACAGAGATGGTGCAATGAGTTGGTCAAGGTGTTTTTATTGGCACCTGCACTTCATGAGTGAAAGGACATCACTGGAAGGTGACAAGTCATCAGGAAGACCTTCAACAAGCTCAACACTTGAAAATTTTGAAACCATTCGGCAACTTGTGCATGATGATCATCAGAGAACAATCCACAACATTGCTGCCATTGTCGGTGTGTCATACAGAACAGTTCAGGCAATCCTCACGTGTGATTTGAACATGCGCCATGTTGCTGCCAAGTTTGTCCCCAGGCTGCTGATTGAGGAGCAGAAGGAACACCACGTCAAAGCCTTACAAGAACTCTGTCAGTGTGCCGTGGATGACCTGTCTTTCATGTTGAGGATCATTGCCGCTGACGAAACATGGGTGTACGGGTTTCACTAAGAATTTCACATTTGTTCTATGTTCTAACTTGCTGTCCATGATGAAAAAGTAGACGTGGTAACGCACGTGGTCAGAATAGCAGCAGTTGCACAGTTCCTGATGTATACAGGATGATGCCTTTTGCCACACTAACTTATGAAGGTCAGTGCTGCCTGTGTCTGTGTGGGCAGCATTGTGCTGCCATCTGTTGGCGTGTTACAAAACTAGTCTGAAAACATTTTTATACCACTTCGTATTTCATAGCTAGGTTTAGCTTAAAGTGGAACTTTAGTCAGAATATTAAGTCCCGCTAGATTACTTTAGGCTTTTGCAGGTATAGCTATGCAAAACATTAAAAATAAGTGCTAGTAATACACTGTCTCACCATGTTCTGCACATGGTCAGTTGTGCTCTATTTTTTGCCACTGTACCAAAAATCAGAGCCACTAGAGGCCCATCTGCTAACAGCCTAAAGATTTACTGCTGCTCAGGGCTTCTGGGCTTCAGCAAAATGGCAATCTCCAGCAGGAAGAAATTGGAGCAATTGTGAAAGCGATTTACAGCACACACTAATTTTAGTAGCATAATTACAAATGTGAAAAGTATATTTCTTGCTAAAGAACAATATTTTTTTATCTAGCTGTTATGGGTAAAGGTCCATTTTAAGGTAAAGGTCCACTTTAAGGTAGATAACCTGCATATGCTACAGCCAGGTTAGGCATCCGATGGCCACTTCTGGATCATTATTTTAGAGATCCAGTCATATTAGAAACTACTGGGGAGGGAATAAAGAGCAGAGTATATAGGCTGACTCTGAGTTCCAGTGACACATCACAGTTCCTGCCAGTGAGAAGCTCTGTTCTAGGTTGATTGGACAACAGTTGTAGGATCTCTTTGTGACTCTTCAGGTCTTGACACAAAGACAGATACTGCATTATCCTCAGAGGCCCCTGCAACCTGAGGTACTGTATTTCTATTCAGGGGCGGACTGACAACTCATGGGGCCCCCGGGCAATAGGGGATCATGGGGCCCCTGTGTCCTTGCCCAAACTCAAAAAAGCCTATGAAAAAGGTACCATGGGCATCTCATGGGGCCCCCTATTGACCTTGGCGCCCTCGGGCAGTGCCCGAGTTTCCAAATGGTCAGTCCGCTCCTGTCTCTATTGTTAATTATTTATACCCGGGAACAATTCCACTAGGACTCCTATCACGCCCTTTGCTGATAATGTTTGTACATTAGATGTATGTACTATTAATAATCTTTTATTATATAAAGCTTGTATTATTTCCATGCTGATGCACATCTCCATACTTATGGTTAATGTTGCTGTTTGCAATAGTTCCTTTGCTCCTAATTACTTTGATTAGTTTACTGGTTAATTTCTCTCTGCTCGCAAAAGGCCCTGTCCTGGGTGGAGGCACTGCCAAATCTATTATCAAGGTTCTGGTTCTATTATTTACCCATAGGTTTAGAACAGTATCCTGTTTGGGGAGGGCCATTTCTCATAACCCCCTACAAAAGAGGTCTACAGGTGTCTCAACACAAAATCATTAGAAGGGACAACAGGTAAAAAAAATAAAACAACTGAGCAATAGGATAACGTGTACCAGCAAGCAAAGGCATAAAAACATCTAAACAAAACAACAATCTGATAGTGGTATAAAAAAAATCAGATTGCACAAGTGTAGTGTATATACAAGCCATATCAATTAGGAGTTCAAAATATTTACAGATGAGAAAAGCAGAGTACAAAACTATGCACAAAAACACCAAGCTATACAATAATTTATAACTTCTTATAAAGCGGAAGAATCTTGTAATAACAAAATTATTTCATTTTCATCCAAAGCACATTAGAAGAGTTGATTTCCCGTACAGCGCTATTAATCCAGACAGCAGACAAGCCAAATTACAAGTTATTAATAAAAACAGTGATTATATGTCTGAGTTTACAAATGCTCACTGTAAAGGTTCTGCAGGCTGCATTACATGTCAGAAAGTGAACATTTTTCAGGTTTTCAAGGCAACTAAAATGTAAACCATTTAAATGATTAATTAAAACCTCTTTCTAGGCAAGTGAGTGAATATTACAAAACTTGCTTTGCTTGTTTGTTTTTTAAAGATTGTTAAGTGCAATATTTAATAATATTTAAAGGGTGTTATCATTTCTATTTATGTTAGATTTTCTAAAACCGCTATTTTTCTTTTTTGTTAGTCAAGTAAATATGAAATATTGCATATGAACATATTATACTGTATGTACTATTTCAAGTCAGGCAGTTGCGTTCTAGGCTGTCTTTCATGTGTTTACCAGGTTCATATCAACTGCTCTGCTAAAAAATGTACAGATCTTAATAGTGCTCAAATTTCCATATAGAGAGAAATGGTCTTAACATACATTTATAGACCTGTTATTTTTAATAGACTTGTTATTTTAAGATAGAATATATTTTTTATTAGAAATTTTTTACGTTATGTATATAGGGTACAGAAAAAAGAAAGGGGGGAACAAATGAAATGTAAAACAAGATATTTGAGGAATAACAATGCCAAAAGGTTTGGAGCAGCCATTACAGTAAAGATATCAAAATGTCCCCAGCATGTATGAGTAAAAGTAGACAACACGAGAGGACATATACATTAACATGGTTAGTGGTTCCATCCAATATCACGATAGGTGAAAAGGATGTCTATAACATAACATCTATAAACAAATAGTCCCAGAAACCTTTAATTAGGCCAGTGAGAAAGATCACAAAGAGAAAAATGCAATAGAGAGAAGAAAAAGAAAGAAAGGTACAACCATGAAGGGGAGAACTCCAGTAAGGGTGAGATAAGGAGAGACACATTGGGCAATGAAGGGCTCAAAGACATGTAATAGGTAGGGGAGAATTGCCATGAGTTCCACTAGTCTAATTATGTGGCCTTAGGGCCATAAAGAAGATTATATCTTATAAGTGATTACAGCATACTTCGCAGGTTTGTTGAGGAGGAATATTGAATCCAAACAGACCATATAAATTTAATTTTGTCCGCGAATCCATTTCGGTGGCGCATATCTTCCATTAACATGATATCGTTCAAGATATCTACCCAGAGAGATATGAGAGGACAGGTGCAATTTTGGGGGACGGAATGATGGAGTCATTGTAAATATCGGAATATATTTGAAACATTTTACACCAAAGTGGGCTAATAAGATCACAGTCCCACCACACATGTAAATATGTTCCCCTCTCTCTATGACAATGCCAGCAGACATCCAGAACACAACGGAAGAAACGAGGTATGGAGACCAGGTCCCGGTACCATCTAGATAGTACTTTATAATTTTTTTCTTCTATGTAGTTGGATACAGAAGATTTGTGGGTAAAAATAAACGCCTTCTGCCACTCAGCTGGGGAGATCTCTATGCCCAGCTTCTCTGCCCATACT
The DNA here is from genome assembly GCF_062004578.1 of Staurois parvus. Lineage (NCBI taxonomy): Eukaryota > Metazoa > Chordata > Amphibia > Anura > Ranidae > Staurois > Staurois parvus. Next base: position 7,417,977 of record NW_028318183.1, on the reverse strand, counting down.
TTAGAATAAGTTGGCAGAGAGGTATGTGTGGTGGTAATTATCAATTTATATACTTTAGAGAGGACATGAACAGGTAATTTGGCAAGAAGGCACATATTTTCCAAACAGTAAATTAAAAACGAATTCTCCTGCGCTCTAGGACCCAGACGGGTGGCAAATGGATGGAACCAGACCTGGAAAAATCAACCACCAATGCATGTAGGGTTGTGCGGCTCCAAAAAAGGCTGGGGAAGCCCAACCAATACTGCAGAACGAAATGAAAATGAGAAGCGCACCAACCTTGCACATTACCTCAGTAACCAAAAGTTATTAATTATAAAAATATACTCACAAACAGCGAATAAAATCAGGCATGTAAGTCCTCAAAGGGACTTGAAGACAGCGCGAATCCCATCAAGGGGATGGATAATCAGTACAGCTGACACGTTTCGAAGGGTGTTCTTCATCAGAGCCTGATTTTATTCGCTGTTTGTGAGTATATTTTTATAATTAATACATTTTGGTTACTGAGGTAATGCGCAAGGTTGGTGCGCTACATATTTTCCAAAGCCAACAGGGGCCAATGTACTTTTCCAGACAAATTAAGGGTTTTACATATGTGGATAGGTGTATCCTAGTCAGCCAGTTAAGAGAAGATGGTCGGTGGGTAGAGGTATGCACATAGATGCCCGTAGAGGGGTTGACAAAAGAGCTTGCCGTTGGCCAAGAGGACCTGTTGTAGGAGCCGTATATAGAGATATTTGTGCTATTTGGAAGTTAGGGATTGTTGAACAGAGGGGTAAGAGGACTCAGATCAGAGGACAGCGCAAAACGGCCATGGCGAAGATATCAAACCCCAAGCACAGCTTCTGTCAAGGGGGAGAGCATAGGAAGACTGTGAAAAGAACTGGAGTAACCCCAGGGTAGTGCTCTCAAATCTACTGGAGAAAGGTCTTGTAGTGCAGAGTCATGATAAAGTTCAAAATCTGGGAGACCGGCACCCCCTTCAGACGTGGGGTGGCATAAAAGTTTATATTTCAATGTGGAACAATGTCGGTGCCAAATAAATTGAATAGTGAGGGTGCGAAGGGTGCGGAAAAAAGCAGAGGGTAATATAATCGGAATGGTTTGAAACAAATATAACAGCTTAGGCAGAATGTCCATCTTCAATAGACCTGTAATGTTTAACAGGTCATACATTTATTGGTCAGACAGGTCAGACATTTAATAGACCTGTTATTTTTCACTGCAAAATAATATACTTTAAATCTCCAATGACATATCTGAAACTTCAGTCATTTGACAGACTGGGCCTGCTCTAAAAACATCCAACAATTGGAAATGCTAAGGCTGAAACCCAGGCAGATATGAGCCAATCAGGTATACTACAGCACACATGTGCTGTAATTTGCTGCTTCTTCATTATCCATTTACAGACTTTGGTGGGGAAGGAACTGTATTGCTTAACTGCAGAAGAAAAATTCAAGTCACCAACTTGGATGTGCTGTGTAGCAGGAATGTGTAAATCTCAGGACAGGATGGACAAAAATAAAAATCCTTTGGTAGGTAAAGCAGCTTGCACCCATATATGTATTCCAACTGTGTATTGCACATGTCTATAATTTAAAGCACAAGTTCATACAAAGTAAAATATAGCTGTAGTTGCGGTGTCCACGAGCCACAGCTGCAGCATATTTTTGCCCATAGGAATACAGCTGAGTAAATTCCAACGCACTTAAATATCTAACTGCCAGCACCAGCGTTTGCTCGTGTGCACTTATGGGCAAATTTTTCAAAACCTAAAAATGCATGGGCATGTAGACGCCGGTCCTGGCATGTATGCACAAATAGACATGCATGCATTCCTATTGACAAAAACATGCTGCAGCTACAGCTTCCAGATGCCACAATTGCAGCCGCAATTTATTCTGTATGCCAATATGTTGTACATTACAGCTTTGTATAAGAGCCCTAACTGTTTTCCTGGAGTCTGGCTTAAAAAAGAGTTGCTTATAAAAAAAATCTTCTGGTAAAGTATACTAGACACACATTTTGTCTGCTGCAACTTTGATCCTGGCATTCATTTTGGGAACCTTTCTACTCCACTGACGATATCCCTATAGCTCCAGTATTCTCGTCTGCTGAATTTTTCCTGAACCCTGAGTAATGTGTTCCTTGACTTCAGCACCAACCTTTCCCTTCTGGAAACTTTGTAAAAAGCTGGGTTTTAAAACAAAAATTGGTCTCATTATTGGATTATTTTTTAGCACAACTTGTTTTACCTACCAAAGGATTTTTATTTTTGTTCGTCCGGTCCTGAGATTTACACATTCCTGCCACACAGCACATCCAAGTTAGTGACTTGAATTTTTCTGCTGCAGTTAAGCAATACAGTTCCTTCCCCACCAAAGTCTATAAATGGACAATGAAGTAGCAGCAAATGACAGAACATCTATGCTGTTCTATACCTGATTGGCTCATATCTGCTGGGTTTCAGCCTTAGCATTTCCAATTGTTGGATGTTGGATTTTTTCACACAAGTGTCCAGGGGGCAGTAAAATCAGACAGTTGATCTGCAGTTTTTCTACCCACCTACACAAAGACATGCAGCTGCTTAGGGCTGTACACATGCTGCAACTGCGATGCTTTGTTTTGTGGCCATGCCAAAAAATTAAACCCTCTGTCATGTTCAGGAGGCTGTACTGCCACCAAACACAACCCATTCATGTTAATAGGGCTGCGGTGCAACTGCCCTGCAAGCACATGCAATGCACATGGTTGAGGCATGGTAGTTTGGCCTTTTGAGGGTTAAAATAGGTGGCAAGGAGTTAATATATTGCCCCCATCCCCAGCTGCCTGTCAACCACTCTTTGATCTTTAGCTGGATTTCTGCTTTAATAACTTTAGCAGCAGCAGTACACAGGATAGTAGTTGAGTCACTGAACTTACATGTGGTTGGAGTTTAAAGCTGACCTTTAGGCAGATACAGTATATAGAAATATTCTGTACTTTTAAATATAGCTATTATACAGAGGTGTAGCTGGGGGGGGCAGGGGGGTACATATGTACCTGGGCGCCAAGGTACAGGGGCGCCAAAATCAGGCTTACAACCAGGGGCGTATTTGCCACAAGGCAAACAAGGTGTTTGCCTAGGGCGGCACTTTTTAGGGGCCCCCCTTCCAATAGAAGGGACACTTAGTACAGTGGTGGGCAGCGGGCTGCTGTGTCTTACCTGGCTCCGTGTCCCAGTCCCACGATGATCCAGTCCAGGAGGCGCTGCTGGAGGAGGGGTAGAGAGGTCCACAGGTCCGATGTCTTCTTTTCTCTGGACGCGATGTGTGGGCGGGATGACATGCTGCCCCTGTCATCTGGCCACACTCTCGGGATCACTGGACAGCCTATGGCAGCTTGTACCTCCCTCTGCAAGCTCTGCCTCCTCACCGGTGATTGGGCGCCAGAACTGTAGCTTAGGAAAGGCACACAGGCGGCCAATCACCTGCGTGGAGGCGCAGCTTGGAGAGGAGGAGCCGAGCGGCAGCGCGAAGATCGAGTGAGGGAGCGGTCGGAGCAAGTGAAGAAGACAGCTGACCGGTAAGTGTACCGTGCAGATGGTGCTGCTGCAACCTGGCTGTGGATGGGAGAGGGAAGGAGCCTAGGCTGGAGCAGGGGTCAGCAAGGTAAGTGTCATTGGTGTCAGTGGGAGGAATAGTGCCCCATCATTGGTGTCACTGATGTGATTAATCGGGGAGGGGGGCTGGGGTGCCAATTTTATAGTTCGTCCACGGGCGCAAAATATCCTAGCTATGCCTCTGCTATTATAAGTATGTGAATGTTTGTTTTTACTGGCTGCCTGTAGTCCTTGGTACAGTAGAACTTAGACTGAAAGAAGGAAGGTCAGCACTAGAAGACAATCTGCTGTGACAAAACTGTGCTGCTACTCCTTCACCATCAGCAGGCTGGAGGCAGATCCAAGATGTGTTGCTTACCTCTAGTAAGCCCTAATGACCAAACTGCATTGCTTACCTCTAGTACAGGGAAAAGCCGTACTGCTTACCTCTACTATAGCGCTCTCCAAACTTTCTAAACAAAGGGTCAGTTTACTGTCCTTTAACTTTAGGGGGGCCAAAGAGTGGCAAGTGGGAGTAGAAAATGTGAAGTAATGGAAATATATAACAGGACTTTAAATATGCTCCCCAGGAATTAACAATGTTCAAAATGTATATTGTCAGTGAAAACATGTACTCTTATTGTGTACAAATCAATAAAATTACAAAAATAACAAGATCTTTCTTACAATACAGGAGCACTGTTTCAAACACTGAAAGTAACCCAAAATATTGTGTCCCATTTAGTCTACGCGTTTCACAGTTTATCCTCTACTTCGGGACTGAGGATGTGTTTTCCACAATGACGACCTTGTGGAAATATAATGATATACTATAATATATGACTCCACATATGATGTTTGCTATTTTGGATTAGAACATGTCCTGGCATCAATTTGAGTAAACAATCCCCCACCTTTGGTATTAGAGAATGGTGTAGTGCCCTATCGTTGGTGTCAGTGGGAGGAACAATGACCCATCATTGTTGGCAGTGGGAGGAATAAGGCCCCATTGTTGATATCAGTGAAGGGAATTGTGCCCCATCATTGGTGTCATTGTCAGGGAATATGCCCCATTTTTGATGTCAGTGGAGGTATCAGTGTCCCATTGGTGATGTCAGTGGAGGAATAGTGCCCCAAGGGCTAGCAAATTTTGGAGACCACTGCTCTAGTAGATAAAAGATAGTTCAAAACATGACTGTTCTGTCTGGCAGGGATGCCTGGATCACAAAAGTGGCTGAACAGACTTGCATATCCTTTGGTAGGTAAAACAGTTCACATGTATGCGATTCCACCATGTAGCTGCTTGTCTGTACAATCTGTGCAACTAATACAAATATCTTATGAGAAAGAGCTTTATACATGTTTGAACTGTAGAAGAAAAGCATCTATAGGGAAACAGATGTTAGTTTTGTTACCGTCTCACAGACCTTATTCTTAAGTAGTTGATTTACAGACAGTAAATTAATGATTAATTGGCTGTGGATCTCTCCTGTGAATACAAGTCTGTTAGTATTATTAGATTACTATTGAGTGAGCCAAGGCACAGTGGGTAAGGATTTTTCCTCGAACGCACACAGAGACCTGTGTACCAAGTCTTCACGCTTGAGAGGACAGTGTATTGACCATACTGAAGAATTGCAGGCAACAGAAGTATTATTTTACCCCTGGGACATTGGTAATTTTTTTTTTAATATACAGCATTTTTTTCTTTACAAGTGGGGGTAATAGATGCCCAGAATGTTGCCTTGATTTAAGAATGCTATACCATTTATAAAGAATGGCTAGTTAGTTACCATTTTCAGCAAGGTAATCAAATTTAGGCATTGTTATTTTGCGTATTTACTTTTGTATGTAGGCACTAACATTTTAGTTGCTCAAATATTACATAAGCTTAATATGTTTTTAGCACAAACATTTCACTGGTACTGTAACATAAATGCTATGTTACAGTACCAGTGAAAGTATTTACTGCCTTGGAAGTTTTCGTGTTTTTTCATAAAACATTGAATCACAGTGGATCTAAACTGCGTGCCCAGGTATTACCTAAGTTCACCCCCAAACCTCACTCTCCCCTTCCCTCTAGGCTACTGCATACCCCAGCATTATTTATTTTCTTTTACCTCATTCCTGTAGTCAGTAAAAGCTTTTTTTTTAACTCCTTGTGACATCATCACCATTTTACAATTTTTGCAGGGGTAGCAGCTGGCAGTTTAGTTCCTATTGACATCCACCAGAACTACATCCCCCAGGAGTCCTTTCCCTAAACTTAGTGTGTTGGCAGGCTTTTGTCAAGGCATCAACATTGTTTTGCTGGAAAACATTTTCCACAAAAGATGAAGCCGCCCTTAAGACCTTTGCAATCCTCAGCTCCAGCTCGCAGGTGCTCACTCTTTCAGGGTCTATTCCTCCAACACACAATTCAGCAAAGTTCTGGAGCTGCACACCACTTACAAAAGGGTAAAGTTAACTTTATTGTTCAGCACAATTGCTTACTCTAAAGTCCCTGCAGAGGACACACAACCTTGATTTTAGGTTAAAAAAAAGGTTTATCCTTAGATTGTGGAAAGAGTTCTTTACTGTTGCAGCAGTTAAAATGTGGGAGGTCCTTCTCCCAACAGGTGGTACTAGCTGAGAGTGTCAACAACTGCAAGAAACATTTAGCTGTCTTCCTCAGGAAGCAGAATATACAGGGTAATGGAAATTGTTAGGTTTACCCTTAGATTGTGGAAAGAGTTATTTACTGTTGAAGCAGTTAAAATGTGAAGGTCCTTCCCCCAGCAGGTGGTACTAACTGAGAGTGTCAACAACTGCAAAAAACATTTAGCTGTCTTCCTCAGGAAGCAGAATATACAGGGCTATGGAAATTGTTAGAATAAAAATCACACATATATACAGTAGATTGAGGGACTAGACTAGATTAAAGTTTAGGGTTAAATTTAATTTGAGAGTTAGGATCAGATTGAGGTTTAGGGTTAGGATGAGGATGACGATGGTGATAAAAAAAACAACTCTGTCTTTTATAATGAAACACAATTCTTGAGCCCAGCCAAGTGACTGTGCATGAATTCAATTTCTTAATGTCTGTCTGAGAGGAGGAATCTGAGAAAATGACACAGTCAGTTTGCTGCAGGCAGGGGAGGCTCTTTCTCAGTCTCTCCCTAATGAAAATTCAGAATATATCATTTTAACTTTTCGGCAACTCCCAAGGTGCAGGGCAGTGGAGGTGGGGCTGATTCATGTGAATTTGTACGAAGCCAAAAACATAAAAGCTACCACACTGCCTACAGATACCCAAAAATCAACAGTACAATGTTTTCAAACCAAACTGTTAACCGATGACTCTCCAATTGATATCCTACCCTCTAATTAAAATAAAATATATTTTAAGCTTTAGCAGCTAAAGCCTCTCCTCATTCCATCATCTGCTAGTTGATAGACCAACCGGCAGCCATCTTTTTTTTTTCTGTTTCCTAATGTCCATCCTTTGACCCAGCACTGATACCTGGTTCTCATACTATAATAACAATCTGTATGTTTTCAGTTTTGTATTGTCCCACCGGCCAAATGGTTTGGTTGTTTGTTAACTGCATTCTTGCATCAAAAAAAAAGCTACCAAACTGGCATGAAAAATGCCATTTTATGGAAGCATCTAAGCCCTAGGAAGTAGATGCTAACCCTGGACGATGCCAGAACAAGAATGGCTGTAGCCATTTTATTTTAAGGCAAGGTGAAGGTCTTTTCTGAAAGAATATTGTGCTCTCTGTGAAAGGTAAGAAATATCAGTAAGGGCAGCACTTATTCCAGGCACTGCATAAGAATAGTGTTTATGGCTAGATTTTTGGATTTCTATCTGCAGGCCCTTGTGGTGTCATTGCCATCTTACTTGAAAGAACCTGGACATTTTCTATCTTGATCGGAAGGGAAACGCTTACTCCAAGCACTGCATAAGAATAGTGTTTATGGCTAGATTTTTGGATATCTATCTGCAGTATCTATCTGCAGGCCCTTGTAGTGTCATTGCCATCTTACTTGAAAGAACCTGGACATTTTCTATCTTGATCGGAAGGGAAACGCTTACTCCAAGCACTGCATAAGAATAGTGTTTATGGCTAGATTTTTGGATTTATATCTGCAGGCACTTGCAGTATCGTTGTCTTATTTGAAAGACACTGGACATTTTCTATCTTGATCAGAAGCCATTGGACCATATCCTGAATGCCCACTAGCCAGTATGGGCATTACCTCACTATAAATTAATATCTCTAATGACAATAGTATCTCAGAGGCTAGATACCTGCTCATGGAAAAACCATCCAATGTTCCATCAGAATTAATTCTACAAGGGCTAGGTGTGGTCCTAAATAAATATTTTTTTCAAACTTGAGGATAGAATTTTTTGCAGATGAGTGGTACCATCATGGCCAGTTCAAAAGCGCCCTCCTTTACAAACTTTTTGTATTTTTGTTGGAGAGAGAACATGTTTATTTGTTATCCATGTATCGTGACCATATTGAGCATGGATACACAGACATTTTTGACATTTATCATGGTAGTGAGATGCAATTTGAGGACTTTTTTCTTTTTGAGCTTAATTGTCACTCACCTGATAGGAGACTGAGATGACGAGGTTGTGCTCTCTTGTATCTTCAGCCCAGATCCCACTGAAAGTGGAATAGAGGGTACCGAAGGACAGGAGGAACATGAACCCAAGCAGGTATTGCTAGTAGAACTTGCAGTAGGAGATGCAGGCTGGAACAGTCTGGGAGGACATCAGTTCAGAAGCAGCAACCATACAGGATGAGCCAGCTGAGGTTAAAGGAACACTCCACATATACTGCATGTTCAGGGCATAAGGCTTGTCAGAGCTTCCAGCAGACTGAAGACAGGAACACGCTACCATAATTGAAGCTGATATGGATGACAGCCACATCAAGCACTTGGAGATAACATGGAGCTGTAGCAGTCAGAAGCGAAGTCACAGGTCTAGCTGGGATCAGCAGCAGGCAGGCAGGTAGGCAACGCAGTACAAAGGCATAAGCAGAAGCATGGTCAAGGGTAGAGCCAAGGTCAGGAATGGATAGGTAGAACAATCAGGACAGTAGCAAGCCAAGTCAGCAACAGAGCTCAGACACATCATACAAGCAGGGAACAAGAATAGCTGAAGATCAGTTAGCACAGAACATGGGCATGAGCATCCTCTCAATAGCCCATCTGGTGCCAACGGGGATTGCAGATGTGTGCACAATTGTATGCGCATACCTGGTCATCATTCTGTGGGAAACACCATGCGCATGCTTAAGTCTAGCACCAGGCATCTCACAGGAATTCCCTTCTAGGTCTTCTGATGTTTTTTAATTTGGATGTGGAGATCTCTGTGGATCATAGTGATAATATGTCTCCTAATCTATATTCTAGACACACTGACAGGAAAAGAAACATAGAAGAATGTCAATAGAAAAAGGACTAAGTTGTCAATCGAGTCTGAGCATAGAGCTATGATTGTCCCAAACATGTCTGAATCCACTTAATGTTGACTGACTCACTACTTCTGCTTGAGGTCTATTCTATGCATCAACTACTCTTTTGGTAAAATAATATTTTCTAAAGATTGAATCTTGCACTTCACCATTGCCAACACCAAACATCTGCATGAGAATCCCCAGGTCTCATAATTTGAGCAATCAAAATTTGAGTCCTTAGAATATGTTTTATCCTTACTGATAGTGAGTTTCAGATAAAACTACTTCACAACCGCGATATAGGTGAATGATGGCTACAGCACGGTTGTTCAGTTCTGGGAGGGTGTCATATGACACCCTCCCACAATGCGCCCTCCCGCACGCCCCCAGCGGCATGCACCCGGCACTTTCCGTGATCGCTATGTCCTACAGACACAGCTGATCACATGATGAGGTAAAAGGCCAATCACAGCGGCCTTTTACCACAAGATCAGCTGTGTCCAATGATACAGAAGATCACTGAGTAAATACAATTGCCGGTTATTGGCAGCACTTTCCTCACTCTGTCACAGCATGAGGAAAGTACTGCCGTTAACCGGCAAATGTGACAGAGCAGATCGGTACTGATGATCAGTGCCCTGATGATCAGTGTCCAGCAGTGCCACCCAGCAGTTGCGCCCATCAGTGCCGCTCATCAGTGTCCAGCAGTGCCACCCAGCAGTGCCACCTACCAGTACCCAGTGCTACCCACCATTGCCCAGCAGTGCCACCCACCAGTGCCACCCAGCAGTTGCACCAATCAGTGCCACTCATCAGTGCCCAGCAGTGCCGCCAGTCAGAGCTGTCAGTCAGTGTCGCCCATCAGTGCCCATCATTGCTGCATATCAGTGTAGCAGCATCAGTGCCTTCACATCAATGCCCACCAGTGCCATCTTATCAGTGCCACCTCATCAGTGCAGCCTCTCAGTGCCCATCAGTGCTGCCTATCCATGCCACCTCATCCTTGCCCATCAGTGCTGCCTATCAGTTCAGCCTCATCAACACACATCAGTGAAGGAGATAAATTACCTGTTTGCAAATTGTTATAATAGAAACAAAGAAAACCTTTTTTTTTTTTTTCAAATTTTTAGCTCTTTTTCTGTTTATAGTGCAAAAAATAAAACACCCAGTGGCGATTAAATACCACCAAAAGAAAGCTCTATTTGTGTGAACAAATTATAAAAATGTCATATAGGTACAATGTTGTATGACCGCGAAATTGTAATTCAAAGGGTGAGAGTGCTAAAAGCTGAAAATTGGCCGGAGCAGGAAGGGGGTAAAAATGCCAAGTAGGCAAGTACAGAAATTAATTTAGAGGGTTTTCCTCCACCGATTCTTGATGAATAAAGAATGTCATTATGAGGGTGAACAACGAGGCAGCTTACAAAATGCATTCTGGGAGAGTATCTTTTATTCACAGATATACAGTAATTCCATGTCAGAAATGGTTATGAAAATCACCAACAGGCACAGCCATATCTTTATTAAGGACAAAAACGTATTACAGTGCAGGTTTAAAATCTCTAGGCATTTAAAACCTTGAGGCCCCCCCTTGCAGATTTCTGGAGGTTTCCTGCGTGCTCACTCTAGTGGGATAACATTGAACTAAGTAGTGCGCTTGTTGGCTGCCAGATAGAGATGATCACCACTACTGTATATAACACGTATGTAGGTTGCAACAATTTTTTTTACAAACTGACAAAAGATGAGCTTTTAGGAGACAAACTGTAATGTGAACCTGATGTCTATTGTTTATGCACTTCAAGTTGTTACTGGGTACATTACATTAATACTTTTCTTGTTCAAACTTTTTATTGGTATTATAACATGGGGAGGGGGACATTAACAGTAGGCATTGGACAGTACATTGACAGCAAAATACAGGGGTAAAAAAATGCACAGTATCAAACATTAATACTTTTCTATAAAGAAAATAATATTTTCTTTATAGAGTTTTGAATGTAAAGCTTTCGTGTCTTTGAGTTGATAAATTTTTATCTCTTTTGTAAACAATTTAAGAAAGCATTCAAGATCAAATCAATAATATTTTGATCCCTTGTCTTGGAACCCTTAAGCAGTGTGGGGCCTATAGGCTGGTGCCTATTCTGCCTATTTGGTAATCTGGCACTGCCTATGTACTGAGATCAAGCAACCTCAGATATATAAATAGAAGAAAAAAAAATCTTTGTAACTTGTTTGTGTTTTTGGGACATTTCTACTTTCCTGCAAAAAGTTGCTCTTAGTGTTTTAATTGTAACATTTGCAGTGTTCTTATATGTGGTCCAACATTCACTCATCCTCATACAGGTCACATTTATCATATTCTGGAGTATTAACATTACTGTTGACATCTAAAACACAAAAATAGCATGTAAGGACAAAAGAAACAGTGTATCTTGTGAACGTCAGACATGGAACACTTACAATTTTGTGGTGGCCCATAAGCAGGGGCGGACTGACCATTTGGAAACTCGGGCACTGCCGAGGGCCCAGGGTCAGTAGGGGGCCCCATGAGATGCCCCTGGAACCTTTTTCATAGGCTTTTTTGAGTTTGGGCAAGGACACAGGGGCCCCATGATCCCCTATTGCCCGGGGGCCCCATGAGTTGTCAGTCCGCCCCTGCCCATAAGTCATATAAAGAAATACAGAATGTATTCCTGTTACATCTATTTAAATGTCCTTTTTTGATAGTTTATATCAGTAGAACAATAGGTTCCTTTATATGTAGGATTCAGAAGAAGAGGAGTGACGTTCTGGTGGACCTTGAGTCACTGTCTGCAAAAAGCCACTCTGAGGGCTGGTTATTGAAAGTGTTCTTCGTGGAGGTGACAGGAACCATATTCTGTTACAAAGGAAGTCTTATTGGATCTATTCTCTGCAGACGGTCACACCCAGGGACTTTACTTCGAACCTGTCATTACTATATTTCCTGCCCAACATTTGAAGACTGATGCTACAATCTTACCTTTTTGATTAATTCAGTTAATATTTAACTTCACTCATTTTTTAAAATATTGTTGACATCCTTTTTTTTAACATTCATTCTTATATTTGTTACATGTGGAGTGATGATGCTTCCGATTTTTGGAACACATGGACCATGGCAAGGTACAACCAATCTTATCCTGAGTAAGGGCTCTGATACGGGTATGTTTTTCCTCTGATCTTTGATTGTGGGTGAGTGTTGTTGTTTATCAGGAACCTACAATGGGCATAGTTACAAAGCTGATTTAGGCTAGGTTCACAACTCTGCTTCAGCTTCTTCATACCTTTTTGCAACATGTTGTTGCATTTTTTCATGCCCTTTTATGTGTTTTTTCATGTGTTGCAATGAGTATTTCATGCATTTTCATGCTTTATGTTTTTTTTTAGTTTTGGCTAATGTCAAGGTATAAAATTTGTTTTCATAGTGACGCTAGCTCAAGAATATTTGTATGCAGAAGTGCCATTTTAACGAGCATACTTTAGCATATGCATTAAGGTTAAGTCCTTTTAACTTGGTCAAGTACTGTAACTGTCCCAATCCTTGCACACTTTACAGGCAATATCCTGCCATGCCCTCTCCTGCTTGGTGTGATCTTTTAGATGTTAGTGGATGAGTCATAGAGGAAAGGTCTTGCTCTCATCAGCCGGATTAACTCTTTTGTGTTAACCATGTTATGGCCTTCTCATTTCCTACGTTTGTGCAGCCTATAGAGTAGATATTACTAGGAGGAAGTGTCTTTAATCAAAGTAAAAATTTTGGAATTTAAATGAACCTCCAGTGGCCAATACAAAACAGACCTTTTAGTATATATTAACAACACAGTTTTATTTCAAAATATTGTTTAAAAAAAATCAAAAAACATAATCATAAAAATAGCACAATCTATATTATAATAGGGATAGATCATACCCACTGCTGTCACATGTCCTTTTGTAGGTTTACGTGTTTCACCCGCTTTCTCAGGACCAGTAGTACTCGTTTAAGGACAAGGTGTTGCACAAGATACAAAAAAAATAGATTCTAAAAAAGAGAAAGAGAGTAAATTACAAAATTATCCAACAGTTACATACACCTCATGTATGAAACATAAGAAGTACTAGAGAAACAAGCAATGCACAAGAATAAATATGAGGCCATAACAGGGTTGCCACCTCATCCATTTAAAACCGAACACATATTAATGACACAGGTTCTGTGGATGATTAAGGTGGTAATTAAACTCACTTAGTGCCTTATCTGCATTAAATTAGCCACAGAACCTGTGTCATTAATATGTGTTCGGTTTTAAAGGGATGAGGTGGCAACCTGAGGCCATAAGTTACAGCAGTATGTCCACAAGTACAGGAATTTTAATCAGCATGACATCAAATACATATCTATATATCTATCCCCTTTAAAAATGTATGGGGGGATCAAAGGAATATCAGCAAGGAAAGGGATGTCTAAAAATGTGTCCACTGGCCCATGTGGAAGATCCCCAATATCCAAAATGTCCCACATAAACTCTTATAATAGACATAATGGGGAAGATTTACTAAAAAGGATGCACTCAGAATCTAGTGCAGCTATGCACAGTGCATCATCTTCTGACTTCAGCTTGTTCAATTAAGCTTTGGCAATAAAACTTGGAAACTGATTGGTTTCTATGCAGAGCTGTTCCAGATTTTGCACTCTTCAGTTTTAGTAAATGACCTCCAATACGTTTTTATAGACCAAGGCAATGCCCAAAAATAGAAAGAGGCGAGAGATTGAGAAAATAATTAAAAAGGAAAAAGCACAGTTAAGCTTACCCTGGAAACTATTAAGATCCCATTCAATCCAAATTATCCAATAGTAATGTAGTGTGGGATGGTAAAAAGGAATCAGATGTATACAAAATGTAGTCTTGGCTTCAAGGCATCACCTATAAGTTAGCCAAATATAACAAGGGTAGTGCAAGGAAAAAACAGAATAAAAAAGTAACTCTGTATAAGGTAACCTTCTAGTCATGCTACAAAACACATCAAAATGATCATAAATGCATGTACATGTACTTTCACTAACTTCTATGGACCCCAAATCACACCATCCTGCTCCAAAAAAAAGGCTGGCAGCTCTTCCAAGATTGCACTGCAGGAAAGTACATAAGTGTGAACAGGCCCCATAGAATAGAATGAAAAAATGGCTTGTTGTGCATTGTTATGCTCCAGCAAATGCACAACAGGTGTAAATGGAGCCTAATTAATGGTCCTAGGTGGACCTGGTTATGGGACATCTACTGGGTGTAATTATATGTAGTGTAGGTCTTTACCATTGTGTCCTGTCTGTTGCTCTGAGAAAGGGGTAATTTGTGTCCTGGCTTCTTGCTATTTGTTTGGATTTCATGATACTACAGTGGGATGCACATCTGCTTAATGACAATGGCATTTGGGAATTAGTGTGGCAGGGGCTGTTTATAGACTAATAATAACCTGACAGAGGTTCTAACAATTTTACTGAAAAACTGTTTCTCTGCAGTCTTTGTCCTCACTGGAGACATTTCTGCTGGGGCCAGAAGTGATGGGAAATCTCCCAAGCAGTGGCACGGACCATAATAAAATCTGACAGAGATTCTATTCCTTCTTTTTTCCAAAAAGTAATAAAGCTGGAGTTGGCTATAATATTTATTAAACACTAGCATTCAAAATTCAAACAGTATGGATATTCTATATATGTAATAAATGTATATACCATGCCCCTTGGTGCTTCTGAAAAGTGATTATCTTGAAAACAATAGCTCAAACACATGGGCATCATGGTACAGTATGAGACACAACCTGACCACCATACAGCATTATGCCATAACAGGATGGTCAACATTCACTTTTTATCTTGAAGTTAGTACTGCAGAGCAGTTTGGCATGTACTGAGGAACATTTTTTTTATATAGACCTTCCTGCTCTGCAGTGTGTCAGACCAGACCCCAGCAGCCTCACCTGGCCCAGTGTCATCCCAGACTCCTAGATCACATATAGACTCTTAGGAGACAGCCTTGTGCTGGCTATATACAGAGGTCTTTTATGTGTCTCCTAAAAAGCTGGAGCTTTTGTCCATTCTATACCTGTAAAATAGTTCTTATTACTCACTATGCATCTATCTTTTTCTAATCTATCCATTTTGGCACCAATAAAACAGCACTGCAGGGCACCATAATCCATATCCCATGCATTGTGGTGAACAATTTTCTTCTTTTTTTGGCTGCATTGTAATGGCGTCCATTAAAGTGGTTCTTCATAGCAAACAGAAGGTGTGCTTTTTTGCTAGCAGCTTTAGAAAGCCATTTGTAAGCAAACTGTTTGTCCCCCCCCCCCCCAAAAAAAAGGAAATAGGATCCTTGTCCCTGTTTTCTCTGGCACAAGCACAGGTGATGCCACTGTGCCCATTCCCAACAGAGCCAGGAGCTCAAAATCCGACAACACACAAATCTATCTCTCAACCCCCCACCTCACCACCTCAGTCTCCACCCGAATCACACACCTACTGAGCGACATATCAGACTGGATGTCGCTCCACTTCCTTAAACTGAACCTTTCCAAAACTGAGTTTCTTGTCTTCCCCCCAGCCCGGACACCCCCCCCCATTGACTTCTCCATCACATCCAACAACGCCACCATCAAACCCGCCCCGCAGGCCAGAGTACTGGGTGTCATTCTGGACTCCAACCTATCCTTCCAGCCCCAAGTCCAATCTTTAACAAGCTTGTGCAGGCTCCACCTCCGCAACATCGCCAAAATCCGCACGTTCCTAACCCCAGAAACCACTAAACAGCTCATCCACTCCCTCATCATATCACAACTCGATTACTGTAACTCCCTCCTTACTGGCCTGCCTCGCCGCTGGCTATCCCCACTTAAGTCGATCCTGAATACGGCTGCCAGACTCATTCACCTTACCAACTGCTCCGTTTCCGCCACCCCCCTCTGCCAATCCCTCCACTGGCTTCCGACTGCGCAACGGATCAAATTCAAAATCCTAACACTGACGTACAAAGCCGTCCACCATACTGCCCCGAACTACATCACTGACCTAATATTCAAGTACCACCCAGCACGCACACTCCGCTCCTCACAAGACCTCCTTCTCTCTAGTTCCCTGGTCTCCTCCTCCCATGCCCGCCTCCAGGACTTCTCCAGGGTGTCACCCATCCTCTGGAACTCCCTGCCCCAACCTATCAGATTATCACCTACTCTCCTCTCCTTTAGGCGCAACCTGAAAACCCATCTCTTCAGGGAAGCCTACCCCACCCCCTGCTAACTTGCCAACCTCCCCCACTCTTCCTACACCCCATCCCCCACAGCTATCTCCTCCTGTGCCACCATCCCCTCCCTCCTAGATTGTAAGCTCGAAAGAGCAGGTCCCTCGTTCCTCTCATGTTTTGCATTGTATTGTTGTTGTTCTGTCACATGTTCTGTCCCCCTTTGTAATGTACAGCGCTGAGCAAACTATTGGCGCTTTATAAATACTGTATAATAATAATAATCCTGCAAGAATGCACTCCAGCCAATTGCAACAGTGCATTCTTCATTCTTGCAGAATTATAAACTCCCAACTCTGCCAGAAGGCACATTGATAGCACCCGTGCTTCTCAGAAGTGCAGGGCCAAGGTTCTTTTAAATGGATTTTTAGAGGAATTTGTGCCTGCGGGCAAAAAAGTGGACCTTCTATTTGCCATGAAAGGTCTGCTTTATAGCTAAAGATGGAGCGGATGTGATCCCTGTAGATGAGAGGGACCCCACTCAACAACAACACCCTGAACTATGTGTAGTCCCACAGGATGCTGGGTACACATTTCCGGAGACAGCACACTCCCTTCGTCAGCCTAAAGCTGGGTACACACCTTAAGAAAATTGGAAAACAAATTCCGTACAGGGATTGATCGGTCGATTATATGCTTATCAGTATAGTGCATGATCAGAAGCAAAGAACAACTGGAAGAAGGTGGCAAAGAACATAGAAACAGCACATAAAAAAGAACATTTTCCTTTGTCGTTCACGAATATATGGGCAAGTTCACACAATTGTCAGTTACATCATGCACCTTTGTGGAAGGTTGGATGATCGTTAGTCTGATTTTCTCATCGTGTGTACCTATGTCATATTAACATGTGATGCATCACGCAACCCATTTTTTTTTAAAGTTATACTAAAGCTTCAGGGTTTTTTGTTTTGTTTCTTACATGACAAACACGTCTATACTTACCTGCTCTGTGCAGTAGTTTTGCACAGAGCAGCCCTGATCCCCTTCTTTTGTGATACCTCTGCTGACGTTCCTGGCTCCTACCCCCAGAGAAAGCTGCTTGCCTTGGGGGCACAGCTGCATGCTTACTCCCGAGCCGCTGCTCTATGCATCCATAAGACACATAAAGCCACCACTCGGGCCCCCCCCCCCCCCGTTCTCTCCTCCTTGGCTCACTGGCTGTGATTGACCTGGCTATACAGTCAAAGACAATTGTAAACATGGGGGGGGCTCAGGTAAGGATTGGGGCGGGGGGTTGCTGGAGTGGCTGCTGCACACAGAAGGTTTTTTTACCTTCATGCATAGAGGTAAAAAACCTTGAGCCTTTAGAACCTCTTTAAAGCAACTTACTACATTTTATGGCTTGTTTAAGGTAATGCACTAGGCCAGTGAGCCCTCTGTTTGCTTTCTTTATATCCAGTGTATTTGGACTTCCCCGGTCCTTTGAGGGCAAGGAGTGCATATTCCAGGACATCTGAGATGTGGTTATAGCCTATGTTGAGTCCATCCCCAAGCGCAGGAGTATTTGGGTTTGCTGTTTACATTTTATGGCTACCTGGAGCCATTCTCCCCTAATGTTTTAACTATTACAGATGTCACTTCTATGGTCTAAGTTTAGTCATCCACTACACCTCCGGGAATTCGTTTGAATGTTTCCAACCCTATCGCTACAGTCTATTATTTCTACTCACTATCTTTCACCTTTTATTTTTGATTTACTTTAACCCCCTTTAGGTTACATTGTTTTGATATGTGAGTGGAAATTTGACATATACCCTATTTATATAACCCAATAGAAAGTCACCACTTTTAGGTTTTCACTCCATTTTTTTATTTAACCGTTTCCTTCTACTATTTGATATTGCTGGGTTGTGCCACAAGCACTCTTTTGTTCTCTCGAAAACGAAATGGGTTGCGTGATGCATCACATGTTAATATGACATAATGCAGTGCTAAACTATACATGGAATAAAATATAGTGCTGTTGCGCTTAGGAATAGATATTCATGCAACTTTGATAAGTATACGCTGCAGTCCTAATTTGTGAACTAATAACACAAAAACAACAAAATACCATGTGGACCGCGCATAAATTAAGTGCATTAACTTTGACAATACATGAGTAATAATGCTTCACATATACAAAGTGAATAATTATGTTACATTCAGTCCCAATTCGGAAAAATAAAGTGCCCAAGTGTTGAATACTAATTGGTGAACTTAGTGCAAAAAATGACAGGTGCTTCTCTGTGCTCAATCGGTGCCCCACATGGATGTGTACTCAACGTTAGCCGTGGACCACCTATCTCTAGATTGGTCTTAAGCACCTGGTTTGGGACTAGCCCAATTCGTGATGGCAAGAATGGCACCAATATTCATTCCTGGGAATCATGCAATCTGGGATGATGACCAGCGTGGATATAAATGACAGTGTAGTTTCAAAAGAGCCTTTTTAAACTTTCTCCTCTCCTCCCAGACAGTAAACCAAGTTTCAGCATGAGAACAGAAACAAAAGCAAACATCCCATAGTGTAAAACCATAAAAAACGTTAATGATGGGGAGAAATTATAAGAATAAAACTCACAAGCAAAATGCCCATAACCTGTGAATATGAACCAAGATGGCCGCAGTGTTCCAGTGTGCGTACCAAAGGGTGGAAATCGCATCAGCAGAAGTTGCGTCTTCAAACCTCGACTGGTTTTGATCAATGGATCGTCATCAGGAAATGCAAGATCTGCCATTTTGGAGATGGTATTTATACACAGTAGTAATTAAATCACTTTCTGCAGCCGTGTCACTTACTATACATTTACTATACATACTAAACTATACATGGGCCTGTAGTCATACAAATCCAAAACTGGTATAGAGGCACTCACAGGTCTTGCAGAAGTGATAGACCAAAACAGCAGTGTTTTTATGATGGTTTGATGGTGTGTCTTCACTTTGCCCTGGTTCACATATATACATTTCCCCCATTGCTGGCGCACAGCTGTATCCACTGAAAATGCAGGGAAAACGTCCTTGTACCTTTTCAGAAAACTCGAATGCAGGGAAACCTCATAGTACAGTATGGTTCCCAGTGTGGTAAACTAGACATGTACACACCAGAAATGTTCATTTTATTTCTGATGCATTTGTTCATTGAAGAATTTTGTTTCATCATATTTGTTATGTTGACCTGATTTTTTTTGGTATTCGCTTCGTATATTCGTTAGTCTGGGTGGATAAAAAAAGTTTGCATTTTTTCCGGGAAGATTTCTATAGTCAATATATCATTGAATTGGATGGATTTGAAATTTTCAGACACTAATCCAAACCACCAAGAGAAATGGCATGAGATGATTGGACAATATTGACTGGATTCATGTGCATCCGATTAACGAATGGAATGAAATTCAAATCCATTTGTTATCCGAATCCGACTTATTGAACACATTTGAAAATGGCATTCATTTCTACATGGGTCCGAACTACCATCGTCTCATGTGACATCATCCAAATGAAACAAATCCATTCATTAATTTTGTTATGACTTGTTTTTGGATTAATTTACATTCACTATTGTGTCCAATCAGAGATTTGTATACATCTGAATCTCTGAAAAAATGACCTTTTCATCCGATAAAAGTGAATCGGAATGAAACGCACATGTCTATGGAAAAGAGAGCTGAGGTTTCCAGTGTGTGGGGGTGCCATTAGGATTAATGGTACCCCCATGCATCTCCTGAGCAGCAGCACATTTTTATCTGTGAGGGTATGTTCACACCAGGTACAGAAAGACTGCGTTGGGGGCTATTCCAGAGCAATCCCACCTCAAGACAAGGTAAAATGCCATGTCTCCTACCTGGCCAGTGCACACCACTGCATTGTATTGGTGCGTGTTGAAACAAATTACTGCATAAATACATAGTGAGTCTGCTTAAAAAAAGACAAGTCCATCTAGGTCAACTAGTAGAGAAAATAAAAACTAAGTTTACAGCACAGCTCAATTTACATGCCGGAGAAGACAGCAATCAGGCAGGTAAGGATCCATTCACACCTCACCGTTTGGAATCACGGGCAGAATAGCTATGATTGTGTCCGCAATTCGAGTCTCATGGCAATTGCTGCACAACGCATGTTTGAGTGTCATTATCCTTTAGTTGCACCCCAAACCATTTTCTGCCATGATTGTTGTGTGGCAATCGCGGCAAACCATTTCCTTTTAAAATCGCATGAAGTTTTTGCCCAAAAAGGAGCAGTCACTTCATTTCAGGAAAAAAAACACGCATACGCCACCCCATTCAAGTGAATGGGCTGGCCTTATGCAACAAGCAAAATTGCATGTCTCTTCTGCAAAAAGGTGCCTGCCTGCTCACAGTATGGGGTTTATTTACTAAAACTGAAGAGTGCAAAATCTGGTGCAACTCTGCATAGAAACCAATCAGTTTCTAGGTTTTATTGCCAAAGTGTAATTGAACAAGCTGAAGGTTGAAGCTGATTGGCTACCATGCACAGCTGCACCAGACGCTGAGTGCACCAGTCTTAGTAAATCTACCCCTATGTGATAGCAGAACTCTACTTCTGCTATATCTACTTGCTAACCCTGCGCACTGTATTTTTACTGCTACGGCTGGCTGCGCAGAATCACACACACACACACACACATATATATATATATATATATATATATATATGTGTGTGTAGTGTATATATATATATATGTGTAGTGTATATATTTATGTATATATATATATATATATATATATATATATATATATATATAGTGTGTTTGTGTGTATGTATATATATATATATATATATACAGTATATGTAATTTTGCATTTCCAGGTAGGGGGCATGCGTGCCCTCCTGCCCAGCTGTGCTGTTACTGGCTCCAGCACATGCTGATCACTGGTTCCCAGCCAATTATTTATGGGCGGTATCTACCGATTGGCAGAGCGAGTGACAGGAGGGAGCTTTGTCTATGTAAACAACACAGAGCTCTGTGAAAGCGGTGATGTGCTGGTTTTTGTTCCCCTGTGAAGCAGTGTCATTTAACCAGTTCCCGCAAAATGTCAGTTAGTGTCAGATTGCCCGCTGTACTATCACAGTCCTGCTAAAAGTCACTGATCACCGCCATTACTATGTAAAAACAAATAAAAAAATAAATATTCCAGGATTGTATCCCATAGTTTGTAGACACTACAGTTGCAAGAAAAAGTATGTGAACCCCTTGGGATTACGTGGAGTTTTGCATGAATTGGGCATAAAATGTGCTCTGAACATCATCTAAGTCACAACAATTGAAGAACACAGTCTGCTGAACATAATACTACACAAACAGATGTAGATGTTGCCATGGTTTAATTGCACATAACATGTAAACATTCACAGTGCAGGGAGGAAAAAGTATGTGAACCTTTGGACTTTGGACTGCACTGCACTGTGAATGTTTACATGTTATGTGCAATTAAACCATGGCAACATCTAATGTTTGTGTAGTATTATGTTCAGCAGACTGTGTTCTTCAATTGTTGTGACTTAGATGACGTTCAGAGCACATTTTATGCCCAATTCATGCAAAATCCACGTAATCCCAAGGGGTTCACATACTTTTTCTTGCAACTGTATAACTTTCACACAAACCAATCAAAATACTTCCCAAAGACATGTAGCAGAATACATTTTGTACTAAATTTAGGAAAAAATTTGATTTTTACATTTTTTAATTGGATATGTTTTATAACAGAAAGTAAAAAAAAATATATTTGTTTCAAAATATATGGTCTTTTTTCATTTATAGCGCAAAAAATAAAAGACTTACTGGTAATCAAATACCACTTGGAGAAACAAAATGATATAAACTGCGTTTGATTACAGTGTTGCATGACCGTGCAATTACCAGTCAAAGTAGTGCAGTGCGGAAGAGCAAACAAATGGCCTGGTTTACGAAAGAGGCAAAATCTCCTGGAGGACAAGTGGTTAACAATAAATTGCAACACAAGGCCGACTTTTTTGCGCAATTCGAACACGTACGTGAAATTGTATGATCTCTCTCGCATTCATAAAACATTAGAGTGTGATTCTAGCCTCAGGAGAAGATGGTAGTAATAAAGCAGACATGCTAGCCTTTTGCATCCCCCATCCCCCATTACTAGCCCAGTGCGCCTGCATGGCTGCCTACACCATCTAAGAAAAAATCAATTTCTTTCCAGATGTCATGGCTAAGCAGTGAGTATTTGTGAAGAGAATGAAGCAGTGGCTGTGTGCTGCTCATGGCTGTGAATGGCTGGATCCTAGAAATGCTCAGCTTTGCACAGTATGAGCAATGTGTCCATAGGGTGGTCACTGTACCCATGTAGTGTACTGATGAGGAGCCCTATATTCAGGTAGACCTGTAGTATAGAGGGAGGGCATGCACCATAACAGATGACATCACAGAAGTGCACACTCTCAATGACTGCTCCTCTCAGCCCTAACCTGTCACTTCACTAGGCTACAGCTACTGCAGGAGCAGCCCAGAGCGCCACGGGACACGCTGATTGGCTGCCGGCCGCTGTCAGTCAAGGGCACGGCGGCTTTGTAGAGTGGGAGGGGGCGGGTCTGCGGGTTTCCCCAGTAACCATAGTCTGGGCTGAGCTGCAGCGGAGCCCTGGCAGGAGAGTGTGAGCATCAGCAGCAGTAATAGGCGAGGAAGGAAGGAAGGAGGGAGGGGGACAGTCACCTCTTGTATGAGGAGCCCAGGACACTGGACAGTGCTGCCAGGACATGCACTGAGCTGTGAGGACAGCACACAGTGGGGTGAGTGAACTTTTCTATGTGTGGGTGGGGGAGGGGGTGCAGGGGGCTGATTGATGTCAGAGGTATGGAGGGGGTTGTGCTGTGTCTGTGACATTGGGCTGGGCTGCTGCTCATCCTATGGACAGAACAGTCACCTAGCTCCCTGTGTGTGTGCCCAGCTGGGGCTTTGTCCCTCAAGAACAGAGGCTGTGAGAGGTGACAGTCCTGACATGGTGACTTTGCATGGTGTCAGTGAACTTTCCAGGTAAAGTGAGAACATCCATTGGGATCAGCCTGGCTTGCTGCACTGCAAAGTTCCATGAATCCTCCAGGACAGAAGCATGCACTGGAGCAAAACCTGCAGCGCATAGGAGAAGCGGCATTGTGCTGGAGGTGTGCTGGACATGCGTGGCGCTCCTATGGCAAAGTGATTGCTGTGCTGGACATGCGTGTGGCGCTCCTATGGCAAAGTGATTGCTGTGCTGGACATGCGTGTGGCGCTCCTATGGCAAAGTGATTGCTGTGCTGGACATGCGTGTGGCGCTCCTATGGCAAAGTGATTGCTGTGCTGGACATGTGTGGCGCTCCTATGGCAAAGTGATTGCTGTGCTGGACATGCGTGGCGCTCCTGTGGCAAAGTGATTGCTGTGCTGGACATGTGTGGGGCCCCTATGGCAAAGTGATTGCTGTGCTGGACATGCGTGGCGCTCCTGTGGCAAAGTGATTGCTGTGCTGGACATGCGTGGCGCTCCTATGGCAAAGTGATTGCTGTGCAGGACATGCGTGGCGCTCCTATGGCAAAGTGATTGCTGTGCAGGACATGCGTGGAGCTCCTGTGGCAAAGTGATTGCTGTGCTGGACATGTGTGGCGCTCCTATGGCAAAGTGATTGCTGTGCTGGACATGCGTGGCGCTCCTGTGGCAAAGTGATTGCTGTGCTGGACATGCGTGGCGCTCCTATGGCAAAGTGATTGCTGTGCTGGACATGCGTGGGGCTCCTATGGTAAAGTGATTGCTGTGCTGGACATGCGTGGGGCCCCTATGGCAAAGTGATTGCTGTGCTGGACATGCGTGGCGCTCCTATGGCAAAGTGATTGCTGTGCTGGACATGCGTGGCGCTCCTATGGCAAAGTGATTGCTGTGCTGGACATGCGTGGCGCTCCTATGGCAAAGTGATTGCTGCGCTGAACATGCGTGGCGCTCCTTTGGCAAAGTGATTGCTGCGCTGGACATGCGTGGGGCTCCTATGGCAAAGTGATTGCTGTGCGTCCCAGCCAAATCCTATGCAATGAATGACACCCCCCTCTCCTGTCAGTCCAGGCGATCATTGATTGGCACTGGATGTCACTCTGGTACACTAGGAAGCCGTCATGCCTAATTGAATTCTTTTGTTGTGGTCTCCAGGCTCTGTAGCCAGCATCCCCTTTGATGCAGTGGGTACCTGCAACACATAGCTTGTGCAGTGTTGGGAAGCGGCCCCAGGGGGGATTGCTGGCGCTGTATTAGCGGCATGATTAACAAGTGATAATGAAGTGTTCCAGTGAGAGGTGCTGATGAAATGAATGGGAAAAGACGCATGGCTGAGCCGGTTCATCATCCCACCCTCCCTTCTGTTGGACTGAATTGACCCGCAGCGTGTGGCACAGTGATGCTGCAATGAAGGGGTTAAATCTTTGCCCCATGTGTGAAAACCACGGAAAGGATTCGCTTTCTCCTCCTGTAAGATGAGATGTGGCAGCTGCTGGTCCCGGGGTGCTCATGAGGGACTTGCAGGATTGGTGGCTGAGGTGTATACCCTGCCGCAGATCAGGGGGGAAGGCGGCTGCCAAAACACATCTGACTTACGGAAACATTTATGTTGGCGGACTCGGAGGAGGAGGACGACGTCAAACTTTCTGTGCTGCATTGCCCAGTGGTTTCCGTTGTAAAACTGAATTTAAAGCTGTACCCCGGACACAAAAACAGACATTTCAATAGATTCATCAATAGCCACAAAGGTTTAAATCGACTATGGGCGCACCAAATGAGTTCACAAATCCAGGTATTACCTTGCAAAAGTAGTGGAGACATCATCACCGGGCTGTGCAGAGGGTAGAGCTGTGCAACAGGCTCCACCCACTACAGGCTGGCTGCAGAAAACTAGGGGTGGAGCAAGACCAGTCACACTGTACAAGGAAAGAGAACAGCATTGACCGGTCTTTGTTCTAATAAATATTAGGTTCACCTATTGAACATCATTCAAGCAAACCCCTCTCCCCCCTCGGTCCCCCCCCCTTCCCTGTGACAGTGGGCATGGGTTCCTCTCCCCCACAGCCACAATTGCATTTAAAATTGGATGTGCGGGGCTCTGCCTGCACATCCAATTCATTCATTCACAGGGTCTTTGAATGAATGAACTACAAGTCCCATCTGCCATTACGGCAGGTGGACTTGCAGTTTCAGTGGATTGCAAGCATGCTGAATATTGCGCTCATAGTCCACTCACTACCACTCTGAAACTGACAGCCCGTATAGAGGTACAAGCACAGAGCTTTAGGTAGTGTCTGCAGAAGCCTGAAATTGCACCCGCAATCCACTGATCATGGGTGCAATGTTGTGCAGGCTCCTATGAAAAAAATTATAAATACACATTTTTTTCTTGCAAAAATATGTGAATTTATTTTTTTTTTTATGAAGTTGAATTTATCCTTTAAATCAGTTGTAGACATTCATTTAAAAAAAACCTGTTATACTTACCTGTTCTTTTCAAGGGTATTGCCCAGAGCAGCCCTGAGAGCTGATTACCACATGCGCAGTGCGGATTGAAGCTCTGGTTTCACAGCTAATTGATACAGTAGTTTTTCAGCGGCTCATGTCAGGTTTACATCCTGTAGTTACATCCTGTACTTACAGTAGTTGTTCAGCAGTTCACATCAGGTTCAGGACAGGATTAGCTCAGGATTTTATCCTGTTTACACATGTGCGGTGCGGATTGAAGCTCAGATTTCACAGCTAATTGATACAGTAGTTGTTCACAGGTTCATGTCAGGTTTACATCAGGTTCAGGACAAGATCAGCTCAGGATCTTATCCTGTTCACACACATATGCGGTTTATAAATGGTTCCCATAGAAGTCAGTATCCTGTAGTCCGTACCTTTTAACCGGACCGCACTGCTCAGAAATAGGACAGGACTCTTTTAAAAACTAAAACTGCACTGCCAGTGCACCGGACATGTGTGAACAGGCACCATAGGAAGCAATGTTTTTTCACATGTCATGCGTTCCAAACCACATCTAATCTGCATATATGTGAACGGGCACTAAAGCTCCTCTTCTGGGGTCCCTTGCCAGCACCCTTGGCTCCTCCTCCTTTTCTGTGCACCTCCCATAGGAAGTTGCTTCCTATGGTGGCTCACCTGCAGGCTTGCTCTCAAGCTGGGCTGTGTGCATCCATAGGCACACACAGCCTGGCTCGGGAGTGAGCACATAGATGTGCTACCATAGGCAGCAACTTCCTATGGGGCGACCCACTATATGCTCCCTCCTCACAGAATATGATTGACAGCAGCAGGAGCCAATGGCTCCCCGTGCTCCTTCCATGTCCTGTGAGGAGAGGGAGAGAGACTGGCGCTGCTGAAGACGGGCACTGCACTGGATCGATCTAGGAATCGGGTAAGTATAAGAGGGGTGAGGGAGTGTTACAACTGCAGAGAATGTCTTGCCTTTACAGCCACTTAAAGCTCCTATACAAAGGCAAAGTTTCATACTGGATTACTGCACATACCTCTTGTATTTCGACAATATTTGCTAATCCAGGAGTTTAATTCTCATTTTGGATCTTGTTTAAAGGGTAATTCTCCTTTTCAGAAAAATGCAATGGTGAACTAACACCCTACAGCCCCCCACCCCTTACCTTTGTTGGTGATACAGTTTTGCCATCCACGCAGCCCTGTGCAGCCATCCAGCATTCCTAGATAAAGAAGATGAAGAACAGCATGGCTCTCCAACCCCAGAACTTCTGCACAGGGGTGCATGGATGGTAAAACTGTATCATTTGCAGAAGTAAGTACAGTAAGGACCAGGGAAGGGTGGTGGTGGTGAGTGTGTAGAGTGAGTGTTCACCTTTTCATATTTTCTAAAAAGGTGAATCAATCCTTTAAAGTTGGACTTCGGAGAGAAAAAAAATCTCCCCAGAGTTAAATTCTCATTTATGCCTAGTGCAGGGGTCTGCAACCTTTAAGACATAAAGAGCCACTTGGACCCGTTTCCGAGAGGGAAAAAAAGACTGGGAGCCGCAAAACCATTGCAACATTTAAAACAAATCCGACACTGCATATATTGCAAAAAGCGCTGTGGTCATGAAGGGGGTTTAAGGGCCCAGTAAGCAAAGGGTTAATCAGGGCCACAGTGTATCGTCATAATCACAATCATAGCCTTAGGTCAGTGGTGGGCAACCTTTTTTTTCAACTGAGCCAAATCTCGCCAAAACCACGATTAAAATTTATTTTGAGAGCCACATTTTTAAAACTGAAAATACATCCCCCATATAGTAATTCATCCCCCATAGTAATTCATCCCCCCTATAGTAATTCATCCCCCCTATAGTAATTCATCCCCCATATAGTAATTCATCCCCCATAGTAATTCATCCCCCATATAGTAATTCATCCCCCATATAGTAATTCATCCCCCATATAGTAATTAATCCCCCCTATAGTAATTCATCCCCCCTATAGTAATTCATCCCCCATATAGTAATTCATCCCCCCTATAGTAATTCATCCCCCCTATAGTAATTCATTCCCCATATTGTGTCAATTCACTTACCTGTACTCCGCGCGTTCCTCTCGCCGTGTTCCCGCGCAGTTCTGGTCTTCAGGGCGGACTGTGAGAGGAGTTCATCACGCTGCCCCGCCTACATCCTGACAGCCAATGTTTGCCACGCTCCGCGGGCCGGATTATAAGGTCCGCCGGGCCGTAGTTTGCCCATTGCTAGGCTAGCTGCAGAGTCCTGACTTTTGGGGCGGCCGCCCGAGAGGAGGGAGGGGAGCGGGCGCCCGGCACACAGAAGAGCTGCATTAACCTCCCTGGCGGTATGATTCCTTCCGATTTTTTGTGCTGAAAGCGGTACCATTTTTTCGCATGGAAATAGTTTTTTATTGTAGGCTGTAATTTTTAGGAAAATTTCCCCACAAATCATTATCACTCAATTCTGCAAGTGGTTCTGATTTACTATCGCTGTTCTCTAGCCGGTCTAAAACCGCTTTTGACCTAAAGGGACGCTTTTTGGACGCCATGGACTTTTCTAAGTTTCCAGGCAGAAAGAACAGACAAAATGCAGGCAGGACACAGGACAAAGCACTAGGGACAATATGTATGTGAAATGGGATGAAACAGCAATGTTTTACTATTGAAAATTGAAAAAAAAAAAAAGACATTTTTTAAATTTTTTAAATTTCCCGCCGCCGGCGGCGCCCGTACGTCCCGACGTCACGGGGACCGGAACACAGAAGCCGGATGCCGGCATCGGCCGGAGGAGATGGCCGGGGACGCTGCAGGGGACACATCGCGGGAACGAAGGACAAGGTAAGTGCTGCAGGGACCCCCAGAGCAGCGCCGCATGGTAAGCCTGAGTGTAGCTCGTGGTATAGAAATTCTACCACGAGCTACACTCGGGAAAACCGCCAGGGAGGTTAAAAGAGCCGCGGCTTGCCGACCACTGAGCTACGGCAACCCTATTGCCTGTCACCTGGTGGGCAGTGTGCTCCGGAGCCGCAGCAAAGGTGAAAAAGAGCCGCATGCGGCTCTGGAGCCGCGGGTTGCCGACACCCGGCCTAGTGTATCAGTAACAAGCATATTTACTTAAAGTGGTTGTAAACCCTTACATATACATGTAACATGTATATGTAGTGACTGGCCTCAGATTATACACAAAGATGAATCAAATCCTCCTATATAAGTTGTACCTGTTTATCTGCAGTCCTTCTCTTGAGGAGAGCTCTGAGCGCTGAATGGAGGGAAGAGACACACCCCCCTCCACATAGCTCTCCGGAACATAGCTGGGGCTGTCAATCTGTTGGAGATCCCATTTTTCTCTTGGTGTCAGGAAAACTTGTCAGAAGTGACTCATTCAGATAGTAAAGGAACAAAGCAGAAGGCAGATATGACACTTGGGCATTGATTTACTAAAATGGAGAGTGGGAAATCTGGTTCAGCTGTACATGGCAGCCAATAAGCTTCTAACTTCAGCTTGTTCAGTTAAGCTTTGACAATAAAACCTGGAAGCTGATTGGTTTCTCTGCAGAACTACACCAGATTTCGCACTCCAGTTTTAGTAAATCAATCCCTAAGTGCTCTTATTTGAGACAACCCCACATTATAGAGGGATATGCTTTGTTCATATTTTAGGTCTGAGGTTTACAATCACTTTAACTTCTCCATCGTAACCGGTGCTCCCTTCTTTTCCCTAGCTTGTGGGCAGTCCCATGGTGTCATTCTATACAGTGCAGGGATATGTAGCTGCCGGGACTGGTATAGGGTGGAGGGAGCCTGTAGGAACAAAGGATAAGGTAAGGAAAGTCATTTTTTTTTATGGCACCCTAAGCCAGGGCTTGACAAATTTGCTTTGATTCTAGGAGCCCGCTAAAAAAGTCAGGAGACTTTTTTTTTAGCGTAGCGTGGGTTGTCAGCGCATGGGACTTCACGCATTGCGATTTCCCACGTGCCAATCACGGGAAAACCGCACCGCCTTTTAGGCACCATTGAAAATAATGGCACCTGAACCTGTGTTTTGCTATCACCATGATTCTACTGCGATCCCAAAACACCCAGGTGTGATGGAGCCTCCTTGGTTCACACACATGCGATTCTAAATTAATTTTGAAACTTACAGATTCACATGACAGGATAGATATGTTGTGTTCCTATTGAGGTGGTTCACACAGATGCAATCCACATGCATTTTGTTTTGAGCGCCATTATGAAAATGGTCCTGTGTGAGTTTGTAGCGGTGCAATCCAGACTCGCAAGTGATAGATTAGAGTGGCATCTGGAGATAAATGTTTATATAGGATTGCTATTGACAGGAGTTATTGCATTGAATTCTATGGGAGGCGTTTTAGCATAGAATTCTATGGGAGGCTTTTTCCCGTAGTGGAGGTCTACGGGGTGCGCCGGTTTCCCGTAGTGGAGGTCTACGGGGTGCGCCGGTTTCCCGTAGTGGAGGTCTACGGGGTGCGCCGGTTTCCCGTAGTGGAGGTCTACGGGGTGCGCCGGTTTCCCGTAGTGGAGGTCTACGGGGGGCGCCGGTTTCCCGTAGTGGAGGTCTACGGGGGGGGCGCCTTTTTTACCGTAGTGGAGGTCTACGAGGGGGGGCGCCGTTTTCCCGTAGTGGAGGTCTACAGGGGGGGCGCCTTTTTTACCGTAGTGGAGGTCTATGAGGGGGGGCGCCGTTTTCCCGTAGTGGAGGTCTACGGGGGGGGGGCGCCTTTTTTACCGTAGTGGAGGTCTACGGGGGGGGCGCCGTTTTCCCGTAGTGGAGGTCTACGGGGGGGCGCCGTTTTCCCATAGTGGAGGTCTACGGGGGGGGCGCCGTTTTCCCGTAGTGGAGGTCTACGGGGGGGGCGCCGTTTTCCCGTAGTGGAGGTCTACGGGGGGGCGCCGTTTTCCCGTAGTGGAGGTCTACGGGGGGGCGCCGTTTTCCCGTAGTGGAGGTCTAAAGGGGGGGGCGCCGTTTTCCCGTAGTGGAGGTCTAAAGGGGGGGGGCGGTGTTTTCCCGTAGTAGAGGTCTACGGGGGGGCGCCGTTTTCCCGTAGTAGAGGTCTACGGGAGGCGCCGTTTTCCCGTAGTAGAGGTCTACGGGGGGCGCCGTTTTCCCGTAGTAGAGGTCTACGGGGGGGATGCGTTTTCCCGTAGAAGCCTACGGGGGGGGGCGGTTTCCCATAGAAGCCTACGGGGGGGGGGGTGTTTTCCCATAGAATTCAGTGGGAGGCAGTGTGTGAACCCAGGCGCCAGGACACGATTTCTAGTCGCCCTGGCGACCTGGCACCTGGGATTATGTCAAGCCCTGCCCTAAGCATGAACAAGAATTGAACCCAATTTGGTGTTGGGGAGTCCTACTGCAAGTAGCATGGGTCTTAGTGCCTGTTTGAATGATCTCTTAGATGATTCTAATAAAATGAAAAGGGAACTGCTCTCCATTTAAAGGCCCTGTTCCAATTTATTGAAGTATCTTATGCGCAGACTGGTACACCTGGTTCCTACAAGTTCCAAGTGATTGTAAAGCTTTAATTTTTTTTTTTTTAATATAAATGTTATACTTACCTGCCCTGAAGCTCCTCTTCTAGGGTCCCCCACCAGCACTCATTGCTCCCCTCTTTCTGATTACCCCCATAGCAAGCTGCTTCTTATGGGGGCACACGTGCGTGCTCAGTCCCGAGCCTGGTTGTTTGTGTCTACCCAGACAAGCAACCCAGCTCGGTCCCACCCTCTACTTTCTACTGGCAGGTTTTGACTGACAGCAGCATGAACCAATGGCTCCCACTGCTCTCAGCCAAGCCTCTGAAGCCGGGAGAGGAAAAAAGATCTGCTGCAGAAGTGCACAGTGTTGGATCGAGATTGGGCTCAAGTAAATATCTGGGGCGGGGGAGCTGTGGAGAAGCTGCCATTACTATTATACTGTACTTTAATGCAGCGGATGTATTAAGGTAAAAAAAATTTACTTTTACAAACACTTTAATGCATTTCACTCCATCTGGAACGTCTTTGGAGACTACGAATAAGCTTTGGTTGGAGAGAAACGCGTTAGGCTTGTGGGTATCAGGTGTAACAGTCTTTTGCATTGTATACTTCAGAACAAGGCATTTAGGTGGGGAGCAGTTCCCTTTTCCTTTTATTTGATTCATCTGAGGGCTCACTCACACGGTCGCTGAGACCCGTCCTGCATGCTGAGCTGCGTTGTGCCTCGCGTTTGTCTACCTCGGAGCAGCACACAGACCGCTCATAGAAGTGGATGCAGATGCAGCAGTTACACAGACACAGTCGTATGTCAAAATTTGACATGTGGCTAGGAGTGGGTGCATGGATCCAAGGACCAATAGGTTGCAATATATATTGTTTTGTCGTTGGTTTTAGATACACTTTAATCTAGTTTTGTTTAAAAATACATAAAAACAAGTCTTTCCACTGCTGACCCCTTTTCTAAAAATACTGGTACCTGGCAGTATATGGATTCACTACTATGTGTACACTACTGTCTTACCCTAGGTTCGCACTTAAGCATTTTCTGCAGCTTTTTGCATTTTGAAGAAACGCAATACATTCCATTTAACATGATTTCCTATGGGACATGTTCACACCTGTGCGTTTTCACCCGGTGCATTCTGTGGAAAGGGTCAGGGACTTTTTTTTTAGCACAAAAAGTTGTGGTTTTGTTTCTATAAACTTCAATGGAAATGCTGCAGAAAAGCATGTATTGCGTTTTTGATGCGTTTTGCGTTTTAAATCTGCCTTGCAACAAGAAAAATTAAAAAAAAGAAAAAACACAGTGCAAAACGCAATGCAGAAACGGCTCAAACTCAACCTGCATAGGTGGCAACCTAGCCTTACACTTAGTCCCCAGAACAAGCGTATAAACTTGTCTGAGTTTGTATTAAATAAAGTATTAACCACCTCCCGCCCGCCATATAGTCCAATGACAGACGCAAGGTGGTTCTCTCGTTCTGGGAGGATGTCATATGACGTCCTCCCATTCTCACCGCACATGCGCGGCTCAGGGAGCACGCAGCGCGGCGATCGGTGGTGTGCTGTGTCCCTTGGACACAGCGGATCACTGATCCACGGAAAGAGCTGAAGATGTCGGCTCGGTCATGTGATCAGCTGTGTCCAATCACAGCTGATCACATGTAAACAGGGAAATGCCGGTTATTGGCATTTCTCTCCTCACGAGCTGTCATGCTGACAGCTCGAGAGGAGAGGAGACCCGGTAATCAGCATTCTGCGGAGGGGACATCTACACTGATCATCAGAGCACTGATAATCAGTGTGTCCTGATGATCAGTGTAGCCCCATCAGTGCCAGCTGTCAGTGTCTATCAGTGCCAGCTGTCAGTGCTCATCAGTGCCACCTGCCAGTGTCCATCAGTGCCACATCAATGCCACATATCAGTGCCTACCAGTGCACATCAATGCCACATATCAGTGCCCATCTGAGCCGCCTATCAGTGCCCATCAGTGGCACCTACCAGTGCCTCCTCATCAGTGCCACCTATCAGTGTCCATCAGTGCCCATCACTACAGCCTCATTAGCGCACATCAGTGAAGGAGAAAAATCGCTTATTTACAAACTTTTATAACAAAAGCGAAGAAAAAAATTTTTTTTTTTTTCTTCAAAATTTTCAGTTGTTTTTGGTTTAAGAAAAAATAACCCAGAGGTGATTAAATACCACCAAAATAAAGCTCTATCTGTCTAAAAAAAAAAAAGAAAGAAAAGATAAACATTTGGGTACAGTGTTGCATGACCGCGCAATTGTCATTCAGAGTGTGACAACGCTGAAAGCTGGAATTTGGCCTGGGCAGGAAGGGGGTATAAGTGCCCTGTAGGCTTGTGGTTAAAGTCACTAGAGCAGCATTAGAATTATAGCCAGGCAACCAGCATTTTTTAGAAGGGGAGATCAGTTCTATCTGCCTACATACTCTCTTAGAATCTGGTTTCCTTTAACCACTTAGCTACTGACGTATGGTTTAAAGTGGTAAAGTGATGGCCGTGATGTTCTGGAGCTCCTTTTAAAACAACACTTTCTTTACATTGTGAGTGAGCGCCCGTTATGTGTAAAATCCCTATAATCATATATTTGTAGCAAAAAAATGAGCTCACGCTGGGGAGTCTACTTTCCAAAAGCTGTCATTTTGGGAGTGTTTGTACTGTGCTGTCATTTTTATTTCATATTGTTTATAACAGAAAAGAAACAGGGTTTTCATTTATATTGTAGAAAAACAGTGGTTATTAAATACCAGCAAAAGAAAGCAATATCTGTCTCAAAATGATATAAAACACATTTTGCACTAGTGATTGTCATTCAAATTATCACAGCACTGAAAATAATGGCCTGGTAATGAGTGAATCAATGAACACATAACTGGATTAAATGATATATCTACCTGGAGTTCGCTATTGATTGAGGAACTGTAGTATCAAGGAATGCATTGTCTGTGCCATGAACGTATAGGCAGACCTGGTCATGCTACTTGCACCAAGAAGCTAAGTTCCTGGCTGGGATAAAGATTCTTTCCTCACAAGGTTCTTTGAACCCTGTTTGTGGCTGCTGATGAGATGCTGTCTGCCTGTGCTGCTCTCCGATTCCTCCTCCCTTCTCCGTAGACATAAACTTGCTAAGTTGGCAGAGCCGACCTTGCAAATTTATGGAGTGCTCTGCAATGCTTGGAAGATATGCTGCCCTGAGGCTCTACACGTCTGACTGCCCTCTAATGACTATGGACAGCCTACGGGTGCTTTGAAGAATGCCAATGCTTGGCCCTCCTAAGTGGAACTCTTTCAGCCTAAAAGTTTATTTAATTTATTTATATAGACGAAGAGTTTCATTGTTTGATTCTTTCCCTGCCTCTTCATAGAAATGAGTATTAGGTGTCAAATGTTTTTCCTATCACACAAAACAATGGGAAGAAACAAACCTTGAGAGGTACATATATAATAAGAAATTGGGGGAAAGAGGGGGGAGAGTCCTTATGGTATAATCAGAAGTTAGGGAATTAAAAAAAATACATACTCCGATTCTGCATCTGTCCCTGGCTGCCTCTAAGACCAAGAACTGAGCGAACAAAGACTGCTGATTGCTCAGTTCTCTGTCTTTAGTGAGCAGAGAGTGGTGACTGTCAGCTGGAGTGCTGGGCCGTGAAGGAGGTGGGAGTGGCTGGCTGTGGCTCAGGCTCTCGGCGACCCGCTGAGAGGCTGAGCCAGCTGGCGGCCCAGACATCTGGGTGGACTGTGACTTTAAAGTTGGGATCTCCCCAGAGCCTGGACCGGTTCAGTGACTTCAACCGACAGTAGACTTCAGATGACAGGTGACAGAGTGCAGAAGTAAGTGCAGTCCTATGACCGACAGGAGAAGTATGGCCAAAAGAGCTTTGGCCATAATTCTGCTTTAATATTGACTTGCAGTGTTGTTAATAAAGAGAGAAAAGTTTGGCTTTGCAATTTATGTATGGTGAGGTTAGAAATTACCAAAGGAAATGGTGTATGCAACCTTTGCTTCAGTGCTTGTGGAGGTAATTGTCTCTACCAAAAATCTTGGATGGTTTGTCTCGGTGTAACAGGGTGCCTAATCCTAGATCCACTTGAGGGACATGTGGATGGTCAGGTTGATTGTGTGGAGTTTTTTTATAAATGGTATAAATCACTAGTGACGTTGGTAGAGGTGGCCATGGGTCTAAGTGGTGTATGTCCCATGAGAATGATGGTTGTTTGTAAGAAAGGTCCAGGACACTCATCCTTCTTCATGCAGCATATTTTATTTTAATAAGTTAAACACCATATGATGTGTTTTGGGCTGTCACTTTTTCAGATATCGGGTGTGAACACAAACTTTTCCAGAGGTTTCATCAGTGAACATCTTACAACATCCCCATTGAATATACAGTGCTTGGATCCACACATGCCTCCTTAATACCCCCAGTGGTTTTTCAAGCTCTGCACATAGAAATTGGCAGACAGATATTTGTGAATACTATATTCTCATGTTCCCTCGTTTGGAAGTACTGTCATTATTTTGGAAATAATCCCAGTTCCTCTTTCCAGTACAGTGACTCTACACCTTTTCCTGTGCATTTTAATAGGTTTTTATGTGCTTTATCAACAATAGTTTGTTTTCCTGTGTTGCCATTGTCATCAGTAGGCCCTACAAACCTATTGGTGGAAATAGACAACAGACATCCACACACAACACAGATGTGAATGAGCACTATTTAAAACAAGGGGCAACCTGTGTTATTGCTGTGGGTAAAAAAGAAAGCATAGGTGTCAAAGTGCCCTTAGGTCTGATATGTGTCCAAATAATTGCACTGTTCAATACTAAACCTGTTTATGATGCTGCAGATTTTAGATCCAACCTTGAAATAATTGCATTGTTGTTTTCAGATTCTGGCATAAAGAAAAATTGTGATGAAGAAAGCCAATGTGTTTTGTAGTAACTGTTTTGGGTTGGTTTTGACCATTGTATGCATCTGCAAATATACAAAGGTGTGTCTTTAAAGACAAACTGTTATTTTGCCTAATTAGGACTAAATGACAGGTTCTCTTAATAACATCTACTTACCCCAGTGATACTTCTCTTTTCCATGTTCCCTGGTTCCTCCATTTGGCTTAACAGAGCATATGGGAACATGCAATTATGTGATCAGATGTGACCACATGATTATGAATTTATGATTCCAGCCTAACTGGAATTTTCCAGTGTGTGGTATGGCTCATCAGCATTCAATCTTAGCGTTTTGGACACCTGGGATGGATGGATACATTGTCCAGCCCCACTGCCAGCAGCCTGTCAAAATCGATGACAGGTTGAAATACACGGAGGCTGTAAGCCCAGTAATCTCATCTAGGGCCATACGTGACCAAATGAAAGTGGGACTGACCCTTCCCCATTTTATCTAAAATGAAAATATTTTGTCTGGAAATAACTGGTGGGTTATTTACCCACCAATTATAAGAAATATAAGTTGGGTTATTTAACAAAAAATATAGAATATATGAGCCAACCAAATCTAGGAGTGAGCACATATTATACATTGCCCTTGGCAGAGGTAGAAACGGCTGTGAGATAGGTGACAGCTGAAACGTTCTAGATAAACTGTGTGCATGGACCTTAGAAACAACAACCCACTAAGTCAGTAGCTGAGCAGGAAGGTGCTCCAAATCTGAAAAAAGTGGTATTGCCTGGTGTCCCCTGCCTGCCTAAGCAATGTAGCAGAGGGTTGTGAGTCACTGGATAAACAGAGTTCTAAAAGGTTCAGATGATAAAAATAATCACATACAGCAGTGTAGAGGACAGGGGGTCAGCAGGGCAGAGAAAACGGGTTAGCAGGGCAGAGGACTGCGGGCAGTAGCGCAGAGAATGGGGAGCAGTTTACAGGTGTTCAGCAGAGCTGAGAACAGGGGTCATCAGTTTGTAAGGCAGTGTACAGTTGCCATTGGTTTGTAGGGCATTGTCAGTGGATTAGCAGAGCAGTATATAGGGATCCGCAGGGCAGAGGACAGGGGCATCATGGAAGTGTGTAGTGGACGAGCAGGGCAGTGGACATGGGTCAGTAGGGCAGAGGACAGGGGCAGAAGGGAAGTGTATAGTGGGTCAGTAGGGCAGTGGACAGGGGTCAGTAGGGCAGAGGACAGGGGCAGCAGGGAAGTGTATAGTGGGTCAGTAGGGCAGTGGACAGGGGTCAGTAGGGCAGAGGACAGGGGCAGCAGGGAAGTGTATAGTGGGTCAGTAGGACAGTGGACAGGGGTCAGTAGGGCAGAGGACAGGGGCAGCAGGGAAGTGTATAGTGGGTCAGTAGGGCAGTAGACAGGGGTCAGTAGGGCAGAGGACAGGGGCAGCAGGGAAGTGTATAGTGGGTTGGTAGGGCAGAGGACAGGGGAAATAGAGTAATGTACAGGGGTCAGCAGGACAGTATACAGGGGTCAGAAGGGCAGAATAAAGGGGTCACCGTTGGCAGAGCACTCAGCAGAGTGCCTTCTCCCCAAACGGAGCATAGCTAAGATTAGTTTCCTCTACTACAGCTACACTGCCGTTCTGATCTGGGAATTTCACAGGTCAGAACTGCAAACAGAAGCCATCTACACACTGTGCTGATTGAGGCTGTGTCTGTAAGGGAATCCAATCTCTTATGTGGGGAGGAGGAGCTCTGCTGCTTGTCTAGTGCACTGCACGCTTGAGGGGGGGGCACCACCATAGCATCCTCCTAGATCGGCCATGCTGACAGGGCGACAAATGTAAGTTCTCATTCATACTGGTGATTATAGGTCTAGCAGTGAATTCTTCATATTCTTGTGACCGGAATCAACGGTGCTTCTGAACAGCTGCAGCTGCTCGGCATGTATCTGCACATCCAGCAGTTAACTGCGGTAGGTACAGATGATCTGTTCTGGGTGCAATCTGTCTGAGGTTGAGTATAGCTAATTAAAGGTAAGAAAACCGCTTTGAGCAGCAAAGGGGGCAGACAAGGCGGTAAAGGAGGAAAAATGTGGTCATAGACTGAATTTTAGACAGATAGAAAGTTTTGTAATCGGCAATACAAAATTGTATGTATTTTTAATGCAAGCAGTGTGCATACTTAACTTTGACTTGCTATCAGCTTTTTGCAGTTTCTATACAACAGAGCTCAGACAGGAGAAGGAAGAAACAGTACAAGGTGCCAGCTAGGTGTGCTGCAGCTTTATGATTAGGCTGATAGGAAAAGAGAACAAAGTAAAAGAGAGGTGAGCTCATCATCCTTTCAATGTCCAGCCACAAGGTGGGGTTTTTGGATGAGGCCTGTAAGTGAAAGCGAAACTGCAACACAGAAAGATCAGTTTCCCTCCCAAGCCAGAGAGGACTGTTTTGTGTGGTAGAGCTGTGTAAATCTCAGGACTGCATAGACAGACAGACATACAAATCCTGTGACAGGACAGGTTGAACAGCATTCAAATGGCAGTTAATGAATCTCTCCTGTGTCTAGTGAAAATGTGTGCTGCCCAGCCAATATGTGATGTGTGTGCCGTGCAAACCTTCAACAATCAGATCATTTCTAAATGTATGCCACCCCCTAGTGATCACCATCTCCCTCCTCTACCCAGGACATGCTTTAAACATTCTGCTTATCGCCTTTAACCGATGTCAGGTCTCCTGTGCTGTAACCTCTGCTATTTATTGTAATCTCACAAATACCGCAATAGAAACGTTTTATTTCAATGTGGGTTTCTGATCTGTAAAGTGAAATGCGATGAGGTTTATAAATGGATTAATGTGACATAATGGAACCTTTGCTCTCAGTCCGTAGTATTGTGTACTTTCATCTTTTCCCCAATAAAGTCAAGTCTAATCCTAGCCATATGTGGCCAAATTTCTAGTTCAGCCCGTGGGCAAAATGAGAGAAAATCAATCATGGCTAGTGTTTCTGGACTTCTGCTTAAGTAAGCATCTCTTGTCTTCTGTTCAACCTCTGCATACAGATGTAATCACATTAAAACTTGGGACGCTTTAGTACTTTAAAGCAGAACTTTATCCTTCCTATCAACTTTATATAATACTCCCCTGCCCTCCTCTTAACAGAATTTGGTATTTTTGGGGGGTGGAGGGGACTGAGGGTCTGGAATTTCCTTTTTTCTGGCCAAGGCCAGAATGACATCTACTGTACTTGCAGCCTACAGGGATAGCCAAGTCATTGGTCCCAAGAGGCTTTGGGGTGCATGCCCTGTAGCCGGAGTTGGCTGTCTGTCCATGGTTTTTGCAGTTGCCCTTCTGATGTGGCATACTATATACTGCGTGTCATTACAGGACTACAAATCCCCGGGCTGAACCCTGTGTGTATCAACCATGTTTCAAAGTGAAAATACAAGCTTCAGCTGCAATCCCTACCTGTTGGCCATATCCCACTGATGCGTTTCACCTAGATTGGGCTTCTTCATAAGAGGAAGTCCAGACGGTGAAACGCGTCAGTTACAAATGGCCAAGGGCTTTGTATTACTGTGGATAGCCAGAGCGGGGTGAGCTTTTTGAGGGACCAGCAATGGAGAGAGAGCTGGCAGGATGATATAGAGGAGACTTGGAGCGGTGCCATATCAGTCATGCATCATCACAGGACTGCTGTATGACTAGGGAGAGACAGCCAGCACCTCTGGTGGTGAAGATGGTGGTGCCAGACCAGGTGTGCTGCATTGAAGAGATGGATCTTTACAAAGTACTGCTGGATTGTCCGGCTTGTGAGTATGCTATAGGGCAACAACTCAGGTAGAACTTTTAGTTAGAAAATGAAGTCTTGCTAGATCACTTCAGGCTGGCCCCTTTGCAGCTATGAAAAACATTAAAAATAAGTTCCTATACTTAAAATCCAGTAATACACTGTCTCACCCTGCTCTGCACATGCTCAATTGCTGTCTTAGTCATTTTTAGGCACTGTGATGAAATTGTAGAGGCCGATCTGCTGACTGTCTAAAGATTAAAGCGGAACTAAACCTATCAATTTAAC
Organism: Staurois parvus; assembly: GCF_062004578.1. NCBI lineage: Eukaryota > Metazoa > Chordata > Amphibia > Anura > Ranidae > Staurois > Staurois parvus. The sequence goes on along the minus strand of NW_028318183.1, from coordinate 7,377,674 downwards.
AGTTTCACAAAACCGTTACATTCCCGGCATGCCAGGATTGCTAACTGTCACATTTTCTTGTGTTCTCAACCAAACTGTCAAACCATGAAAAGGCTTGTGGTGTCCTAACTGATCACATGTGCAGCACCATGGCAGCTGTAGATCAAACGGATAGCAGCTTCCTTGGCTGAAAAGGATTTGGTTCTGCTTTAACTGCTGCTCAGGGCTCTGGTCTTCAACAAAATGGTAGCCTCCAGCAAGAATAAACAAGAACAATGCTGGAGGCAATTTGCAGAACACACTCGTTTTGGTTGCATTATTATTAATGTGGAATGTATGTTCCTTGCTAAAGAACATTATTTTTTTTTATCAATTGTTATAAGTTCCTCTTTAAGGACTCGTTTACACCACAATTTATGCGTTCACTGCGTTTCTACATGCTCGTTTTTGTGCATTTTCAGCTCATTTGCAGTGTGTTTTTAAATGCATTATTTGGAAGATTTAATCATTTTTATTTTTTTTTTGCTAAGGTGCGGTTACATACGTTTGCGCGCATTCATCTGTGTTTGTCGTGTGGAAAAAAAAGCATGCATGCTCTACTTTTTCTAAACTCACATGAAGGCACTGTAGTGGTGCAAACTAGGTTCACTGTAATACATTTATTTTTCTTGCATATACTTTTGTACTACATATGCGCATCTGACTGCATCTGGTGTATATGAGCCCCAAATGATGGTAAAGTGCAGAACTAAGCCAAAGATTTCAGACTTCCAGAAATCTTCTATTTTACCATGTAAAATAGCTGTGAGATTTTCAATGATGATGCCACCGGCCACCACTTGGCAGTTCTCAGCCTTACCTGAGAAACCATCGAACGATCCCGGTGCTGGGCATAGAGATCAGTGAAGGAAAGATGGCCTCCACTCATCTCTATGCCCTTGGAGGACTAGAGGACTAGAGTGATGTCACTTCCGGTTCCTGACCTTTTTTTTTTTTTTTTTTTTTTTTAAAGCACTAGATCAATGCTTTTTTTTTTTTTGATCCAATGCTTTACATTGCAGAGGAGAGATGTGGGGACTTATTGACCCCAAATCTCTCCATAAAGAGGACCTGTCAATAATTATTCTATCACAAGGGATGCATGCATTTCTTGTGATAAGAATAAAAGTGATTACAATTTTTTTTAAAGGGACAGTGCAAACCCCCCCAAAAAACCATTAAATAATAATTAAAAAAAAGTTTAAAGTACCCTCGTGCTCACACTTAATGGTGAACACATATGAAGGCCATACCCACATATGTAAATGGTGTTTAAACCACACACCTGATGTATCTCCACGAACGTCAGAGCAAGAGCAGTAATTCTCTGTAACTTTACACTGCTAACCCGTAGACATTTTTAAAACCTCACCCATGGAGATTTTAAATACAGTTTCGCGCCATTCCACGAGCGTGCGCAGTTTTAAAGTGTGACATTTTTGGTATCTATTTACTCCGTGTAACATCCTCTTTCATATTTTACAAAAAAATTGGGGTATATATTTTTCTTTTGTTTTTTTTTTTAAATCTTTTAAAAAGTGTATTTTTTTTTCCAAAAAAATGTATATTCATTTTTAAAAACTGCGCGTTTCAGTTTTCGGCCAAGTGCATTTTGAATTTTCGGTTTCGGCACCAGAATTTTCATTTCGGTGCACCACTAATTAAAAGAGAATTGATGGTGAGTTCTATTACCTAGCAATTTTGGCCAAAAGAAAAAGATGAATTTACTGGAATGTCTAGGAACATCTGGGATAGACTGGTTAAACCTTTCCCACTGCCTCTTGACCCTTTTAAGAGCTTCTAAATGCCAGGAGGCAGAGGTGGGCATTCCGGTCATGTAACTTCTGTGATTGGCTGTCACATTACCAGTATGCATTTGAAGATTTCTGGACCCCACTTGTACTGTATCTGTGCTGGGAGTGCCCAGTGCTCTTGCACTCAGCACAAACGGGCCGCATATATGCGTTACCAGCGAGAGGCTACATATATGTGTACCTCTGATGGGAAGTGGTTAAGGATATCGTTTAATGTCATTTTATGTAATTGTACTGTGCATATTATTATTATTATTATAGACTATGAGCTATGTTTTATTTGAAAATCTATTTTAAGTATCTGTTATAGAGTGTATATTACGGATAAGGATTAGGCACTGCTCAGACTCTATTCATCTTTACATACACACTGTAAAATCTCCACTCTTTTTTTTTTCCTCTATAAATCCATCTTATTACAGTTAATTTCCCCGGATTGCGATCATTGTGGTATAGTATAAAGTGCACTGACGTTTTAGCGTGGCGGAAAATGCTGTTATGTGATTAAGCTCTCAGTGAGCAGGTTTACCTGGATTTAACAAATGCTTATTGTGTCACTTTTCCACTGTCCAGCTCCTGTAAATAGTCTCTTGTGAGCCGTAGCCGAAGACGTTTTCATACCGTCCATCTAAGCATATTTTCTGTTGCTTTCCTAGGATGTCCAACTGGGGCTTTTCTCTGTGCAATTGTTGCCTATTACCCTATGTAACACTTTACAAGACGATAGATAGTTTAACCGTGGCCTCAATTCTCTCTCTCATTGTGCCAAAATACCCTCTCGGGAGAAAAAATACATTTCTTCCCTAGCAACAAAGACTCCAGCCGCTGACACCTGAACAACTGCAATCTGGGACATCTCCTCTGTAATTCACACACCTTCTTCATGCTGATAGCAAACTGGTGGGTTTGTCAAAGCGAAAGAAGAACAGCTGCACAGATCTTGTAAATGGAGGTTTTTTCTTTTTTTTTTTTTTCTTTTTTTTACAGGTTTATTTTACACCCACAGTATTATGTGTTGGAGAGGTTGAGTCACATTGCTCAGTATTTTTCTGAGTTCTGCACAGCATAGCTTTTTACCATTCTAAAATCTAGCTATAGACTGGAGGTGCAGCATCTGACCATCGACTTACCATAGTCTTTTCAGACAATTGCGCACTGGCATTTGTGGCCGTATCAGCCCGGCCATGGCATGACAATCTGCCAATAATGATCTTATGTGTATATAAGACTCCAGCCAATACTTTATTATTTTTGCAGTATGGCAAAGAGTTAGACTCTACATGTCAAGATTCCCGAGTAGGTAACATGCAGCAATAACAATCTGACAAAGGATTTTTTTTACTGTGAAGTGAAACAACAAGACGCGCACCAACCTTGTGCATTACCTCAGTAACCAAAATTTATTTAGTAAAAGAATGGTACTCACAAACAGCGAATAAAAACAGGCATGTAAGTCCTCCAAGGGACTTCAAAGGCAAGAGGCCAGCGCGAATCCCATCATGGGGGTAGGTACTCAGTACAGCTGACGCGTTTCGAAGGTCATGCCTGACGGTCAGCTCTGAGGAAGAAGGCATGACCTTCGAAACGCGTCAGCTTTACTGAGTACCTACCCCCATGATGGGATTCGCGCTGGCCTCTTGCCTTTGAAGTCCCTTGGAGGACTTACATGCCTGTTTTTATTCGCTGTTTGTGAGTACCATTCTTTTACTAAATAAATTTTGGTTACTGAGGTAATGCACAAGGTTGGTGCGCTTCTTGTTGTTTCACTTCACAGTTTTGTTCGGGCTTCCCCAGCCTTGGTTTGGAGCTGCGCGACCTTGTATACTCTGGTGGTTGCTTTTTTGGAGTTTGATTTCATCTACTCACCACCGCCCTGGGTTCTGGAGCGCAGGAGAAATCACATTTGGTTCAAAGGATTTTTTTATTTCAAACTCCTCGCCACTGCTCCCAACTGCATTTTTTTTTTAATACCTGCTCCAAATATTACTAGGTCCTTTTCACCACAATACAAAAAATAAATGATCCTAGCAAGGACCAAACAAGGGGAAGTACAAATATTTTGGTCCTCCGGCTCAACCATGCATATAGGAGTGGGAAGTGCACCTAAAAAATTAGCATACATAAAATTAAGGAACAAAAAGTTAAAGAATAAAAAGTCGGTGCTGCAACAGGCCCAAGCGTTTTTTTTTGTTTTTTTGTAAAATCTTTCTTTTCATATAGTCAAGAAATAAGACAATACAAACATTCCCAATATGAATTGTCAGGGTTATCAATAATGCAACATTTACAAAGATCTACAATCCAAATGAGAGGATTCCTCCAATAACAGACTTAGAGTGATGCAGAAAGCACATCTTTGATTGTAGGGTCTGCCAAGGGGGATGCAAGGGAAAGGGAAGTTGGTTTGGGGGGTGGGAAGCGTATCAGGGAAGGGGTATGGAAAATGGGGATAAAGTAAGGTACAAGAGAATGCATAGCCAGAGCGAGTGGGGAGATCAACTTGACCTTTCCCTCTCCCAAAAGAAAAAAAAGGATTTATGAACACTATCTGTTATAGCACAAACACATTGTTCCCTGGTCGATCAATCTCAATATTAAAGTGTAAGGTTCATTACACAGACTCAAGCGGTTTGACTATAAAAATGTAAGTTTTATTGAGTAGCAAAGTAAGCTATACATTTACTATATAGAATAAAGAAGGAGAAAAAAACAAAAATGACCTCCAACCCAATACATTAAAAAAATTTGACAATATTGTCAATAGCTGAAAAGAAGCCCTAACCGCACATGAAAATGAGCACTTAATTAAATAACGCTTCATGTAATTAAGTGCTCATTTTCACGTGCTGTTAGGGTTTTTTTTTAGCTATTGACAATGTTGTCAAACTCTTAATGTATTCAGTTGGACATAATTCTTTTTTTTTTTTTTTTATTTTGCTTCTTTAGTCTTTATAGTAATTGTATGAATTATTTTGTTACTCAGTAAAAATAACATTTTTATAGTTAAACCGATTGGGCCTTCTGCAGCACCTACTTTTTTAGGAAATCTGTTTCTTATCTTTGTGTATCCTCTTCACCACTTCTTTAACACTGGATGGACCTCAACTATACAGCGAGAATCTTTAATGTTGGGACATCATTTCCATTCTCTGCATCATTGTACTGTGAGTGGAAGGCGCCACAGAGGATGGGTCTATGATACAAAGTGCGCTGGGTGTACTTCAGCACAATAGAGGACCAGTGCTGGATAGCTGTATGGTGAGTCTGGGTGGAGTGCTTGAGAGGAGGTGAGGATCCACCATTAATTTCCAATGGGCCATTAATGTATTACAATGCAATAATCAACAAAGCTGACCCTTCAACACAACTTTCGGCAAGTCTCATTTAGACACTCATGCATAGGTGTTAATGGGCTAAAGCATTAGCAGTGTAGCTACCGGTACTTAGTAGGGCCTGCACATATTGTACATTCCAATGGTTTCTGGATGCCTCCGGTACCTGGGACCCAATGAGCTTGTTCATCATATCGATGGACCAATAGGAAGTTGTGGGAGGGAGCAGACGCTGATATAAAGTATCAGAATTTACATATTAGATCTTGAGATTCAGGAGTTGGAGCTTGTATATGATTTTCTGTCAGCGCTCTTGACAGCCAAATGGAGTAGTGAGGGAGTAGGATGAAATGTATTGGAACAGAGCACACAATATGGTTTACAGTAAGCTAATATAAATTTGTCACCAAAATATCACTTAGGTGGCCAAATATAGAAAGTTGTGATGCTGTTGTGAAATGCTTTTCAGCACTCGATCATAGAGTTGCCTCAAAGAACTTGATTCCTCTGCAGAGCACATGTGGAGCTTCCAAATGAAACACCCATATTCGGAATAGTGCATTCAATGCATACAAAGAATAATGCCACTTTTAATAGCATTCTTAAGGAATGAAAGACATGTTGTCTTATAAAGGCCAGGTCCACCCAAAATTGGTATAAAACACCTGCTTATATCTTTCTGTAACGTTAATGACAGTATCACTCATTTGATAATCCGGCTACATGACTGGCTTGTAGGAGAAAGTTGCTGTATTCAGATCTTGATGCAGGGATTTCAAACAAGTGCAGATAGTGCCGTCCTAATAGCATCATGGGCCCCTGAGCGAAGTAATGCACTGGGGCCCTTACCAGCCTGCATCAGTGGTCCCGAATACAGTGTCCCCATCCCTCAGGCGTACCCATCAGTGTTCCCATACATCAGGTGTCCTCATACATTAGCTGTACCCATACATCAGAGTTGTGCCCATCCCCCTTCCCCCTCACAGATCACAAGCATTGTTCCCACCTGCATGGAAGGCAGCTCCTCCTTCCTCTCCCATGCTGAGACTGAGGTGAGTTCTCAGTCACAGTGCTGGCCCTCTTCCGTCCACTTCAGCAGGGAGGACAAAGCTAAATCCTCTCTCCATCAGCCAGCCCTGCTCCTTGTGACAGGAGTGATGTTGCAGTTACTCCTGTCAAAGATGTATGGCACAAGTGGCCAAATCGCCAGTGTACCCACCCCAACACAACGTCTGTGTTTCCCCCTTGCTCAAACCCTGATCATGGGGCCCCTGGGCAGTGCCCAGATGTGCCCATTCATTAAGACCACCCTGATTACAGACTTAATAGCTAAATATCCCACCCTCTCCAAACCAAATTTATACCTACCTCTGCCCATGTGGTTTTCTGCAGTATTTACATGTTTTCATGAAAATCTTCTGTGAGCTCTCCGCAGCTCTAGAGTAGATCCCTGTAGACGTCTATGGGACTGTGTCCTGAGTGTCTCCAAACTAGTGACCAAAACTGAACTACAGATTCCGGGGTTTGTATAGGGACAAGATAAGGTCTCTCTTTTTTGAGTATCTTCCACTATAAATTAAATGACATTGCCAGCTAACCAGTTGGTGTTGCATGCTATCATTTTTAATACTATGACAAAAGACAAACTTCTTTCCATTGTAATATGCATGGGCATATTGCTCATGAGTAGTGCACGTCCAATGCGTCCACGGCAGTCAGGAACTATATTTCAGGCTTGATGGCCCACTTTTATTAAAACTGAAGATAGTTCAATACAAACACTTGCCCTTGCAAGGGTTTTCCACAATCCGTTTAAATGTAAAGGAAAAATGGTATCAAGCCTTCTTGGCTTTGTCCAAGACTCTTTGAAGTCTCCAAACTCCAGAGCTCACCCTGGGAATTACAAAACAGGGAGAAAGCTGTGAAACCAACTTTCCCTGCTCGCGCAGACACTTTGGAGCCTCTCCCTCTGCTTTCATCAGAACCTTGTGTCAATTTTACCTATTTTTACACAGTGGCAGAGCCTCACACTGTCACACCATGTTGAGTTTTATATGAGTTTTCTATATGTTTACACTAGCAGCTATATTGGCCTAGTTTGAGAATAAGGAATGAATATAAAAAAATCTGTTCTGTGCAATCACTTATTACAATATTACTACACTTTTCCACAACATTATCAGGCTTTGTGTGGCTGGCCATATAATAGGGAATCATTTAGATAGTCCCCTTTTTTAAATACATTGCAAAAACGGTCTGACATGCAGTGCCATTAATTTCAGTGAGCCACGTGCGTGCCATAGAAATGTTTGATTCATGAAAAGCACAGCAAATGTGTGAACTGCAGCATTGAACAGAATGGTCCAGTCTCATACATGTTTTTTATGCAAGCAGCACTAAGGCTGTGGACAAGGACTTAAACCTGTGCATAGACCATTCAGGGCAAAGCAACATGTTTTCTTTAATCCCCTTATGCCCAACAGCATATGCTTACCTATCCTTCTCTTCACTGGTGACTGAAGGAGAAAAAAGCAAGTCTAACTGTTTTCAGAACTGTGGCCAGTTTATGGACATTCAACGATTTACATATTGTGATCAAACAGTAAGTAAGCTATAAAGCTGAACTCTGGGTAAAATCCAAAGCTACCCCTGCAGTGGGGCTACCCTACTCTGCAAGCAGTTTTACGTATCCTTCATTACTCTTGCAGCTGGCCCTCTCCTTTTCAATCAGACTTTTTGGGTTGAGGTCGAGCCCTACACATCCTCATATGCAGTGCAGGACTACTGATCCTGCATTGTATGTCATGGCATCAGAGTGCCACCAACTGACAGAGTGGAGATTGTGACATCACTGCCCTCCTATCCACCTCATTCAATCAGAAAATGCCTTGAGTTCATTGAAGAAAATATAAGGTGCTAAAATAATGGTGGCAGTGCCAAGTAAGCGACGCCCCCCCCTCCTCCCATTTTGGGGTCATTGTACACAGAAGCCAAGCAGGACCTGAAAGATCACAACTATCATTTTACTAGGGGTGACTACTACAGTGATTGCCAACTTCCCCAGCGGCCCCTTTGGCTATGACATATGCATACATTGTGCCAAGCTGGACCAATGTAGGAATGAAATACAGCTAATTCCTGGAATTCAGCATTGAAGTATTTTTTTCTTAGAAATTTGAGAATGGACTTACCCAAGGTGCCTGTAGATAAAAAGGTTAATGAGTGCTTGTTGTAAAGCATTTTTACACCTTGTGAATATTTTCATAGAACTTATAAAACTACTGTTACATCACATATATAATTTATTTTTATATTGTAAGGAGACAGGCTAAACCAATAATAGTGTTAAATCATGCATGAGACGGGGGAACCCTGCTTGTCTCTCCTTAAGCTACCTTCTCATCCTGACTGGGGAAAAGAAAGGGGATGTAAGTGACTTTGAATGTGGCATGGTTGTTGGTACCAGACAGGCTGGTCTGAGTATTTCAAAAACTGCTGATCTACTTTGATTTTCACGCACAACTATCTCTAGGAAAATCGAGACTCATCAGACCAGGCAACATTTTTCCAATCTTCTATTGTCCAATTTTAGTGAGCTTGTGTGAATTGTAGCCTCTGTTTCCTGTTCTTAGCTGATAGGAGTGGCGCTTGGTGTTGTCTTCTGCTGTAACTCATCTGCTTGAAGGTTCGACGTGTTGTGCGTTCTGCATACCATGGTTGTAACGAGTGGTTATTTGAGTTACTGTTGCCTTTCTATCATCTCTAACCAGTCTGCCCATTCTCCTCTGACATCAACAAGGCATTTTCGTCCACACAACTGCCTCTCACTGGGTATTTTCTCTTTTTTGGACCATTCTCTGTAAACCCTAGAGATGATTGTGTGTGAAAATCCCAGTAAATTAGCAGTTTTCGAAATACTCAGACCAGCCCGCCTGGCACCAACAACCATGCCACATTCAAAGTCAAGTAAATCCCATTTCGTCCTCATTCTGATGCTCGGTTTTAACTTCATCAAATTGTCTTCACCACGTCTAAATGTCTAAATGCATTGAGTTGCTTCCACATGATTGGCTGAATAGCAATATGCATTACAAGGCAATTGAACAGGTGTACCTAATAAAGTGGCTGGTGAGCGTATATTGTCTGTGCTAGGTTTAGATTTATAGGAGGCACCATACGCAATCTGCATTCATCTTCCACCATTGGGGATCCATACTTCTTGATATGTGGGTCAATGTGAATTTCCTCTTCCTCCTCATAATGAAGTAATGAAAGACTCATCGGTCAATCACCAAGTCTGAGCGCTGTTACAGGGGACAGAGAGAAGCTTGTTGGTACTTCTATGGGTTTAGATTTTAATTTTTACAAATGTTTCCAGTGATCAAATAATGTGTTAGTTGGAGTAATGCTTTACACAAAACACTGGCAGTAAATACTTTAAAAAAGTTAAAAAAAATTTAAAGTGGGGTTTGTTTCAGCACATTTTAGATAGACCCGATAAACTGATAGATCTAATTGACAACTTAATTTTCCAGAACGACAGTGTGGCAGGAGAGGTACCTGATGCTGGTTTCTGTGAAACGTTTGATACAGCATTAGACTTGTAAACAAGTGCAGTCTGGGAATATTTCCCATTGACAGTGCTCAGGGGAGCAGGTGATTGATTGAGAGAAGAGAGCTCATTTCACAGAGAACACATTTGACAGCAATTGTATTGTGCATGAACATTGTGCTTTATAGAAGACTGACACAAGCCTTTCATTGCAAGTCACTTACTGAGTCCTTCTATAATGAATGCTTTGCTCAAGAGCGCTTGTCGTCTGCACAACGTACAACCAGCCGCCAAACTACATTGAATTAACATCCTTGTCAATGCAGTTCAGGTAGGTATGCAGGTTCTGTATAGGGTATAGTGAATAGTCAATGTACATGATGTTCCTGAACATTTCACAATGGGGTGTTGTGAACTCACATGTTACTGGTTATGTTAATATTTTCATTTTAACTATAGCCAGATAATAAAAAGACCAATTCATGAAGTTTTATAGAATATAAAAATCATTAAAGTAGATGTAATCTCTAAATGAATAATTGTTGCCTTTTTTAAAAATGTTAAGATGCTTCTTTTGAACTTTTTTCATTCTCTGTTGCTTCCCAGTGTCGCAGATCTCCCGTAGCCTCTTTGCAGCCAGTTCTTGTCTATATGCATACACTATGGCAATAACTGGATGACAAATCTCCAGCTGGGTTTCCAGTGGAACATGCCTGCGTAATGTGTGTATGGCCACTTAAGGGGTTAGTTCACAATTACAAAAAGATGACTATGTACTGTAGATAAGGGGTGTCTGTAGCTAAGAATAAATTGTGCAGCTCTGACTAATGCACTTGCTATATGTGTATGCCATGTATGTACCTCATGAATCCTGAATTGATAACTCCCAGGATGTTGCTAAGGACGTTTCTAAGAGTGGTCCAGCTGTTACTACTCACCTTCATCACAGGAGCGAGCTCTGAAATGCTGAGCTCAGAGCCACTGCATCAGGGAACAGAAAGCTCATTTGAAAGGGTTTGAATCAGGGAAAGGGCTCACTCCTGTGATGCTGAAGGTGAAAAGTAACAGCAGGCCTCTCTTAGCAACATCCTTAGAAATGTTCTGGGTGTATTGCAGTCAGACTCCATGAGGTACAGGTCTATGTCTATAGCAAGGGCCTTATTTGACTATGTTTTGTTCAGAGCTACACAGCTTGTTTTGATCTACAGATGCCTCTCTTCTGCCTTGGTAAAGGGGAGCTAACCCTTTAAAGGCTCCAGTCAAAGCCTGGGTGACAGGGTGACAAGGCAGGAAATCGTCACAGAGCATCGACATCCTATCATAGAAAGTGTCTAAACAAAGATCTTCATGCTAGGATAACCTGTTGTTATTGTAATAAAAGCTGCAGATCTAAGAACTCATGTACACGGCAGCTGATAAACTCACGTTTAGGAGATGTTCAGCGTATTTTTTCAGCAGCCCCTGAACTCACCCTAATTTTTTCCCATGTGTCCATGTACACATCTTTGTTTACAGTCCTTTACAGGCAGTTGAGTTTACAGTCGTTTTTTTTAACGCAACAAACTTGCATTCAGACATCGATTTTATCAGCGTTTCAAACGCAAACCGATTGTAAATGCGGCAAATCGCGTTTATAAGCATTTGCGTTTGAAATTTATGACCATTCACACCTCAAATTCCTCATGAAGACCCCCTGCCAGGTGACCTTACTGACTCACTCCACCAGACACCTTTCCCACCCTTGGAAACAAAAGAAATGTTAATGAGCAACTCACACCTAATTATCTCAACACATAGTGCTGTCTCTGCTCCTACTCTCTGTATTTCTCTGAAACAGTCTGAAATAGTTAATAATTTACCACTTTTCAGTGCATTCTGGGGATTTGGGAGGTTCTCCTGTGCTTATCTTTAAAAAACGCTTCTAAACGCAAACGTGCATAAACGTGTCTAAACGCGGCTAAACAGACTTTTTTTAACCTACGGTTTCCATCGTACAGAAATGTCCCATGTACATGGGGCCGAACAGTATTGAAAATGATTTTAGGAGGTCTTCCCCCTTCCAGTGAGAATGTCTGTCTGTCTTTTTAATCCCCACGTATCGTTTATACTTTTTTAATATTCTTACAAGCCCCACAGGTCCAGCAATATTCTGTTCTCTTGCAGCACTCTTCTCCTCTTATAGATCTTGCCCTTGCCACCATCTTCCTTGTTTACATCACAGGGAGCTGGCTGTCTCTTCCTGGTTCTTGCAGCTGGCCCCCCACTTGCATAGGTGAGAATGGCGGCAGTGGAAAGGGCCAGCAGGAAAAAGATCATTAAAAAAAATAAAGAAAGGAAATCTTTTTTGTTTTTAACTTATGTGAATGTGCCCCATTGTATAGTCAATGTTGTATTTTTTTTCTTTCTTTGCCTCAGGTGCACGGAACATTTTTTCAGCTGCTCTTAGGGGTGGCTGGCAGGTTTTTTTTTTCTTTTTTTTTGTGCCTGTTAGGCTATGTTCACACTAGCGTTGTGTGCAGGCGGCAGAGAGGCGTTTGGGAAGCGTTTTTACCGCTTCCCAAACGCCTCTGCCAATTCTGCACATTACAGCACATGGTGCTGTTTTAACGGGAGCGTTTGCGTCGCGGCAAAACGGACGGCTCTGGTCGAGTCAGGAGGCATTGAACCCTCCTATTCTCGTCTATGGTGCTGCTCCGCAAACGCACGGCCGGCGTTTGCGGTGAGGTTGTGACGCGGTTGCGGGGTGTTTGCGGGGTGTTTGCGGGGCGGTAACACCACTCAAACTGCATTATAGGCGTTTGTGGGGCGTTCTTAACGCTCGGCAAACGCCTAGCAACCACCGCTAAACCGCGCATGCGGCGTTTGCGGAGCGTTAAAAAACGCTCCGCAAACACTGGACCAACGCTTGCCAAATGCTATAGGGGCGTTTGGCAAGCGTTGATAAAACAGCCAAGTGTGAACGAGCCCTAAATGCCGCTGCAAATTAATTAAAATTCCAGTATATATACCATCGATAGTAGAAGCTGTAACTTTTACACAAACCAATGAATATACACTTATTGAGATTTTTTTTTTACCAAAGACAAGAAGAATACATTTTAGCCTATATTTATGAAGAAATGTTATTTTTTTTAATGAATGTTTTATAGCAGAAAGCAAACCATATATTTTTTTTTTTTCTTCAAAATTTTTGTTTTTTTTCATTTATATAATAAAAAAATAAACACCCAGTGGTGTTCAAATACCAGCAAAAGAAAGCTCTATTTGTGTGTAAAGAAATTCTATAAGTTTCATATGGGTACAGCGTTGCATGACGCGCATTTACCAGATAAAGTAAAACAATGCTGAATAGCAAAAAAAGGCCTGGTCGTGAAGGGGGTAAAACCTGCCGGAGCTTAAACGGTTGAAGAAATACATAACCCCATGAAATACAGTGTTTGTTTTATATCTGTTACATCTACATGGAGTTTTGATTGGGTAGAAATATGCACATATCCTTTAGTGTCACATTTATTCATAATAAAATAAAACAAAGCATGCCAGATTCACTACACTCCTACATCTTTAAATATGCCTTAGGCTGAGGGGTGTAGATCTGCGATACGTCCAGCACCCTTGTGTACTCAGCCTATTGCAGATTTTTGCATTTGATGGGTGTCTTGATGTTGGGTTGAGCAGTTCAAATGATTGCAGTGTCAGCATTCACAGATGTTGCAGTCTCAGATCAATTTAATGTGAGGCAGAGCACCACTCAGCGAAGGCTTCACTAAGTACTTGTCTCTTTTGAGCCATCAGGTTCAACGCTGAGCTTGTATACCATGCCCTCTTTCATTGCTTGTGTGCCAAGCCTGAATATGTAACCTTTTTGAACATTTTTATCTTTTACAGTTGTGAAGAAATTGCCAACAATTTATGTAGCAGCAGTTATGGAAGCAGCTGACAGGTGTTCAGGAGGTGCTGCTGCCTTTTTTTTTTTTTACTTTTTATTTTTTTAAATGGCAATTTTGCATTGCGAGGCCGACTGAGCTGAGTGGTTGGCTTGGGCTTGTGGTCCCATTTAAAACTCAAAAGGCGAGTTTGACAGATGGTGTCACCTGTCAAACTCTGCAGCCTGAGGTAAAAATGCCATGGCTGTCTAGAAAAACATTGTGACCATGTGTACAGCCCCGTCCAGCTGTAATGTTACGGTTTAGGTGGAAGGCAGTAAAACCATAACTCGGCTGCCTGTCATTACTTCTCCTTGCCATTTTATGTGAAAGAGCCCTTAAAGCCCAGTTCTAAATAGGGCAATCAATTATCAAGTTGGTCCCCACTTAAAACAATCCAGCAATGCACACCGCTCCTTTTCCAGATTGAATGCCACCTAAGCTGAGGATGGGTTGGTGGCCAAGCTGTTATTCTTAACTGCGGTGAAAAAAGGTGAGGTTACCCCACTTTACTGTACTGTCTAGAAGGCATGACTGGATTCCAAGTCTAGCTGAACAGGATTAGGGCCTGTAACAACAGGCTTTGGGATTGTGTCAATGGCATCAGTTTGAGACGCTTCTGATAATATTCAAATTAATTATCACGTACTTTTGATCTGCAATTGTCTTCTTCTGACCTGCATTTGAGTTGCTTCATGAGGGTTTTGCATTTCCATAGGGTTGTAAAAAATACAAAACCTGTCTGATGCAAACAAAAGCCTGTTGACACAGGTCTTTACAGGTGTTTTGGCAGGTAAGACAGTTCACATTATTCCTGAAAAAGGAGAAGGTTGAGAGGTGGTGGGCCAGCAGGTGGCAAAACATGTTAGAAGAAGCAGTGGAGTGTTTGTACATGTGCTGAAACAGTTGTTTTTAACCTCATGGAAGTGTTGTGCAGCTCTGAGTAGACTATTCAAATCCCATGTTGTATAGTAAAGTCCATTGAAAGCTTTAAAGTATTCATATAGTAAAAAATGAATCGGTCATGTAAGCTTAAAGATGTAATGTAATTTCAAAAGTCAGTTTCAATAATCCTAAATTTGCAGCTTTCATTTAATATCTGGCCATATCTTTCCTTGTTTTCCAGTGGATCTCCTATGTTCTCACACTGTCACATGAGCTTTCAGTGGTGACAGCTGAGCATTGTGCAGACGTGTTCTGTTGTTGTCATGTGTCTAGAATCCCACCCTGGGTTAGTGACATGCTGCCACCTCTGGAGCAATTGCATGTAGACAGGTACTGGCTGCAAAGAGGTTACAGGAGATTAGCAACAAAGGATGAAAAAAGGTTTCTTTACATCTTTATAGCTATACATACAGTTGTGTTCAAAATAATAGCAGTCAGACATCACTAACCTGATCAATCACTGTTTTTGGTAGAAATTATATTTCTACATGGCAAATAATTTACCAGCAGGTGTAGTAGAGTAATAGAAATCCAACAGACCCAACAGTCATGACATGCATGCTGCTGATTCTGTGTAATTGAATCACTAATTGAAAGGGGCATGTTCAAAATAATAGCAGTGTGGAGTTTTATTAGTGAGGTCATTCATTCTTTGAAAAACAGGTGGCAATTATTGCCCTTATTTAAGGAAGGAAGGCAGCAAATGTTGTACATGCTGGTTACAGTGCATTTCTCTCTGAAATTCTGAGGGAAATGGGTTGTTCCAGACATTGGTCAGAAGAACAGCGTACCTTGATTAAAAGGTTGATTGGAGAGGGGAAAACATATAAAGAAGTGCAGAAAATGATAGGCTGCTCAGCTAAAATGATCGCAAATGCTTTAAAATGGCAACCAAAACCTGAAAGACGTGGAAGAAAGCGAAAAACTACCATTCAAATGGTTAGAAGAATAGCCAAAATGGCAAGGACTCAGCCAACAATCAGCTCCAGGAAGATCAAAGAAGGTCTAAAGTTCCCTGTGAGTACTGTTACAATTAGAAGACGCCTATGTGAAGCCAAGCTATCTGCAAGAAGCCCCCGCAAAGTCCCACTGTTGAAAAAAAGACGTGCTGAAGAGGTTACAATTTGCCAAAGAGCATATCGACTGGCCTAAAGAGAAATGGCACAACATTTTGTGGGCTGATGAAAGTAAGATTGTTCTTTTTGGGTCTAGTGGCTGGAGACAGTTTGTCAGACGACCCCCAAACACTGAATTCAAGCCACAGTACACTGTGAAGACAGTGAAGCATGGTTGCGCAAGCATCCTGATATGGGGATGTTTCTCATACTACGGTGTTGGGCCTATTTATCGCATACCAGGGATCATGGATCAGTTTGAATACATCAGAATACTTTAAGAGGTCATGCTTCCTTATGCTGAAGAGGGAATGCCCTTGAAATGGGTGTTCCAACAAGACAACGACCCCAAACACATCAGTAAACGTGCAACATCTTGGTTCCAGACCAACAAGATTGATGTTATGGAGTGGCCAGCCCAATCCCCGGATCTTAATCCAATAGAAAACTTGTGGAGTGACATCAAAAATGCAGTTTCTGAGGCAAAACCAAGAAATGGAGAAGAACTGTGGAATGTAGTACAATCATCCTGGGCTGGAAGACCTGTTCACAGGTGCCAGAAGTTGGTTGACTCCATGCAACAAAAATGTACAGCAGTTCTCAGAAACAGTGCTTATACAACTAAATATTAATTAAGTGATTCAAAGGAAAGCAAAATCTTCAAACATTTTTCAGTTTATATAGTGAATGTTTGAGTTTGTAAAGAAGAATACAAACACTGCTATTTTTTTGAACAGTCTAATATTCACTTTTCTTCAATTTTTTTTTAGAGGAACACAAATTTGATATATTTTTCTTCATGTTTTGATTTGGAATAGAATGTGTAGTGTTCCCAATGCATTTGTGTGTATGGAAATAAAAGCTGTTAGAAGGATTTTGAGCTTTATTCACTTTTTTCAACACACTGCTATTATTTTGAACACAACTGTATGTATTAAAATGGATTGGGTAACTCCTTTTAAGCTTTCATTGGACTTAAAAGAACATGCAGTGCTTTGAGGTGTACTTTCTGTTGTAAAGAGCTACAGCATGTTTCCTACATGTTTTACATATGTTGGAGACGTCACCCCCCCTCTGAGCCCTTTTGCTGGTTATTATATAAAGAGTAGTCTGCTTGGATATGTATCATCTTAGTAACCCCAACTCTCATAAAAGTATCTTATTGTTGACCTTCTTCTTGGGGTTCAGATCGATATTGTAACTTGCATCAAGTCTTTATATTTTGCCTATGTAAGCTGGAATGCGTGTTTTTCTTTATTGATGTAAATGTTTATCTCCAGCTCAGCAGTATATCTGTCAGTGATGTAGAAAGCCAGCTATATGGATTATCCATTGCAAGTGTTCTGGAGGGGGGACCTGCCAAACTAAAAATTGATTCCCTTTACTTAATGGAACCCAGTAAAGAGCATTAAGACATGGACCTTGTGGCTTCTGCCTCTCATATGTGTGATTTTTCAGCCTCAGAAGGTTGCTGTTCGTGTATTTTACCTTGTAGTGTACATATATTCTGTAGGTTAAACTCCTCTCTTTGATTTACCAGTCAGTTATGTAAGAGCCAGAACCTGTGGCCCAGAAACTACATACAGCAGTTTGTTTTTTTGCGGAACTGGTTTTTCTCGGTCAATAAATAGAAATGACATCTGGATATTTATCATCTGGTTATTATATAAAGTAAACCTGTGGTCAGGCTATAAACATTTATTTACATATTTGTAACATGCATTAAATGAGCTTTAAAACAAGCCTGACCTTTTTAGCTGCAGGCACTGTAGAGCAATTCATTCTCAAAGCACACAGAAGAAGTACTGACGTTCTCTTTGCAGCTAAGCTCACCCTGCTTCTTGCAGCAGAATTCTAATCTTTAATTTAATTACATAGTAGGTGCTCTGGGAAAGAGGGATACTGAGCTGCTGAGAATGACTGACTTAAATCGAATGGCTCCCATATGTTGGGTTGCAAGGCTGTCATCTACGGTCTGTGGACATCTTAAAGTGAGCCTATGCTTTGCCCATGAAGGGCAAAACAGGTTTACCTAACTGCTGCCCTCTTTAGCTGGACACCATTATCCCCCCCACTTCTCTGTTTGGCCACAGGTACAACTTGAAGCTTTGCACACGTCTTAGGGGTCTTGTCCGGCCCATCTAATACAGCGGCCAGTTGTCAAACACTGCTACTTTCCTGTCGGAAGAACCACAGTAGGTCAGATGCAACCGTGGATGTTAAATGAACCTGTTGCTTTTGTGTTCAGGCTTCCATCTCTGTCATATTGATGGGTGGGGAAAGGGTACTTAGCCCTGTGTAAGTTCCAAATTACAACTTGAATTTTATATTATGCCTCCTGGAAAAAAAGGTGAATTGGAAACAAGGATGAGTAATAATGCTTCACACCCCCCTTAAAATATTTTTGCGTAATTCTACAAAATAACCGCTGCTGTATGAGTGCGACATGTACTCTGCATCTTGTAATGTCTACTCATTACTTTGTTTTGGTATGGCAAATGAGAAATACTTAAAAATGACAAAAGAAATCTGTCATTGTGTTATGCATCATTAAAAGCAGAGTAGTATGAGCTTTGTTCGATAAAACTGCAAAAAAAAAAATGGGCAAAATATTTTCCAACCAAGGCCATTGGGTTGCACAGAAGCATCTTAGCTGTAATTTTCTATCCAAAGTAAATCAATATTCACAGTTTTACTAGGAGGAAGAAAATTATCCAGCTTGTGGTGGTATCGGGATGTAATTAATATTGATTAAAATGTATATGAAAACATCATTTATTCTTGTACTAGAATTTAGTAAACAGCAAAATGATGTATTTTCTTTGGTTTCATGGGGTTCATGTGGTGTATCATCTGTATAAAGAGTTGGGCAGTTGAAAATGCTGTTCTTCTTGTGGTTCTAGGGCTTTTGTATTTATAAAGCACCAACATATTACAAGGCATTTTAGAGAGTGTGTAGATCCATTCAGGTCATTGCCTGTTCCCGAAGAAGCTCAAATTCTAATGTCCCTACCACAGTCAGACTTACACTAGAGCCAGTTTGGGAGGAAACGATATAACCTGCTGGTAAAGTTGTGGATTGTTGGACAAAGCCAACTCTGACATGGGCAGAATATAAACCTGTATGCAGATGGTGCCCTTGTGGAAAATGAGCTCAGAGCTGTAAGGTAAGAATGCTAACCGCTTAGACATTTTGGCCATCGTGGAGCTTCTTCCAACCAGGATTCTTGATTTCTTCAGCACAGGTCTGGGTGTGTTGTCTGAAAGTACCTGGCAAATAACATAATCCTCCAATCAGGAAGTGCAAGGAAGCTTTTTGAACGATAACTTGTAAACATCCTGACCCTGGCCTTGGAAACAAACCTCTCCCTCTCTTCGCATTTAATTGTGTGTCTTGGCCATAATTGCAGGCAATAGTCCATTCTGTACAAAATTTTAAGCTGAGAGCCCAGTATGGGATTTGGATGAGACCTGGAAATAAGAATAATCGAGGTCCACCAGGGAGGGTCCTCCTGGTAAAGGATGAGAGTGTCCAAGTTTGTAATAAGTCCAGTATAGATTTTTTTTATTCTTGATAAAAGATAAAAACATATAAGGATCCCCAATAAGGGTTCTCTGTACAATGTAGAGCTCTTCTTAAAACTGGAGACCTCATCTGAATATTCTTACTTTTTGGTCCAGTGCTCCACCAACCCTTTTTTTTTTTTGCACAATTTGTGCAGAGCATATTGCAAACTGTGACGACCCCACAATCTTGCACATGTGATAGGGCCATTATGAGGGGTTATCTCTTTTCCCTGTGTGTTTTTTTTTTTTTTTTTTAAATTAATCTTATATTGCAGTGAATGTAAAAGGAACAGGAATCATAAGCAGTAGGAATGAGCTTGTGTTTGTTCAGAACAGGGTTATGGTCTGAACTCAGAAGATATGCCTGGACCAATCAGTCGAGCAGAGGATTCCAAACCCTGACTTGAACAAAGGGGAACACCATTGACCTAATAGGATCACATGGCCATATTAGGTCAAGGACATATGACTTCTGGACAAACACAAGCTCACCTCTAGTAAAGGGGAACAGGAGCACCCAAATATTTCAGATGGAAAAGATCAGAATTGGAAATTAGAGCAGGGAAAGTTTTTGCATTTGGAGTATCCAAGACTTATAAGAAGTCAGGGACCAACTCAGGCCATCAAGTTCCACCTTCAGATATATTACTACTCTTGAGTGGACAGGCCTTTTAATGTGGATGTGTCTACACAAATACATTCCTTATACGTTACAATATACAGAAACAGTATCATGTTTCATAAAGGCTCCACCTTCTGTAATTAAAATGCAGACCTTGGTATCCAGTGAAGTGACTTTGCCTAGGATGATATCATATCATTGTCCGCTGCATACTGGTGAAGCATTTCCTTAGTCTCCACTCCCCCAGTGATCACAGCAAAGACTGATCTGTGTTAGACATTTGTGAACACAACCAAAAACCCCAGACCCCAGGATTTACATGATTGCATCATCTCCAAGCCAACATCTCGGTCCAGGAAGTAGATGTGGACCCTGGATGATGCCTAAACAAAAATGGTACCATCTTTCTGGAGAGAAAAACGGAGGAAGGTTTTACCAGGGGAGTACTGTGATCTTTCTGAGAGGTAATAAATACCTGGTTACTCTAACATATTACTTATGGTGTATGCCAGTAAATATATTTAATGTCAGGTACATTTTTGAGCTCCAGCTTGTGTTTAGGGACTATGACTTGGCTTGATCCTAGTATGGATCATACATTTTATACAGATAACATCAGCAATAGACAATTTGTTGAGTTAGATAATCTCAATACTACTGTCCCCAAAGAATATTCAAAGACAGTGATACAGTACACAGCTGAAATATTAGTTTCGGCCCTACTGGCATTTTGCTAAAAATAATTGATCATTTGACAGTCTGCTGTTGTATGGTTCTGTCTTCTCTAAAGCATAACCCAAGACCTGTGTCATATTTCCATAACAGCTGTTTACATAGGCTGTAATTTCTTGGTTTGACCTCAGCGCTCACTGAGTGTTGACAGGTGGGGAGGTGGGGGGGGGGCATCT